>NC_133933.1:131171976-131499854 GCF_031877795.1 Strix aluco
TTCAGGTTGTGACAAGGGTACCCGTCTTCTCTTTGTACTTTGTTGATTTGAAATGACAGAGAACTCATCCCCTTTAACTACGAACACTGCTTCCCATTTATCCTGCATTTTGTTCTCCTGAAGCACCACCTTTACCTCTTTCTTCTCTCCCTGACTGCTTCCCCTGTTTTTTCTTGCATTTCTAATCACTTTCTGGTGCATGTTATCCAGGTTAACGCATCTGCCTCTGCAGGGGTCTCTGGTACAACTACAGACCTAATTAACTGCACAGGATTTCACAGAGGCCAGGAGCTTAGCAGACCCCCAGCAGGCTGAGGCATTTTTGAGGATAATGAGATACCCAGGACCCTCATAGTGAAGGCCAACAAAATTTTGGGGGAAAAATGCTTTTTCTTCCACCTCATGCTTCACGGGATAGTACCGCTCCTAACAGTTAGGCAATGGGAAAGATTTTGTGTTAAACCTCTATCGACAGGGACAGACCCAACAGAAACCCGGTGATTGTTGTGGTGGTGGAAGGGGCAGTGGTGGTATCCACGGTGATTCAAGATCCACAATTAGTGGGGAAGTCGCTGTGGTAGCATCAACCCTCTTCTCTTCCGAATTAGGCTGCCCAGGGAGGGGGTGGAGTCCCCATCCCTGGGTGTGTTTAAGGGTCGTTTGGATGAGCTGTTGGGGGATGTGGTGTAGGGGAGAACTTTGTAGAGGCGGGCTGAGGGTTGGACTCGATGATCCCGAGGGGCTTTTCCAACCTGAATGAATGATTCTGTGATTCTGTGAATGCATTGGGAGGGGGATGAGATGGAGGTGAGGTGCAGGAGAGGGAATTTGATGCCACACGCTGTTGGAAACAACGGAGCGAAGTAGATGGACTGACAGATCTAACGGCAGCAGGTCTTGTGTGCCTCACAGAACTACTCATGGGTTTAAAACTAAGCACTTAAGTGCCTATTGGCTGCATGAGGGCTTTAGTGCTCTTCAAACTAGTGAAGCAGATGATACTTCAAAGGCATTAAAAGTAGGTTAAGGAAAACTATTTCACAGACTGAATAGATATCTGAATAAAACTGACAGTCTTTAAGTGCAGATGAGTAAATAGAGGGGGCTCTCTGTGGAATCATCTCTATAGGGTTGGAGAACAGCTCTGCTTTATTCCCTATTCAGCACTTGGTCTCTGCGGCGTGATTGCCAAAAAAGGACAAGTTATACCAACTCTGGTGGGAGTTATCATTCCACTCACCAACAGACTGAAACAATCAATTCTTTTTCACACAGGCCACCTAAAAGCCAACAATTAAAAAATACCATCAGGAAAGAATGAGAAAATACTCTTTTCTTCTATATTCAGTATTATCCAACTAGCCAAGCACATTACAAGCAGGGATGAATCACAGATACGGGCAAACACAGGCACTGATACCGACCCGATCTGACCCATCGCAGCTGACCCGGGCAAGGGCTTGGTACCTTCACCGGGCCTGAAAGGAGCTGTTTAACCCTTACCCCTTAATCACCTAGAGCCAACTCCTTCGCACCTAATGAGCCCACTTTAAAGGGCTCTGAGGCATATTTGAAGGCATTTAAAAATATTTTTTTTTTCTGTGATTAGTAATACTTGAGATGACTAAAACCGAAAAAGTGTATTTCCCCACCCCCTTTTTTCTAGCCTTTTGCTCAGATGAGATAAGGAAATGAGGTTACACAATTTCCCTTTAGAGTTTATAATCAGCCACACTATTTTAATAATCTACATTTAGTTCCACTTTCTGTTTCTTAAATGTTAGTACAATGCAGCAGTGTTTTGGTTGCAGGCTTCACAGGAAGATGTTTCAAAAGCCAACAAACACGATCACCACGATTCTTAAAATTATTATTATTCCTTTTAAATGTCATGCAATATTCCTACCAACATGAAGTTTTGTAAATCCTTTTAAGAGTAATTTAATTTCTGACCTTAAGCTGACTAATGCTGGGTATTAAAAATCAGCTTTTAAAAAACGCTTTGCATTAGCTTGAGCAACTTTTTCACTCCATAAGAGATCAGCAGATCCACATGATCTACTCTAGGAATCCATCAGCACTAAGTAGCATCCGTGGTGGTATATTTTTGCAAAGCCTGGTATTCCTTGTGGCCGTAAATGTAAAGCTTTGGCATCACCGATCTGAAAACAACAGGGTTTTGTGTAAACATAAGTGTCATCCAAAATGAATATACCTATGTGTAACAGGCACTATTTCTTACAGTTAGCACAACACCACAACCTCCTTCTTGCCACCAGCTGTGTCATTAAGTCGTCCAGTGTTATAAGGAACAAGATATTTCTCCTATGAAAGATAGGAATTAATAATAGTAACAATAATAACTTAAGTACATAAATATAAACACATTATTAATCATTAACAGAAATCAGCCCATTAATAATGCTTCAAAGCTCTCTAGGAGAGGAACTGTAAGAAACTGAGATTTCCTCTATATTTAAAATTTGGCCACTAGTCCTCTATCTTTATTAAACAAAAAAGCGATTGTTTAGGAAAAAAATCTGTTGCTATTTTGCATGGCTGTCCCTCTTTTGACACCATCTGTGGTCAGATTAAATGCTGAGATCTGAATCAACATCTCTGCGCTTAATCTCTTGTTGATTCTGCAGATCGAGAGGTAAAAAAAAATGATTACAGAGGGTTGGCCAGTCGTACAAGTTTGAGTTATGCCAGTGCCATCCTAATGAATTTCTTAAGTTAAATGTAAATATGACCCTGGAATGTGGAAGCATACATTTTTGCTCTCTGAGGTCTAATAAAAACACAAAAGCTTTCTGTGTGGTTCAACATGGCATTAGAAGTGCTTTGTAACATACCCCCGGACCCTCTGCAGCTTCTGAAGCTGAAATTAAAGTATGCTGAGTTTCCTGCAGGACATTAAGTGTTTTCCTTCTAATTGTTTACAATTTGCTCTCTGCTGTGCCTGTGCTTGGAGCCGATACCATAAAAAGCCACTGACAAATCCAAACCGGTCGCTTTGCAGCCGGGAAAGCAGAAAAAAACGTGCGCAGGGGGCTTCTCTACTGACAGGCAATAACTCCGCGGTAAGAGACCCAGCAAAGTTACAAACCACATAGTTTTGCCCTTGCATCGAGCATAAAATAGGTCACAGCAGAGACACGCTGTGGCTTTAAGTATTGCCCGGCCTGAGCCGGATTATCATTAGGTTACGTAACTGCTGATGAGCTGCTTTTCATTAAGGCTTCCCCGAGTGGTGCTGGGAGCAGGCGCTGCCTCCAACAACCATCCTGGGGAAGGATTTCCTCACCGCTCTCCTCCCTGCAGTCTGCAGCTAGGCCAAGGTGCTTGTGTGAACCGGCGTGGGCTAAAAGTTGGTGCCTGGATGTGAAACAACTCATTAACCTTAACGGGGTTGTACGTTAATTTTGGCTAAAGCATGTTTGCAAAGTTGTAAAAGTAAAAGGTGTTAAATCAGTGTGTTAAAAGCGTCCTGCTCTTGGCTCAAAGCTCTTTTTTTAGTGAAATGCATCCTCTGCTGTGTAAAAAAACAAACCTTCATATCTTTCGGTGGTCTTGAACGCTAGAAAAAGACTGTCACACAGGAAATGATGGCACAATGCTGCAGCGACAACATAGCACACCTGCACCTGAGGCCTGAGGAGATGGAAAAGAATTAAAACAGAGCTGATTTCAATCATATTCTCATGCGTGCTCAGAAGTACCACGCAGTGTCCAGGTAGTACCTTCAGGTATCAAAGTGCTTATGTCCATTTCTCTGTCTCATCTCAGGATGAGCTGGAGGACAAGAGATGTTCATCCTCAGGTCTCAATTGTTCTACGTGCTGGCTTTTAGCTGTCGTAGGAGCTGAGAGAGATGTTTCACTCTCTGGAGAGACCTTCCTCCTCTGAGCTCTCTGGCTGCCCATGGGGTGGACTGGCTCCCTGCAGGTAGACGCATGCTGCAATCTTGGCGACCTGTTAGTCCAGATGACATCAGCAAATGCCATTCTTGTACCCTTCTCCTGCCATTTGCTCCTCCTGGTGCTCCCGCACCCAGCATTCCTATTCAACCCCCCCATTTAGACCAATCTTAACATTTCTATTACATTTTTAGGGGATAAGTAAGTCAGTAGTAATGGAGGAGCTTGGCACTCCTCAAGGGCTCAGCATGAAACAGAGGCAAGCCTATATTCAGAAGTTATGTGGAGCTCTAAAGAACCATATGCGTACTAAGTGGAGGCAGTATTATCATCAAAGAAATTATTTATTGCTTATTACAACGCTGAGTTTGGCCAAGAAGCTTTAAAGAACTGCATACTATTAATTTTGCCTTCTTAGATTAACGACTGTACTGTGGCTACTTGTGGCTTACAAGAAACTCTTAAAATAGGCTGCTTCATAAACAGAAATAAAGCCTGAAAACGGCCTTTAGCCTGAGTAATTTGTATGGAAAAAGGGCTACAGGTGGCAGCGTCACACAGAGGGTTTATGGCAGGGAACAGGACAACCAAGAGACCTGGACACTGTCTGTTTTGGTTGGTGATTCCATTGCTCACTTGCTGCTTGACCTCTACTTAAACCTCTTAAACACTGCTTTGTGTATGTAAAATGAAGATAATTATATCATCTCGTTTTAAAAAGTGCTCAGGCTAGAAAGATCTAACAACAGTAAATTATTTGTCATTTGAAGTCAACTGGAAATTAAAGCTGCTTTCAGATAAAGTCTCACCCACCGTGGTATCACTTACCTGGTGGGAGAGGCCTTTGTTTTGGATTTAATTCTAGGAAGTTTTGAAATAATTTCATTTTGCTGATGGATTTAATTTTTATTTCGTGTGTATTTCAATGAGACGTTTAATCTTTTTCATAATACGTTTTGAAGTCTCATTCATTTAAATTGTCAAAGCCTGACAGCTCTGTAATGTACTTAAAACCAGCATTGTTTATACCTGCATTCCATTTAACAATTAACTTGCAGATTAAAGTAATAAAAATGGTTTTATACTTCTCAGTGCTAATATCACTGAAAATTTACAACGTCCCTACCGCATGAGATTAGCTCATATATGACTTTCTCGTGAGGAATTCATGGAGGGGAAATATTCTAACATCAAGCTTTGTATTAGTCGTGAAGGCTGAGCGTTTTCTGCCTGAATAAAACCAAAGTGGGCATAGCCTGCAGAGGCAGTGGAGAGCTGGCAGCTCAGGAAGACTCAGGGACTTTTACACAGCTCCCTTCCCTCGCTGCTGCCATGAAGTGAACAGGACCAGAAGGAATCTATTAGCACTTCCACCTAGATGTGTTGCAACAAAGGGTCATGCAGCAGCATGCAGCGGCTGTTAATGCTGCCTCAGCCCCTACCAAGAATGCAATTAAAGGAGAATCAGAAGCATTCCTTCGTTACCTCGTGGACAGTGTGAGTTTTGCAGCAGAGGATTTGTTGTGGGTGCGTGATCTCAGGTCGCTGCTCTCCTCTGTCTTGTTTCTCCACCACTTCCCCGCTCATTTCAATGCTTTCGTTCACACGCACAGGCCTGAAATTCTTCTAAAAAAAAGTTCACTATTTGTCTAATTGAAGAGGGACAAAACATACAGCATTTTTTACACTAATGTACCTGCCACTAACCAGGTTGGAATGAATATAAAAAAAGCCCAGGAAAAGTCCTACTGATCCCCAAATGACAGAAAATAACTAACAAGCCTGCAGTCGATATCCCCTGGCACTTCACCTGCCGAAGGGTTAACTCAGGCTTATCCTGCCCCTTCCCTTCACAGGTGCTCCAGAGATAAGGAGGCAGTTATGAAATACAGCTTTCTGGGAAGGAGGGAACATCAGCGGTAACCGTATGGACCCCAAGAAAGGTGCAGGTTTCTGAGGAAGACAAAAATCCAATTCAGATGATGATGATGTGGGTGACCACACCAGGTGGATTTGTGATGTGGTGTGTTTGACTGGGCCTTTTAAAGCCATTTTGTTTTGTTGTAGCACAGGCACTGTCAAGCCCCTGAGGAATAAAGAGCCCCCATGGAAGAAAATGAGCCACCTGAAGCTCTGGTTTATTTTAACTATTCAACCCATTGAGTTGTTTTGCCTCATGACACATGAGGTGTTTGGGGATTTCACAGTTCCACTGAGAGGATGAATAATGTAACCAGACACAGCCTCAGTGCGATAAAATAGTTGACAGAGCAATTGTGACTGTTCCATGTGCGGCAGCTTTGCGTGGAAATAGCCAAAAATGACGGTGATGAGACCAAACAGCGGGTCAAGGTCTGCGTGGGACCATCTATCACCCCATGCTGCTTCCTGAACTTCATTTTGGTGTTCCCGGCTGATCCGAGGCACATTTCAGCCTTTTTGATGCCTAGATGGAGAACGTTAATGCAAGATGAAGGCCTTTAAATCTTCCTTGAAGCCTGGTAGGGGAAGGAGATTGCGAAACAAAACCCCACAGGTAACTTCCAGCGTAAAATGCCTCTGCTCAGTGACAGCAGCCGCTGCTGGGTGAGGAAGATGAAGAGACCCCCGAGCCCGGCGGAGGCTTCTTCACCTTGGTGGGCGGCACGGGCTGGTCCCCGAGAGCTGGGGCCTGGGTTTGAGACGGCGGGGCAGCCGGGAGAGGCCTCCCCGTGCCTCGGCCTGGGGAGGTGTGAGGGGCGGGGGAGGCAGGCCCGAGGCCGAGGCCGCTCCACCGGAGCCCCCCGGGCCGCGGCGGACAGGCCCCGCCGCCCCCCTCTGCCGCTAAGATGGCGCCCGCCTCCCCCTGCCCCTTCCCGGGGCGGCGACGGAGGGGACGCGGCCTCCCCCCCGCCTCCGCGCTGCCGCCGCTCGGGCCGGGCCGCGGCGAGAGGCCACGGGGGGAAGGGGAGGGAAGATGGCGGCCAGCAGCGACTGAGGGAGAAGGAGGAGGAGGAGGAGGAGGAGGAGGGGGAGGGATCCGGGCCGGGCCGCGGCGGCCTCCTCCGACACCGCCCCCCTCGTCCTCCGTGCCCAGCTCCGCCCCGTCCCGCCGGGAGGGAGAGCGGCGAGCGAGCCGGAGCCCCGCAGCCGCGCCGCGCCGCCCAGGCAAGGGGCCCCGGCTGCCCGGGAGCCCCGCAGCGGGAACCGGGGCCCCCAGCAGCGCCCGCTGCCGCCACCGCTCTGGTCACCGCGATCGCGGCGGGGGCTGCTGCCAACCGGCAGCAACCAACACCCCCCCCCCCCCCCGGGGCCGCCCCCGCCGCCTGGCCGGGGGAGTCGCTGTCGCGTTGCCCGTTGAGCTCCGCGGCCTCAGCCCCGGCGGGGGGAGGCGGCTGTCACCCAGGCAGCGGCGGCAGGTGAGTGGCGCCCGGCCGCGCCGCAGCTGGCGGCGGGGCGGGAGGGACGGAGGGCGGGCGGGCGGGCCGGGGTTGAGGCGGGGGGAGGCCGGTTGGGGCTCCCCGCTGCCCCGCCGCGCAGGGCGGGGGGGGGGGTGTGTGTGTCTGGCGGGACCGGCCCGTCGCCCCCGCCACAGCCCCCGGCCTGTGGGGAGGCGCAGCTGTCACGGCGGGGGGACGGACGGACGGACAGACGGACGGGGGACGGCCCGGCCCCCCGCCCCGGGCTGCCATGGCGGCGGGCGGAGCGCGGAGGGGCGCCGCGGCCTCCCCCCCCCGCCCGTCCTCCTTCCCCCGCGGGGGGCTGAGGAGAGCCGCCCCGGGGGACCCTGCTCGGCTGAGCCCCTCCCGCCTCGGGCTGTTAAATCCCAGCTCTCCCTCTCCTTAAATATCCCCCACCCCTTATTATTATTAATTTAAAGTTGATTTAAAAAGTGAAAAAGCAGTTTTCCTCCTCACACCCCCCCACACCCCAGCCCCTTCCCGGCTGGAAGATGGCTGAGGGGAGGCAGCGGGGCCCGGCCTGCGGGGGCCCGCGGAGCCCCCCCACTCCCCCGGGGCAGAGAGGACGCTCCTTTTAGTGGCGTTTTAGGTGACAGTTCTTTGTCTGCGTGTGGCATCGTGTCCCCCGTGTCCCCCTCCTTGTGTATCTGTGTCCCCCAGAACCACCCCCCGACCCCGGCGGGGCGCTTGTAGTTGTCAGCGGAGGCAAGTAAGTTCAGCGCGAAGGCAACCGGTCGGTCGGTCAGGGAGAGCCGGAGGTGGCCCCGAGGTACCGGGTGGGTTTTGGGGCCGTGGGAGCGGGGAACGGCTGGGTTGTCGGGCAGGGTGTGTGGGGAAGCAGGTTCCTCCGAGGGGTGCCTGGGCTTCCAGGCTTGGGGGGGCTCTGCAGGAGGCTGGTAACGAAGCTGGCGTCCGCCTCCCCGCTCCTAGCTGAGCACTTGCCCTAAATTTGCTTCATTTCTTTCTCGGAGACACGGACCGGCAGCAGATTGCAAATAATCCCAAATACCTGATGGTGCATATGCAAGTGGTAGCCCCGGTTTGTGCAGCGGGGGGGCTGTAGCCTCTGGAATATGACATTTAGTGGTAGAAAAATCTGTTGCGGAAAGGCTGTTTCCTTCCGATGTAGGTTGCTAGACACACTCAAGCCCTCCAGTTTCCTAGGTGCGTTTTGACCTTTCAGTGGCTGAGAACTGGGTCGTGCGCGTTGGGTGACGATCTCCTGATTATTATTATTTTTTTTTTTTTTCACCCGAAAGAGCGTGTTTGCAAAGGTGAAAAGGTGTGGAGCGCCGTCTGGGGCTGTTGCTTGCGTCCACTGGAAGCTTAATCAGCGTACAGTAGATATAAGATTTTCACTACCCAAATACGGCAAAGCCAAAAAAAAAAAAAAAAAAGTGACACAGCAAAGTATATTAAAACTGGAAATTTGGACTCGTGTGGGTGGTGCTTGTATGTTCTTCACCCTGTCTCATGGCTTGTATTCTTCGTGTTGCTGGTTTAGACTGAAAAAAAATAAGACTGGGTTTGTGTGGGCTGGCAGGATATGCATATATATGTGTGTGTGTAAAATTTGTGTGTGTATATATATGAGTACAATACCTGGTGAGTTCTAGTAGCAAGATGGTAAATTTATATGAACAAAAAAGATGCTTGGTTGACTTTTCTGGAAACGTGCTGTCCCGTTGCAGTTTAGAGGCGGTGATCTACCTTCAGAATATTTTGGCAGACACGTGTGTGTGTGTTCAGAACTCTTCCTGCTGTGGCCATCAGCTTGCTTATACAAGAGAAAGTAAAAAATATATATTACTTATGGAAGTATACATAGTATTTGGTGCATCTGTAGGTATGGAAGTATACATAGTATTTGGTGCATCTGTAGCTGTATACCTAGACGTCTTGCAGAGCAGCAGGGAGAGAAACATTGTGAACCAGGAAAAGCTGGGTGCAAAGCCACAAATTTGCAGAGAGGCTTGGTAAGCGGTGTAGCATCCGCAGCTTTGCAGCTCTGTTTTGTGAAAATGATTAAAGTTCAAGTTGCCACTTAAGGGGACAAACAGCTCTTGATGGTAGATAATAAACAGTAGTAACTTTGGCAATACTGCACCTGGCTCAAAGCCGATGGGCATGGTGAAATGTTAAATCTCAACTTATTTGCTCAAGATGGGTATCTGTTGTTCGAAACATGTTGCCAAACAATATGGCAGCACAAATCCTTGCTTCCAAAACAAATAGGCTTCCTGAGAGACGAGCGGGGGGTTTGGCTCTTCAGAAGGCAGGCCTTTACTTCTTATTCACTACGGGCCGACTTTGATTTTTGGCATGCGTGTTTTTCCCCGAGCCTTGCCCTCTGATAATGCTACGACACATGCTCACAACTGCATGACTAATTCATACAATTAGTCATACACTTCCACTGTAGATTTATTGGAGCAGTATCACTGTCATTCTCACGTTGTAAAAGTCTGCGTTTGGGAACATGTGCCCTCTGTTGACTTGTCTTGGGTCTCTTGGCATGGTTGTTGAGTGGACTGTTACAAATATTTGAAGTCTTTAGGATTATTAGGCTTACTTAATTATATAAGCATATTTTCAAGGAACAGATCTGCTGGAGATCAGCACCTTGTTGTTTGCTAATCTGAAGGGGGTAATTTGCATGAGACTTTGCAGGGATTGTCAGAAATGAAGGTGTGAGTGCTACTACTAAAAATATCCCGTCTCCTGCATAAATAGCTTGCCAGTTGAAAAACAGTGTATTTTGTATAAGGAAACTATTTATATGACGAGTTATTCTTGTTTTGCTTGGTTGACTGTGTTTCTTTGAAGCGTAGTTCTTATCTCTTTTGATCAAAGAGGAGGAATAAAAAAAAATAGTTTTTAAAGTTAGATTCTGCCTTTAAAGACAGGATTTTAAGCAGGAAGGGCTTGGACTAACAGGTAAATATTTTAACCAGGTATTCCTGAAAGGCCAATGTGGTGTGTAATACCCCGTAGCATGTGGCCGGCGCTTCTACCTACAAGCTTTAATTGCTGGCAGATACAAACAAGCAATTTTTATTGGTGGTTCTATGTTATTTGTATTGCTGCAGCATACAGGAACCCCAGGCACGGATTGGGTTTGCAGTGGGGCAGGAGTGACGTGAAAATGGAGTGAAATGGGCTCTGCTTCCAAAAACTTCCAGTTTAAATTTAAAGGCAGAGGAGCGGAGTTGCGACGGGGAAGCAGCTGGATGGTGGTGGGCCGCAGGAGAGTCGGTAGTCTCAGCTATTAGCAGCCTAAATATGGAGGCTTTTGGGGTTGTTTTTCTTTTTTGTTTGTTTGTTTTTTTTAAATAACATTGCAGCGAACCAGGGCTTTATGGTCTTTTGGGAGGTGGCTGCCTGCTGTCGTGCTGCCGATGCCTGGCTGAGCCCTCTGCCTGCCTCCCCGCTGCCGGGGCTGATCCAGCCTGTCGGGCCGTGCTGCTGGGCGAGGGAGGATTCACAGGAGTAGCCCTGCTGATCGGTCGGAGAACAGCCAGGAGCTTTAACCTCTTCCCCTGGTGCAGCAGGATCTGGAATAGGATGTTTGCCTGTAGCTGCAATATTAAAAATTATGGCTTGCTTGGAAACGGCTTCAACTCTTTGCATACCTAGCCTTGCACATATGAGTCAGGGTGATGCAGAACAGGTTTTTACCACTACGGCAGCATCTCCATGTAAAGTTGACCATCTGAAATGCTGTGGCTTTGCTGTGGGACAAATTTTAAAGCACTCGGAGGCCTAGGCTAGGTATAAAGGATGTGTCAGCACCATGCGCTTTACCTGGACTCCTGTCATTTACAAAAGAAAAAACTGCTGAACTGGTTTGGAGGTTCTTTAAGCCTGAACTAATTCACCTGGCTGGGAATGTAGGTTAGAAACTAGGCTTCGCTTGGCTTTGGGCTAGCGCCAGTACGTTCCGCAGGGAAAACTCAGGCTAAATAGCTTCTGCGCTGATAATCCTGCAATACTGTTCCTACTGTTTCCCCTGAAAAGATAGGTAGGTTCTTGTGTGGTTGACCCAATTGACTGAGAAGCAACTCCAATGCGTCTCGGCACAAGGAGCAGCGGGATGTTTCCCTTAGATGCCTTTGGGTGAGTGGGGGGAAAAAGTGAGGATGGGTTTTTGTGCACAAAGCTTGCAGTGAGAATCCTCACTCAAGTGCTCGGGTCCGAGGGACAAGGTTGCGTGGCCTAAACTAGGTAGATTTGCTAACCAACTTAGGTAAATCTGCACGTAGATATTCTTAAATCTGTTTAAACCTGCTTACTGGTTTATTATGTTCTTTAAGCTGAGGCAAGCTATCCTGGCAGTCGTGTTTAAACCAGTGCGTGTCCACGCAGAGATGTGCTATGATTTAGTGAAGCCCATGCAAGTTGGTGAGTTACAGGAAGGTGATCTAGGAAAGGAAAACAGTGCAGTGAGTATATAAGTCAACAGTTTGCTGCCTTGCCTTGGTCAGTGAACTCTACAGTATCCATATTTTGCTCTAAGGATCCACAAATTGTCAGCTTCTTAAAGCTGATCAGTGGAGGGGCTCTTGGATGTGTTTGCATTTTTCTGCAGAGGGAAAGATCCTTAAGTGTTAGGTCCTGTTTTAAACAAGTGTCAGAAATGTCCCAGTCAAGCCTGATCTTGCGACTAGCTATTTTGGAACACGAATTTTTGTTTTGTCTTATTGTTAGCAATTTATGTTTATTTTTAATTATCTATCATGGAATATGCTACAAAACAAGCTCAAAACAGTGTTTCTTTGGCTTAATTTCCCCCCCTCTTTTTTTAATGTGGCATCCGAAATCCCAAGGGTCCCATTTTTTGGATTTCCAGAGTGTGAAGACTTCAAAAATAAGGCAATATGCCAGGCAAGGCAAGAAATAGGCTTGTTTCTTGTATTTGTATGATGAAATTATGAATGAGGAGCCATTTAGAACCTAAACAAATCAGTAGCTTGCCTTCCTGTGTGGAATTCAGATCCTGATTGTGAATGGAGAGATAAGTTTAGATCACAGCACTACCCTGGGTTCAAATGATATTAAATGGTATCACACATATCAAAATGGTTAGGTGTTGATAAAGTTATCCACCTAATGTTGGTGTTTTCTCCAGTACGCAGCGTATGTTGTCTTTGGAAACAAGGGCCTCAGGAGGGAAAAGAGGTTCCAACCCACAGCACGCTGATTCCCTGTCCAGAAGGTTTCAGAATAGTATTTGCTGTTTCAATAATTAAAAAAAAAAAAAAAAGTAGATATTATAATCTTTCAGTAAAACTGCACCGAGAGTTTAACAATGACAAATAAATATATTTTTCTCTTTTATTTTTCCTTTTCTGTTAACACTGTGTAACTCCTGGATTGAAAAAAAATAGGAGCGAAAAGCCCTGAACTTTTCAGACCATTAAATCAGATTCATGTGTAAATTGTACAAGAGATCTTGCAGCTTGGACTGCTTAACTTCTCTTTCTTCTTATTTCGTGTGAATACCGTACTTGCTACCTATCCTCCCCCTCTTCTTCTCTCCCCCAGAGCCTGTATTTTGCTCGTAATCTGAGAGTTTGCGTCGAGTTTTATCAACATACTTCAGAGATCTTGAATAAGTTGAGAGATTAACTTTTTAGTGGAAGTGCTAGTCAGCCTCTGTCTTTGAAGGTTGTTTTTTTCTAAGAAAAGTGTGACTAACCTGAAAAGGATTTTGACACATGCTTCTGACCAGTTACTTTAAATCATACCGGAAAAATTGTGTGTGGAAATAAACAACGAGCTAGAGTTAAACCTGTTGTAGACTGGGTGTGTAAGCTTGATCCCTTTGTCTTTCATGCATTTCTTAAACGTGATGGCTGACAAGATGAGTTCTGGGTCTTCCCACTAATTCTGTAAACAGCTGGCAGTTACACTACCTGTTTCTTTTTTTATGAGCAGAGATTTCCAAGCAGAGTTTTAACAGGGAAGCTTGGCAGGATGAGTTCACCAGACTTTCTTCCATGCTCCAGTTGCGAATGGTGCTCAGCTGAAAGGTGAATACCAGACAAGTATTATTTAATGATGGAAGATGCTGCTTTAGGATTGAAGGAATTGGACGCTCTGGAAACATTTATAGTAGAAATATTTATAGCAGAACCCAATAGATCCTGCTGCAGTTTTATAAGACTTGTGATTTCAAATTTAAAAATGAAATACTGCATGCACAGTATTGTTAAGGACATGAAACTTCAGTGTTTATAATGTGCTTATATCTCAACTTACTGTAAAGTTGAGCACAAAGTCCCAATGTGTATTGAAATGTAATTAGTGTGAAGCCTAATTTGCCATTGTATGAATAGTTAGAATTTCTTGGAATGGAACTGCTGTGTAAAATACCTCTGTTGGTGTCTCCAAATGTCATTTTAAGCGTGTTGGTTTATGGAGTAAGTGAGAGCTGCTGGTGAAGGATCAGGTAAAACACCCTGTTACACGGGCCTCTCTGACTCACCGGGTAGGAATAAGGACTGAAACCAGCTCTGCCTTTGGCAGCACGTAATTCTTGCTTTCTTTTAAATTAAGGTTATGAAAATTCAGCATTTTAGAATAAGCTTTGTATTTATACTGGTACTCTTTCAACTACATCCTATTGTCCCAGCAAATATTTTTCTATAGGGGTTGTTTTTAAGTGTTCTTTGTGAAAAAACTTCTAGGTGAATTTTCCCTGGGTGTCTGAAACCATGTTCCCAGATTCATATTTTAGTGTAACCGTATTGCCTTCACTGAAGGCATAGTGGAAGTTGTGGGATCCAAGCAATTCTGACAGCTAGATTAATAGTCATGTCCTTAACCTTTAAAACAGTTTACCCAGACTTGACAGAGTTGGCATGAGTTCTGTGTTTTTGAAGATGCAATGGTGATAATCCCTTTGAAGGCCCAAAATAAATGAAAAAAAGCTTTAATGAATTTAAAAATCCCATTGAAAATAGCATTTGGCCTGAGTTTACGCTTTTGTTATTGTTGGAAACGGAAACAATATTGTATATACAAAGCTCGCTGTATGGAAAATAACTATCTGGTAAATATACTTTCATCTAGTTTATTTTTCAAATACAGTGAAAATGGAAAAATACACTACCTAAATTCTATTAATTAAACCTGTTTCCATGTGACATAACGTGATAATTTAATACAGTTTTCTGATACTGTTGTGGATGAAATGTGTTTCAAAACAGCATATCAAAAAAGTACAGTTTGATATTGCAGAAAAGAACCAAAACCTGGGAAGTTCCAGTAAACCAAAAAACTATTTCATTTGTAAAGCTGAACATTCAAAAGTTAGGAAAAACAGATGCAACTGTAATTATAATTTTGTAGCCACATGATATTTTTCTATAGATTCTCTGACTTATTCACTGTATGGTTTGGACTAACAAAGTGGAACGGATTAAGGTTGCACAGATGATCGTGAATCTGTTACTCTATAATTTTTAGTGCTTGGTTTTGCAACCTACTTAATTTTCTTCTGATGTTTTTAGATGATAAGCTGCTTTATGACATTCATTTTTGATGCAAACAGAGCATCGCACATATATTTGGCTACTTTTTGTAACGCCCCTGCAAGACAAAGGAGTATTATTCCCAATTTTGCACTCCTTTTTTCAGGTGAATAAACCAGAATCACAGCAATTGGATAATTTGCCCAAGTAGCAGAGTGTTAGTGAAAGGTAAAAGGCACTTGACAGGTTATTCTCAAGTACCTGCTGCACTCGACTGCTTTGGTTGTATATGTGGATTTATTAAATTGGGTGCAACTTTCCTTGAATTTGTCAGCAAACCTCAAGAGGCTTGGCTCCAGCAGTCTCTGCGTCATCGGCAAGTAGCTCTGATGACAGGCATCTGATGGCTTTCGTTCTTTAGAGCAGAGGTTCCCCAACTGTGGCAGGCATGTGCTCGTGGTATGCAGACCCCTTCAAAACGGGGGTATTTTGTGGTGTGAAGGCAGTAATTCCTGACGCCGAATGTGAGCAAGCTATTGCGGGACACCTGGTGTAGGGGGGTCCTCGTGGTGGCACTCGGGAGCTGTCAGCACCTGCAGAGGGCTGTAAAATTGGGGTTTGCAGGTGTGCTTGCGCTTCTGATTGAGACTGGGGAGGAGTGAGGATGTAGATGGTGGGTGAGGATGTGCGGCGAGTCCTGCCGCGGGAAGCTGGGGCGAGCGTGGAGGATGGGGAGCAAAGGTTTTGGTGCTGGGTGTTAGGGAGGTGGTGCAGCGTCATAGCTTGGTCAGGCCAGGTCGGCAGGGCTGGGGGGTGCAGAAGGAGAATAAACATCATTTTTATGTCCCGGTTCGCGGAGAGTGCTGCGTGCTTTTTAGGTGGGTGGGGACAGCGCCGAGGTTTTCATTTTGGGGTGCAGAAAACCAAGTCTTGTCGGGGAGAAATGTCATCCAGTAGAAGGGTGGGAAGGGAGAATCTGGTTTGGAAGGCCAAGCGTGTGCGTACGTCACTAAAAAAGCGGAAACATGTTGCTGCTGATGGCCTCCAAAAAAACTGCAGCTTTAATTCCCAAACTTAGAACAGCCCTGCTTGTCACTGCGGTTGTTGACTTGCTTATAGGTGTGCGTGCATGGTGCTACGTGCAAGGAGAGCTGGATTCCTGAATTCCTACTCTTGCCACAGGATGTATGATTACAGAGATACCGCGGACTTCTTGAAAACAGTATTAAATAACTTCTGAAGGCTTTTTAAGGAGGTATTTTCAAAACAAGAAACATGGTTTTACTCTCGGGTTTCCTCCTGAATGCTGGAAAATACCTACATTTGGTAATTCATACATTTCGCGTGCAACTGGCAAGCTGGAAATAAACTCTTCGGGGTTTGCAAAAACAGTTTAAATGAATCTAGTTAAACAAGATTTAAGTTTCATTGCAGAGGTTTAAAGTGCAAGGGGAAAATACACAGAACAGCCATTAAAAATTTAAAAAAAGCAACAAACGCCCCAAAGAATACTAGCCTGGAAATGTTTTCCTCCCTCTGTGCTGCCCATTAGTCTGCTGACAGGGGGAAACTTTGATACTAAATCTACCAGACGTTGCTGCAGTTGGGTGTTTGGCAGCGTAGCGCTGTCAGGGCTATTGCACCACTCCGTCTGCCCCGGGAGTCACGTCTTGCTGCAAATTTATGCACCTTTGAGAACTCCTGCTTGTTGAAACAAAGCCCCTCACTGTCCAGAGGCTACTGGGGACTTTTTATAAGTGTAAGCACCATCTCGGGGGAGTAGGAAAGTATTCCCATTTCACAGATGGGCACAGGCTTGTCCAGCTTGCCACGGGGAGATTTGGAGATCTGGTATTTGACCCTGGTATCTGCATATATTCTTTGAACAGTTGGTCTACAGCGTTTAGATTTTGGTTTAAATTGTCTAAATCCAATATAGCAATATAATTTTAATTTGTTTACTAAGAGAGTTCTTCAGATAAGCCTCCCGAAGTGCGAGGAATAAGAAACAACTGCTACTCGAAGACAGAAGAGCTGAGTTTGTTTCAAGCTGTTTAAAAGCCTTCAGTTCAGAGATAAGTGCATATTTTACATCCCGATCAGCAAGTTATAATGAGATTTAGAGCACTAAATGAGCTCTCTCCTAACCCACAGAATGATGCATGTGGCTCAGCGCAGAGCTATTGTTCTCATCAGCCCTTGCTGGTGAAATAATTTAGGAAATTGTGATATGCTGCAAACTGGATTTAATCAGCCAGTAGTTTCCACCTTCAGAAGATGACTTAAGTAGATACAAGGCATTTCTCAATGTCCACAAAGGTTTGTGCAGAAGGAAAGTAGTCCTTGTATTCTTAGCAGTGAAAAAGGGCTATCTGGAACTTCAAACACGTGAACAGGCTGTAGGATTAAGTGTTCTCTGTTGTGATGAGTGGAAGTTATGTCTTCCAAGCGCTGGAAATTTCTAAAGGGCTGTTCTGTTTCTCCATCAGTATTAGATAATGAAAGAGTACAAGTGAGGAAGGGTCATGGTAGAGAATGCAGAGATGGAGAGCTGCTTCTTTCCTATGGCACAGTGAACAGGAGTTGGTCTTTACAAAACTGCTAATAGGATCCTTGTAGATTGCTCCACCCGTGACAGGATGGTCATTGACTGGCGGGCTAGTGTGGAAGTATCGATCATTTTGACTCTAATGTATTTAAAGGATTTGAATTTTTCTTCCGATGGTGGCAGACGTTCCTCTCCTAATCTAGCAGTTGCATTCAGCTGGTTCTTGAAATGCTTATAATGTGGTCTTGAGAGCAACATGTGGTGGAGATGGAGTAACACAGTGTTGTACTTGGGGGAAGACACTGTGATGCTTTGCGAGGGGATTAGATCACTTGCGTGGAAAGGTCAGGCATCAGTGGCTGGAAATTTATATCGTCAAGACTCCTTGTCTGAGCCTTGAGCTCTTTCCATCCCCCTGTTCACAGCAGATTGTCAAAACTGAAGATGGTCTTTCTCCTCGTTTGCAGTCGGTTGTGTTTCCAGAGATTTTTTTTTTTTTTTTCTTCCCCCTCCCTGAGTATTGAAACCAAGCTTTGTTTATTCCAGGCTCATTTCCTACTTTGCTGTATAAGGCTACCACATACTCGGTTCAAGGTCCCTGAAAATGTTATGAATAGTCTTATCTCTGTAAGCTCCTTGAATACATCACAGATTTTGTGTACCTGGCCATTTTGAACCTTATCCTCATTAAAGAAAGAAATAAAAGCCCTTTATCTTTTTTTCTCTGAAATGACCTATGAGAAATCTCATGTGGGAGAAAATTAGTATGCACGTACTCAGAGACGTGGCTGGCTGATGCACAGGCACAGATTTGCTGAAGAAACACAGAACTCAAATGCAAAAGCTTGTTGGATTGAAATCACTAGATATTGCTGTCTGTAGAATAATTTCTCCGGTTTTTGTCAGGGTTTTTTTTTGTTCACTGGTGGGTAGATCTCTTGGGCCTCATTTTTAGTACCTATTTCAGTCATTTATGCTATGAAATGATAAAAGAATTATCAAAATGTTATCTGTTAAGTCAGTACAGAAGGGTCTGGACAAATTGGTGATTGTTTGTCTTCAGACTGAGGGTATGCTGCTGTTTGCTAAAGAACACTTTATATTTCATGGGTTTGGGATGGCTTGAAACCTGATTTTTTTTTGGGTTTAATTAATTGGCTTGTCCTCCTTCTTGATTTTACTCCTATCAAAAATTAACAAGTATGTCACTTCCCTGTATCAAGGATTAATTAGCTGATCGCAAAGCACTTTGAACATAACTGCAAAACATTACTAAGGTAATTTAAACCAACATCCTCACTTTTTAAAGGGAGAAGAGTTGAACTTGCCTCCCCCTTCTCCCCTCCCCCGGAGGCTTTGCCCTACCTGCCATTCCTAAGAGTTATCCTCATGCTGCCATGGGTGAAGACTCAGATGAGTTACTTCTCACAACGAATGCATCCTTCTAAAGGATTTTTGGTGTACCAAAGGACCATAATTCTCCCTAAAAATCTAGCGCTTGTTAGAGAGGAGAAGCAAGTCTATATAAAACACTGTCTTCGCACTCGCTTTGGAATCACAACTGCTCCTGCTGGGCTTCTGAGATAGACTTGAAAAGGCATCTTGGCTTGCATATTATAGGTTAACCCAAATAAACGTTTAGTAAGTAATAGCAGTAATTAGTATTTATAATGAGGTAGTAACAGGCAACCTGAATTAGCCCAAGCTCCCATTGTGCCTGGAACTAAACAAACAAATAAGCTACTTAGGGAGGGACTGCCATGATTCAAGTATATTTGTCATTTCTTGTCTTACCTCTGAAATGTCGTGTAACGTGATATTTAGTACACTTTTTTTAGTCATGCAAGCATTATATTTAATAATATATGTGGTCTTCATTTTGCTTCCCTTAATTCCTGTTGGCTTGATACACTCAAGCTGTGTTGAAGTTCTGTCTTCAACTGCCTTTAAATTCAAATAATCCTCACTGCAAGTAGAAGCAGACTTATAAGATGTCACGTAAGAACTTACATGGACTGTAGTCTGTTCATTGCTGACATGCTTGTGTTTAAGGATTTTCAGACTAAAAGAATATCAGCAGTTCTCATAGGCATGAAGCGTTGAGATAAATAGTTGAGTAATGATTTAGTGTATATTTACAGCAAAAAAATTTAGGAAAAATGGCTGAAAACCCTCCTGTTTCCTCAAACATACAATGTTTTTTACGCTCTCTTCTTTTTCAGTTCTAGTGTCACTTTACTGTTAGGATGAATAAATTTTGGACTATGGGTCTTACGCAGCTACAACAGTTTACCAAAGTTTTGAGGAAATAATATTTCAATATTTGGGCTTTTGTTATGAAAATTGCTTTGGGTGAGCTGTCTGTGTTCCACAATAGACCCTTAGTGAAGTCAACCATGAGCTGGGCAACTATAGCCGTCACTATATCCACATAATTTTAAAATATGGCATTTGTATTTGTGTTTTAATGGGAATTTGCGCAGTTACTACCTAGCCACTTCTTTAATACGTGCTGCATAAGTAGTGGGAAGTATTTAATAGCCAACTTGAGCATTATTAACTATTTTTCATGTAAGCCCAATTTATTGAAGCTGGTGATATCTATTAAACAACACTCACTTGCAGCCTGTCCCAAATCAGTAATTTATGTTCAAGGCACAGAGGTCTAAATATTCAAGAATGTACATAAAAATTGTTGCCTAAATAATGTTACTACCTTTTCAGTGCAGAAAAACCAGATTTTTTGGCTCCACTCTGGCACAGTTTTGATGCCTGTAAATACTATTGCACAATTATATATTGGTTTTGTTGCATCAGGCCACCTATCTCTAGACCAAAGGATGGATTTTGCTTGAGCGTTGGTCAGGAGCTTGGGTTTTTTTCCTACCCTCCTCGTTCATTTGTATGGTCTGATACTCAAGTTGTTGCACTGAATGTGAAATTCTGTGAATTGCTCCATTGTTTTTTTTATAGTCCTTGCAGCTATGGTAGTTGAGCTTCACAATCACTAAATTAATTTGAATTTATTTTTAGTATTTCTCATGAGATATGAGAGTACTGCCGTTTCTGTTTGAGAGATTAAAGGACCCCAGAGTTCAAGGCCAACTCCAGAAATTCAACTACAGACGTTTTTTGGTTGTTAACTTGACAGGCTCTCTGGGGCTGTTAGGTATTTGGTGTGGTTTCCCACTCCCACCCCAGAACACTCCTTCAACCAAAATGGAAAAAAGGCCAAACCAACTTCAGAGGCAGACATTTCAGCCATCAAATCTGAAAATATTTTTCTGAAAAAGCTGAATTACAGACGAGTGATGAGAAGGTGTTAGAGTGGAAATACTTCACCCATGTGATTGTTTCGTAAAAATCGAGATAAGTCAGGGTGTCTACACAAGGAACACTAGGAATTAACCATTTCATACATTAGTTTATTTGGGAGTAATTATGGTTGTGTATCCATGGTGTAAGGAGTACAGTTCACTCTTATCACAGATTTACTCTCAGATTCTCAAGGAAGAGTGTTTTTTTTTGATCTGGCTTAACCGGACTCACTCGAGATCTTAGCGGATGTTTATGGCAGAGCTGAAAACAGATCCAGGATTTTTCTGATGTGTAACCCTGTGTTTTAACCGCAAAATGATCCTTTCTAGTCAGCACAGATACTGGACCTTTTAATCCAGAGTTAAATCTGTGGAGCGAGTCGTGACAGAGTAGCAAAATGTCCTTGCTTTTTTCTGATGCTTCCCCCAGAAAATGCATACTTATATGTTGAAAAATCTCTGCTGCTTATTGAAGTGTGTATATTTAATAATGATACTTTGAAAAAAGAAATACTGTAATCTTTCAGTTGTGCTCTCTACTTTTATTGCTGTGGCAATACCTAAAGAAGCAATACCTTTTTTTAATAAAAGAAACCAATGTTTATTTTCCTTGATGTACTGGCATGATCTCTGGTGTTGATGGAGAGCTCTAGTTTCTAATGAAGCTATTAAGATGCTGCCAGTAATTAGCATCTTTTAAAAAAATGTGGTTTTGCATTTGAATATCGCTTTATCAACAAGTGTACTGAGAGAGGAGGCTGCTGGGTGCACTTTGACAACCAGGGTGGAGAGGAAGGAGTTTTCCTGAAGTGCAGCTTGAGTAAAGTTGATCAGCTTGAGCAATTCTTCAAGGAGTGTGGACTGATGAACTTGCCCGTGGTTGCACACGTGGGGTAGTAGTTAATGGTTCCACTTTGCTCGTGGTGGACACTTTATGACTTAGAAATACTGATTATGGCTGTTGTAACTGTACCAGGGAACAAGGAGGTGTTGTATTACTCCATCTTGTTTCAAACTGCAAACTTGTTTTTAAATCTATGAAATTTATAGAATATTATTTCTCATTAGGCTGTATCTCCTCACTTAGCTTACAACTGCTTTTTGACTTAAATTCACTAATGATGATGATGTTGATAGTAAGTGACAATGTTGTACAGTAAGACCCAAGCTTCAGATTTGCAGGTTGTTGGTCTTTGGTTTGTTTTTTTTTTTTTTTTTTTTTTACCTTAATCAAATAACTGAATCTTAATGTGGAAGTCTGTGAGTGAAGCTCCACCCCAAGGCTTTATAACACAGTAGTTGTGGCACTAGACCTTAATAGTCCCCTTATCTTTGGGATTTACTCCAAGTACTGTCCTTGGGATGTGGTAGTGTGGAAATGAGCATTGCTGGATGCAATAGCACTGTCGTAATGCTGCTACGGCACCTTTTTCCTCCTGCCAGGTACGTCGTGTGTCATGAGTGAATCCTCATTTTTCTCTTGGTATTTGAAAGCAATTCCCAAAGGAACAGCTGCTGTACGTATTGCAGTTGCACGAGTGGGTATATTGCTACCATATAGTTTGTCAATACTGGTGTCAATGTCTTCATAAAACCTTTGTGTAATCCTCTTAGTCAAGCTAAAAATATGCAGGGCTTTATTTTATTGTTTATGAAGATTTTTATCCTGGGCAAGGTTGTATTTGCTTCCAACAGATGCACGTGGTATCCATCTGTTTTTTTATGTTTTGGCAACATTTGTCTAGGGTATTATACCCTATCAGGATCTCTGGAATTGACTGTAATTTCTGCTTGGAATGGTTTAAATGACATTTCTGCTCCTAGTGTAGTGGATATGCATGTGCTGTGTAAATACAGAGATTTTTTTTTTTTTTAAATTACAACTAAAAGAATGATGTAAATAATTGATTTTTCTTGTATTTGATATTCTGCTGAGAAAACAACCCTGATGTTTTAGTGGCGGGAGGGAAGAATTGCTTTGAACTCCCAGCACAAGGCTGGAGAGAGCTGGGTCGTGCTGCTGGGTGATGAGTCATGCTGGTGAGCCGAGCTGGTCGTCGTTTCTGGCACCGAGCTCTTCAGCATTTCATGCCTTGCCTCGCTCTGCCTATTTGCTTCAAGCAAAATGGTGAATTGCACGCAGTCTGAAAGCACAGAGTCATAGAAAAGCTCCCCAGTGGAATTAAAAAAAAATGCTAATGCTGGTTCCTACCTATTGCCATTTTGATGCTGAAACCATAACTTGAAGTTTTAGGGGTTTCTGCAATAAAAATTTCAGCTGTTGTTGTGTCTGCTGCACAGGCTTCTGTAAGAAATGAGGTTTCTTGTTTCTCATTTAACTTGATGTTTTGGAGAAGGTCTCTTCGATGCCCTTTCTTTGGCACAACCTGGCAACGCTGCTGCTTGCAACTTCCTTGTCAAATGATGCTTTAAAAATCAGAGTAGCAAAACATCAAAACATGAACAGAACCGCATTTCTTGGGAAGCCTAGAACAATTTTTTTATAACTTTATATTATAGATTACGTTTTCAGATGGCATGAGTTACTCTGAGTTTCTGTCTGTTCCCCTGTGACCCGGTTCGTGCATTTCCAGGAGAATATCTTTTACTAATTTTGTTAATAAAGAAACTTCTGACTCCTTGTATTTCAAGGACATTTCAAAGACAAAAACCTATGGCTGCGATAGCCTTACCTACAGGAGAAAAAACCTTACTGGCGAGAGTCACTGAAGCCAAAATACGCATTAGGCAGTATTATGGATACAATGCACTTTCACAACTGGAAACTCAAGTGGCAGGGCTGAGCCGCAACGCCCCGTGGTGTGCTCCATGAAATCGGTGTGTTTTCCACCTGATTACGTTATAAACATCATTCGTTTTTTCCAAAGCTAGTGCTTTGGAAGGCAGATTTCTAATATGCCCATCTGTTGACGGGAGGCCGCGGTGGCTGGTGTGTACGGTAACTTTTAGAGAGGAATTATTTACCATCATCTGAAAATATAAAATTTTGCATGTAGTTACATAGAATACTTTTTGCTTACAGTTGGTTAAAGTCTACGTTCTGCAGACTTCACTAGAGAATGAGAAGGTAAAGCATGACTTGCTGGAAAAAAAAAGGGCAGAAAACCTAAAGATTTTTCTCAAATGTAACTTTTCACACCCTTTCTTCATAAAGGTTTTGTAAGCTTAAGTATAATGGGGCTTCAGAAGTAGTTACGTTTAAAAATAATACTAATGCACTGGAATCTTACATGAAAGTACAGCGTGTATGTGCAGTGTGAAAGTACAACAGATTTCTCAATCTGCCAAATGCGTGTGCAGTGCCAGGAGAATAAAGCACCTCGCACGCTGGCTTTGTCAGAGGAGAGGGGGATCGTGCTACGGGGTTTACAACACCACGAAGAGGTTCCTTCCAGCTCCCTTGCTTCCATTTGATGTCAGCCAGCTTATCTCCTCATCCGAAGATCACAGATGACATCTCAACTGAGCTTGGCAGCGCGCAGCAAGTGATTTCCTGCCTGCTAGGTTAAAACGCTCTTTTCCTTGTTACTACCCCAACTTGACCGACAGCGGGTTCTTCCTCTGGCTTGCTCAGGATGCTCCTTGGCCAGCTAGTCGGAGCATGCTGCTCTGTGGTTTCGGGAGAGATTTGGTGTGGCAGAGGGAGAGCGAGCTCCTGCCGGTGACCTACTGGAGACAATATAGTTAGCGCATCCCTACTGTGACTCTATTAGGGTAATTAGATCCACTGTGCGTTGTAGTGCAGCAGAACATCGTCATCCAATAAAGAGCAGCTCAGCAGAGAGAATTTGCCTGTGCTGGGTTGGTTTTTTTTTTTTGGTAATCTTTCCAAAAGGAGAACTAAGTCGTTTATTCAAAAGCCCCGTGTATACCTTTGCTGCTCTAGCTGTATCGTATTCTTGGTGAAGTGTTCTGCTCATTAATGTGGTTTCCACTGACGCATCCTCCACCCTGAGTAAAGTAAACTCTGCTCACAGGAGTACCCTTTTCCTGCTATACCACATACAATACCTGGCCTGACTTTGTTAAACACCCCAGGCTGAGCCACGGTATCTCTACAGCCTCTTTGTTCCAAAGATCGCGCTTCGCACGCGTGCGCAGACGTGCTCTTGCAGTGTCACCGAACATTTCATTTTGCAGATGACTAAACGGAGTCACAAGCTTTCAGCGGCACGGCCAAGGACTTGCAGCTGCCTGGTTTCAGAACTGGGGCTGGATTGCAGGTGTCCTGACTCAACACTATTTTGCTTTTACTATGCGATTGACCTTTTTCCCTAAAGGAAGGGTGGTATAATGCATAACTCGGGTAAATGCTGCAAGCATTTACTAGATGCTCAGCGTTAACTTAAATCATTCTCATTTTCTCACTTGCTCTTAAGAAAATTAATTCACTTGCCAAGATGACAGTCTAAATGACTGCTTTTCAGTGCATGAAGAAATGGGTTGACTCTTTTATCAAAGCGTAATTAAAATGAGTTTCAAGCTTTCTCTCAGCTTATTTTTGAACACTTAAATGTTCACTGAGCAGTGGTTTGTTTAAAAAAAAAAAAAAGAGGTATATATTTACAAAGGGATGTGATAAAGACCCTGAATTTAGGCAATTTTCATCTTCTGAAAGCAAGATGAACTTGTTACCTCAAACAGATGTTTACGTGGTTTAATCTCAACCTTTGGGGGGGGGGGGGCAGGGGCAAAGTAACTTATTTCAAGTCAATGTCTTAAGTATACTGGAAAACATAACAAACAGGAAACCACAGCTCATAACATGAATTTGTGAGGAGCTGGGAGCTGTAAGAGCCTCGGTAGTTTAACCAGTTATTTCCAGAAACCAGTAAAACTGAAATAATTTCGAGAAGTTTGCAGCAGTAGCCATGCACTAGCTTTGGAAAAATGAATGATGTTTATAACGTGTTTACTATCCTTCTTCCCAAATGGTGCTGGTTGCATAGTGTTTACTACCTGCAGTCGGACAGAGTAGCTTCACCTTCTCCACCCATCCCCTGCCTCGGGAGAGGAGCCGTTGTTTGTTCCTGTTTTCGTGCGTGCAGGTGAAGAGATGCTCTTCAGCACGGAAGCAGACTTCAGCGGTGTGTTTTTCTAAGCCGTTTCGGTCCGTAGGAGAGAAATTGTTGTTGACATGGCGAATAGCTCATAGCCTGTGTAATTGCTTTAAGGACAAGGGCTGTATGCATCATTGGAGAGAAGCCCTTGACAGGAGAAGGTTTCAGCTTGTGCCAGTGAGGAAAAAGCAAGTGGGAACTGCTTTCGTGCAAGATAACGATGGCTGTTAACGTCTGTGGTGATCCTGTTCACTTAAACCTGGAGAAAAGCCACAGTAATCATCAGTGTCAGCGTCCACTCGCCAGCCTGTGAGTTCTGGGTGTTGGGCTAAAAGGGTTATACTTGGAGCAGAGCTCCTGCCTTGGTCATGGAAACCCGCTTGGGTCGCTGCTGGGCAGGTCTGGGCTGTTGGTGGTGCTTGTCCCTGCGAGAGCTGTCCTGTGTGACCGTGCTCTAGCCCTGGTCATTCGCGGGGCTATTCAGGTCTTAGCTCGCTTTTCTCCTTCCCTGTTTTCTGTTTGTTTTTCTTTCTCCTTTTGACTTTTTTTGCTTATAAGATCATTAATGCTTTTTAGGCTAAGGATTGTCTGCAGAAACCTCTGAATCCACAATGCTTTCGGTTGCTCTGCTATAGCAAGAGCAGAGGATGCTCCTGACCCTGTATTTTTGCACATGCTAGATAAATTACGGGGGCTAGAATGAAAAATGGTATCAAAGGATCATCTGAGCAGATTTTTGGGGGTAAATCGCAACTGTTCGAAGTTCTTTCCCTGCCATTGCTTTTCTTCTGTACCTTCATTACAGCTCGAGAGGTGCTCTCTTACTTTAAGCCACTTCCGAAGTTTAAGTTTGTTAAAATGTTGGCTGAAAACCGGCATGTCCAACATGAATAAATTTGATAGCCATGCCAGCAAGGGCTCTTGCCCTTGCCAGGGGCCATCTTACTATAAAAAAGCATAGCAAAAGATGGTAGATGATTTTGTGGCTGTAGAGGAAACCAGACTTCGGGCGCCTTGAACTATAGAAATGAACAAGTCTCAAGCCACAGTGTACAGGTTTTGCAACTGGTGTGTCAGGAATGCTTGTTATCTATACCTTGTCTCCAGCCAGATGCAAATTCTATTTATTTAAACTGATTTAGATAAAAAGACCATTGCAGTACATCTACAGGCTTGGTGTTCCAGTTTCCCGTAGACGTGTAGCTAGATTTGGTCTTGAACGTAATCTTCAGCACAGGAGCACGATGTACTGATACCAGGCTGCTCGGAAACTTTTGCAAGCAAGGTTAAACCGTTTAAGAAAACTTTTCGAAAAGTTCAGAAGTATTTTTACTTTTAAAAGGATAGCTGTCACTTTAAGTGGATGTATATTTAGGTTAAACTCAATCTTTATTGCACATAAGTATGAAAGTGCTGTCTGTAATGTGATCCAGCAGGCCTTTGAATGCTTTGCTAAGCTCCTTGGCGCACCTCGGCTGCAGCAGAAACCTGTTAAATGAATAGCCTTGGTGGCTAATACTGTTTGCAGCGTATTTTCTCCGGTTTGAAATGCTATTTGAGGATCTTTGGTCTTTCAACTTTTCAACGTGTAGCATCACGGTGAAAAAATTCCGTCGGTCCTCATGGGTTGCCTTTGCTGCGGTCTGCTTCCCTGGGCATGGATGCAGGTTGAGTACGTTTCTTTTGATCTGAGCCCATTTTTCTAAATAAAGTTTTACAGGCATTACTGAATTTTTAGAAATAATTTTTGTACCCTGAGAGGTAAATTACTAAACCACAGTGGCCTCTGTAATTAGGATCATTAGCAAGAGAAGTAAACAAGTACACAAATATTATAATGTTGGTCCTCACTTATTCCATGATTTTGGTTACATTCTTTTGGTATTAATAATGTTAAAAAAAAATTATAAACCTTTTGTGTGTGTGTGTGGTGGGCACTCAGAGTTCCTTTTATGTGCCCCTGGGCAGGCCATGTTTCAACAAAGCATCTCGCCTCTAAAAGCCCCTGCTGAAGGGAGCACCTCACAATCTTGGTTGCAGAAACAGTGAGTGAGCAAGAAGAAAAACTATAAAAGCCATTACAGGAATAGAAGGAGCAGTGCCCATGGAGGAGAGGATGCTGTTCTGATATTTTGAACCTTTCTCTTTGTGGAGGGGAATTGAGGGACAACAAAAAGAAAAGAGGGAGGAGGAAAACTGGATAAAGGTATTCCAGAAGAAGAAGAGAAGGAGGACAAGGGCAGGCTGGAATGGAAGGCAGAAGGCTAAAGGATAGATGTAAGTACTTATGCACGCTAATTAAGTTATTTAATTTTTGTAGAAAAATCTGTTATTGTTCCTTTTCTGGTGGGAAGGGAGGCTTTGGTAGAATGGTGCAAATTTGCCTGTGCTTGGATGTGTTAGGCAGCTAAATAGGACAGGTTTCTTTTGTGTTTGATTGAGTTGCCAAGTCAGCGTTGCATTAATTGCTCAGTTTAGAAAGAGTATGGTAATAATACAAATGTCTGTCAGAATAGCAGGGTACTCGGGAAAAGTTTCTAGGCTGCTGCCGTCATTGGTGGGAGGTAAAAGTGTCAATCTTCATGTAGTCTGCTGTCATGCAAGTCTTCTCCAGTGCTGGAGCAGGGAGAAGGGACTGACACGACGTGCTGTAACAGCTGACATCTTTGTGCATTTTTACCTCTGGAAATTTTAATCCCTGAGCAAACCACTGGTTTACTGGGAAAAGGTGATCCTCACCGGTGGTAATGAGCTACGACCTACTCATGTTTAATAATGGGCATTGAGTCTTTGGATTTAGCAGCGATATGCAAATATTTATCTCCCATTTTGGTTTGTTTGAGGAATGAGAACATGGGAGGATGTCTGTGACCTTG
Source organism: Strix aluco (assembly GCF_031877795.1). Lineage (NCBI taxonomy): Eukaryota > Metazoa > Chordata > Aves > Strigiformes > Strigidae > Strix > Strix aluco. The sequence goes on from NC_133933.1 coordinate 131,200,634, forward strand.
ATGATTCACCTGATAAGCCAGTCGACCTCGTCGTTGGTGTCTTGGTGGGAAGAGCCTCCTCGCTTGTATGATAGTTTGGATGTGTCTGTAGTTAATGACGAGCCTCGTTGAGACTACTTCTTGGGTAGGATGCATTATCCTCAAACAAAGGCTGGAATTTCTGATGACCTATCTCTGATGTTGATGTATGAATGGCAGTTACCCAAGGCTTTCTCCATTTTTTTGAATATTTTAGCAAGCGTGTTTCCCTTGGGGGTTGGATGTGTTTCTTCTGCAGCCTGCTGTAGCCTTGCTTCTAGGATCAGGGAATGCGAAGAGTCCACCTGTTTTAATTACCTTTCTGTAAGGTTTTGTTAGGGCTAGGTAACAAGATTAAATTGTTGTGTAGCAAGTTATAGTGAATTAGATCCATGCAAAAGCCTTACTTCATTATAGGAGGGTCAGAATATATTTTACAATCCCTTTAGCAAATTGTAGTCCTCTCCAGTTTGTCTTTTTCTTGGTAGCATCAAATCATGTGTTCATTTTCTAGTAGCTCCAACCCTTGTTCATATACTTAATTTTTTTAACGCCTTACTAGTTATTAAAAATATACTTAAATTTTATGTAGTTTCAGCACAGCAGCTGCTTTAAGAACTCTTGACAACCTCCCTTTCCCTGCTTTCAGTCTTGTTTTCTACTATTTAATTTACTCTTTTATTTGAGTGTTTCAGTTAATAGTGATGGTAAAAGTCCTCTTGGTTAAAGCAAGTCTGTTTTAAACAAAATAACCTGTGCTGAGGAAGAAATATGGAACTCTAGGAGTGGTAGAAAGCATGGAATTCTGACAGCATTGTTTTTCATTTTGTAATAGTTTCTTCTGACTTCACTAGAGACTACAGCAGTGATGTCAGCCAGGATACAGTTTATGTTCTGTCTGTCACCCGAGTGATAGATTGCACTAAGTCTTGCCAGAATCATAAATTGCCTGGGAGATTGTAGTAAGTTGTTGGTGGAATTCTGCAGAGTAGGAGCCAAGACTTGAGAACTTCAGGAGAAGCCTCTTGAAGAGCAATCTAAGGATGAAAATCTTCCTGTTCCCTTTAAAAGTTATGTAAAGTCCCATCCTTGGACACTAGAAGGATGAAACTCCTTATTCACACTGTAATAATTAATACATCATCACCACTTCCAGTTGTCATGCTTTCAAAACGTTGTCTCAACAGGTTGCATAATAAGGTGATTTGGACCATCGTAACTATAATAAGGCCATAAAACTATTTATTTAGAAAAAGCTCTAAAAGGGAGATCTCAGAAACGGAAAGCAGATGTGATGCCAGCAGTGAATGGGATTTATTTTGATTTATTTATTTTTTAATCAGTGTAAAAAAAGTGTAAAGTCATCGTAAAACAAACTTTAATTTTACAGAGGGAGCTTGTGACAACAACTCAGTGTCCAAAACGTACCCTCGCTACTGATGGCATATTTTTTTTGATTTAGTTAACAAGGTATTATAGCCAGGAGTATTTTTTCAGTATAATTATTTTGTTGTGACCAACACCGCAGAAGGTATTTCATAACCGTCAGATCTGTAAGAGCTAATGTGTGTAAGTGGTAAATTACAATGTGGAGCAGACAACACAAATCACCTGTAAAGAGGTGGATCAGGATGGATGAAGAGTAGTGGTTGAACTTTATGGGGAATGAGGGCGTCAGCGTAGTGAAGAGGTGAGATTTGAACTATGCAGAGGTAGGACTAGAGGGGGTGATCTCAGTATCAATTTATCTATTGGATTTGTACAGATGGAGGGTGTATCCTGAAGAACTACTCCAGGTAGCACGGAGGAAACTTGTTGCTCACTGGGGAATTCTGGAAGAGGTAGAAGAGATCTAATAAATAAAAGGGAAAAATGCTCACAGATCAGGGAGGGAGTTGAAGTTATTAGATACTGTGGAAGATCTCATCTATCTTTGGAGAGTGGCTTATTTAAAAAAACAAGGATGATGAAGACCCTCCATTGTGAGGATAAGATGCGCTTTGAGGACAGCCTGTCCCTCAGCCTGTGTGGTTTGGAAGTTTGAGTCTTCCACTCCCAAAACAGGAGATGCAGCAGAAGGGTTTTCCAGGTTGTATCGGATCTTAGGGTTGGACCTGGCTGTTTTGGTAGGAGGTGCCGTGAATTTTCCTTGCAAAAGAACTTAAGAAATGCATTTCTCAAAACCCTGAAGCCAAATAAATCCTGTTGTCTGAATTAGTGTTTTTAAAATAGTAAGCCTGGCATTAAACCATGGAAGGTGTGAACTGTAAAGAAACTAATGGAATTGGAAAACAAGACAGGGAAAAGTAAGAAGGTTAAAAGCAATTATCAGATTTTGGGTGGTAAGGAATTTAAAAATAATTTTGGACGGTTTTGACTATTTGCAAGATTTTGTGGGTTTGGAAGAAAACAAATCAGCTTGCATGGAGTAGCCTTCAAAAATATTTAATTCTAATTTTAGTGTATAAAGTAAATGGTTCCAAATAGGCAATTTCATTAGTGTGGTGGCGGGGCCTTCGTTGCCTCGTTCAGCAAAGCACTTGAGAATAGACTACAGGACCCATCCTCCTTTTGGGGTGGGCAAGATCAATTCGTAGACATTTCCCCTCTAATGTCTGCTTCCTATGAATTATATTTTTCTGCTGTATAAAGAGTCTATAAAAAAAAAAAAGGCAGCTGTGAGGAAGGGGAAATGCCAAATCAAAGAAAAAACTCAAAAAAGCTTTTGCTTTAGTGTCCATAACTGACCAATGACGATGAAAAGTCCTGTTGATCCCTTCCGTCAGCTGGTGTAACACCTCCATCTTGAAGCATGCAAAAAAACCCCCCTTTTTTTCTGCAAAAAAATAAAACCATCTTATCTCCAGCCAATATATACGTCTCAAAGAGGAAACTGGGATTTAATTCTGCACAGTCAACTTCCTGCAATGTGTCTGAACTTCTGCAGCTCCAGCCCGCTGCATAACCCAGATCTTTTCAGCTTGTTTGTGCTGACCAGACAAAAGGCGGCTCAGTTGCCTTCTTGCTTGCAGAATAGAGATGAGATGCACTGAAAAATTAGCAGCCAGCCAAGATTTTGAAAAATATAATGAATAGGAAGCCGGTAAGGGGAATAAATTCAGATGTTATGAATTCTTTTAATTACTACTTCATTGAAATCTCTCTGTAACATTTCCTTTGACTGATTCAGCACTCCCTAAAAACCGATCTGGCTTCCAGCTAAAGGCTAAAAACTGTCTGCTGCTCATGTTCAGACCTGAAGGATTCTGGAATAGAAAAAATCTCCAGAAAGTGTAATGGCTGTTTGGTGGTTTGCCAATTTGACCAGCAAGCTGGGGGTTGTGTAGCCCAACCGTCTTGCAAGTCCCAAGGAGCACAAAGGCTGCTCACACCAGTAGATACCAGAGCTGATCCTGGATTTGTTGTCTTGGTTGTTCTGTGTGGTTCTGGGCACTAAATATCTAAATATTTGATGTTTCAATGATAGGAGCACCTCACTATTGACGTTATCGAGTGGTTTTACAAAAGCAGTTAAATTTTCAAGCTTTCCCAAACACCTGTTTCAGATACAGCTTGGTGCATAGAGTGCCATATTCAGGGCTGCTACTTGGACTTCTTTTGCTTAAAAAGTGTCTTAACAATCTTTTCTGTGCACCCCCCTCAGCAACCTAAAGGCTGCCAGAGGGTTTTTTTCATGCTGTGCTTGTTGCTAATAAAATAATGAAGACTTCTAATATAACACTACTTCGGGTATATTGGAAGAAAAGGAGGGTTAATCCCAAGCTGTTGCCTGTCCCTTTCAAAATAAAATGAAGTTTGACTAATAATACTGCATACAAGGAATTAATATTCCAACAGAAAGGTACCCCATGAATCGGTAGTGAGATCATTTTGTGAAATAAATACCATTCTTATGTCATTCTTTGGCAAAAATGAACGCTTAGAACAAGGAAAAAAGAGTTAAAAAGAGGCAGGATAGGTTTGCAGAAGGTCACGTAACCTTAACAAACTTGTTTCACCTCTGTGAGAAAATAAGAAAACCAGAGTAAAAGTCTAGAAATAATTGGCTTTAATCTTCAGAAGGCTTCAGATTGTAACCCAAGTCGTTCTTACATTGGTGTGATACGCTCAACTGGTTTAAAAAAAGCCCTTTTCTGAGGGATCTGGATGACTGATAATAAGCAGTGAGTGGGGAAACCATTACCAGTGCCACACTCACTACAAAAGGAGGAATTAAGAAAAGAGATGTTTTAAGAGCCTGAAATGTGAAGTTGTAACCAGAAGAAAGTTGCCACAAAACCTCCCTTGACAATAAAAGACTTTAAATGAGGCTGAACCCAGGAGCGTGTAGAAGGGAGGCAAAGCAGTGCCGCTGCAAAGGTCGTGTAACCAGCATCAAGAAATACTAGTGCTGGAGCTCCCAGCCCCTGGGTTAACGCGATCCCTGAGCGCTGTGCGGGGAGTAAAATGACGCTGTTCCAGCACAAGGGTGAGGATTGAAAAAAAAAAAAGGAAAAAAACAAAGATAAATGTCTGTCTCCAGTGATTTGTGATGAGTAACTGCTCAGCATCTGATGTTTCTTCTCTCTGCTCTCTAAATGTTGCAGAATTTTTGCTCCACTGCTTCAACAGTCTCGCTTGGTTTGCAGGAGAGATCCCACTTTGTGTTTAAAACGTTGAGGGTTACGCTGAGCGGAGCTCATTGGGCTGGGGAGGCCAGATGGGCACTGGACGGGCAGGTACCGGTTGATGTTGTGTAGTGCCCGAGCGTGGCTGTAGCAGAGCTGCACCCCTGGGGATGCTGCTGCTTCCCCCCAGCTCCCTGCCTTGTGCCGTGCTGGTTCAAAAGAAAACAAGCTTTTCCTTACATCTTTTTGACACTGCTTCGGCACGTTCCCGTAGCTTGAGCGGTAGCATCTCTCTGTGATGCCAGGCTTTCTCTGACCTTGTTGGAGAATGAGCTTTATCTTTCTTGGAGAGCTTTTGTTCCAGAATAGGAAGCTTGTGTTGCTAGGGAATTGGCATTTGCGTGGGGCTTGAACAGCCGTGGTTTTCTAAGCTTCTGAAAATTTTACTCTGCAAAACCTGCTCATGTGCTTGAGGGATGAGCCTGAGTGCTGACTGGTGTTTTACAAGACCCCTTGATGAGTAGAAATGAACCTTTTGTCATTTCCAGGAGACTGACTCTCTGTTAATAGCGGTTCCATCTCCATCTGATGTCTACGCACGCACGCAAATGCCTGTGTTGAGTCAGAACGATGAAAATAATGGAGCCAGAAAATCCCCTCCTTCAAAACGGGGAAAAAAGACTATTTCCTGAGCTTTTGCAGCTTCTATTCATAGGAGTCTGGCTGCTCCGCTCCAAAGCAGGAATCAATTAGAAATGCCCGTGACACTGTCTTCTGGAGCTGTGTCTTGAGGGATACCAGCCTTGTAAATCGGTTTGTAGCCTGGTTGCCTGAACCCAGCAGAGGGGGAAGGTTGAGCGTGTGTTTGTGGCTCTTGCTGGTAATTATAACCCAGAGGAGCGTGAGGAGGGAGGAATGTTTCTGGAGGCACGTGGAGCCTCAGCATCGCCTGCCAGTAGGGATGGTGCTACGGTCCACACCTCATTTAAAAAAAATATAAATGACCTAGTTTATGAAGCATATGGTCTCACCAGGGCTCTTTGGGGCTGTCTTCGTTCTCTATTCCTCATCTGGACTAGGCTGAGAATCCATTAGGGAGAGCACAACATCGGGTATAAGCCCCCACAATCAATGCTTTACAGGTATGTGCTCCTCACCCTGAGAACGTACAGGCTCGTCCCATGAACGAAGGAAATGAAGAGGGCTGAGGTAAGGGTGGGAAGAAGCACGCTTTCTTTTTGGCTAGCTGTGTGCCTGGCCTCCCTCGCTCTTTGACTCATCTTAGCCCCTTCCTTTCCTTCTGCTGGAGTCCAGGAGATGTGGAGTCTGGCATGCCCAGGGGTTTTGGGGGTGGTGGGAGAGGGCCAGTTTGTGCTGGAGGTGCTGCAAGGAACCTTAAAATCACTGTGAACTCTTCTGCTTTTGAGCACGCTGAATCTTGCTCCTTTATTCTTCTTGCCTTATTTCTCTACCAGCTTATACCAAAAATAGATGGTGCTGGGAACATTGGAGCTGTGCACATTTATCCTCTCCAAATCACCATATATGCCCCTACGAAGCTGACATTTACTTTTAGAATTTATTCCACTTTTCTTCATGCCAATGACAAACCCTTTAATTGTTTGGTGAGCTTGTGTTTTTAATTGTCTGTATGGGTCAGCAGCATGTGGTAGAGCCTTTAAAGTATTGTTTCAAAATAGTGATCCCTTTGGGAAATGTCTGTTTTTCTCTGTTCTGCAATGGATCTCTCTCTCTCGCAAAGGCTTAGTTTACATAATATCTGAGTGCTAATGTAGAGGCCTTTTGTAAATACACTAAGATGCTTACTAAGCTGGTTGCCTGCTTGTCTACATAACAAAGCCGAGAGTTATGTAGTGGGTGTAGAGAAAGGGTGTGACATGTACTTTAACCTATTAGGCTTGCTAAATCTGGGGAAAAGGGCTTTTGCTTTATTAATTGGGATGGTTATCTGCGTGCTGGGTTTGTTTCGATGTACAAAAGCCGGAGCGTTTTGCCGGAGCGTGGTTCGTGTTGGAGCGAGGGCTTCGTTTCCAAATAAATACGGCTTTCGTGGTCTTTTTGGCTTTCAGAAAATCTAGTGCCAAAGTCTTCAAGGGTTTGTTTTTTGTTGTTTTTTTTTTTTTTTTTAAACATTGCACTGTGCCTGTTTGCATTTTGCTGCAGTATTTGATTTGAAGAGTTTGCTTTCTGAATTTTGTTTTTTACGCTTTATTTTCCGAAACGCCAAATGAGAACCAGAAAAATTGTAAAACGCTGAAAACTTTACGGCGTATCCTTATAGAGACTAATAACGTGTGGCAGTTAGTGAGCAAATTGTACAGGAAAAGGGACTACTAGAAAACTCTCATTTTGCTAATATTGACTCCAGACCTTGTGGTAGGTTTCTACCTTTATCTTCTGACTCATAGTGCGAGGCTTTTTTTTTCCAGCATAATTTGTTGTAAATGACAACCTTTCAAATATGACTGCTAACTTTCCCATAAGTTATTTTTCAACTGTTCCTCGTGTTTTACCTCTGTATGAGTAATTTCGTAGAGGCAAAGCCTGGGTGAAAGTAATTTATTGCTGAAGATTATGGGAAATTAAATCAAGGCTCACTGCAGAGACGAGGCTTCAGAAATTAAAATCTCCAATTGCTGAGTCAATTAGGATGTCGGGGGGTAATTGCTGGAGGTCCTGGCATTTTGAAGAAAGAGCCAGTTTGTTTTGCTGGATGATAGCGAGCTGAAAAGCACTTGCTGACCAGATACAGTCCCTTGCTGTGTGGTATTTCTGTGCGAGAGCCATTGTCATGTGTTCAGTTGGGTTCTTAAAGCATGGGCTGTCTCGTTTTACCTGCTAAACCACTTTCTTCTCCTTGTGGCCTTGGGGCTACGCTTGGTATTTTTAAAGTGGATTTGTTCAATGATTTTCAAGCGAGAAATACATATTGTGGTGGCCTGTACCCTACTGCAGTTTTGCTGGTGTCTTTCCCTATAAATATCCCTGTTCTTTTAAGGGGCATATAAGTAATAAGCTCACTTCTGGTTTATGTTAACGCATGAGATCTCTTCTTAGGAGAACATGATTTTAAATATTTTATTTACTAGTAACACAGACCTTACTGGCATTCTGTAAGAAGAAACAAAATTACCAGTTAAAGTAAGTAAAACAACAAAAAAGAATAAGGCATAAATGTGTTTAATATACCCAGTACCATAATGAAATATTCTAATTGCAGAGGCTTTGTTCCAAAGCACAAGTTATATTGACATTTAGCTCCCAGGTGACTTTACAAGGCGGGCAGTTAAGAAAAAATAAAAATGACTTGCAAGCTGAGCAGATTTGACATAAGTAATTTTGAACGTAAAGTTGCAGATTAAATTTCTTTTCCTTTATATGCTGGAGAAAGATTCTTAAGGATTTTTCTCAAGGAAACTTGGAGATCTTTTTTCCTATTGTTGCACTGAGGACTTGGCACCATGAGCGTTTGTCGGTATTACCAACATAAAATACTCCTGACGTGGAGAGGGAAGGATCTATTACTACACATACAATGAAGCAAGAAATTATCTCTCGACCAAAGTGGTTCCCATCAATGAGACGAAGGGGGAAAAAAAGTGCGCTGGCATGATGGGAGCTGCAGATGTATTTGGGCTTTGGGATATCGTGGTGTTGTGATGTACGGTGTGAAAGTGTAGCTTATAAATGGGAAGAATAAGAGACGGTTGTGTGGCTTTGTAGCTGCGATAGCCTTCTGCTGGCATGGTTTGCATCGAAGCCCCACAGCTGCTGGCACAGCACTTCAATTTTGCATGTGGCTTGCTCAGCCAAGATTTTTTTTTTTTTTTTTTTCCTTCTCCTCTGTAAGTGAAATAATTTAAAACAGTATTTCATGCCCTTGAATATTTGTTCCATCAGAAATGAGCTTATTTTTTATTAAGCTTTTGATCTATTATGTATTAGAAAAACATACAATATTGCGCTGTAGAACCGGTCTGCCGTTGTACGAGCTTTCTCCTCCTCCTAGTGTCATTCTTTTTCCATATGCTGATAAACTGGCAAGTGTAACTTCTGCTGTAGTTAAATTGGACCAAGATTTTTCATTTGCATGCTTTAGCTGTAATAATAACATGGTATATGAGAAGTAGATGGGCATAGCATTTTTGTTCGTGAATAGCCTCGGTGGTTATGTCCCTTTATTTTGTGAAATGGCTTTGCTGTGGCTTCCAGTTTTCTCTTCTTTGCTCAACAGCTTGTTTTTTGGAAAGACCAGCACGTGTTGTGGTCCACCGTCCGAGAGGCTGCCCTGCAGCGTGCAGCATCAGAGGTGGGGCTGGGCCATACACACTTAAGCTGAACCCTCCACTTCTTTGAAGCAAGGTCAATATTTTGCACCTTAGCACTGTCCCATGTCTGGGAGTATCTCCCCGACGTGTAATTTTGAGGTAGGATCTCAGCTGCCTGTAAAAGGACTTGTTGAGTTTTCAGTGGCATAAGACAAGCAGCAGCGTGGATGAGGCTGTGATGGGCTAATGGTACACGATGCATCGGGGGCAAAATATTTGATGGCTGGTTACAAACGTGAAGGTGCCATCCTGCAAAAATAGAAACTACGAGCAGCAGATTGAAACAGTGCGACTGGGAGAGCAGACCTGGGTTTGTTAGCCCTTGGAGTTAGAGGACTCTTTCTGTGTGCATTTTCTTTGTTTTACGTTAAATATGTTTGTTGCTGATATTTTTCAGCAACTAGTTGCAGGGGTTTAAATGTTTTAAGGCAGAAGGATGGAAATAAATTGAGCTTGAGATGAGACTTTGGAATTGTGTCTCTTTTCCCATCTAAAAAGGCAGTTGTTTCAGTGTATGATGTTGAGAATCTAATATATAAGAATGACTGGAGGAAGTCCTGCGGAAAGGATGACCTCAAAAATTTAGGATGTTTGTGGAAAGTTTCAGGGCGTATTCTCGTAGTTGGGAATCGTATCGTTTCTGACTTCACCCCTGAACTCCCTTGCTGGTTGCGATAGCAGGGATCTCAGCATGAAGCCGTCTGGTAGCAGCGATCCTGGTTTCTTCCATACTGTAATTTGCAATAGCAACTTCGAAATGCTTCTCTTCTTTGACTGCAAGTAGTTGACCATAGACTGCATCTACACAGAATTAAATCAAAGGAGAAATTAGTGAATAATCTTTCTACAGTCTTCCTGCTGCATAGCCTGTTGTCTTGCCTTTTCAGTGTTTTACAGTGGCATTGTACCTGCATTACTACATGTCCCTGTTAAACAGACCTGCTAGGTTGATTTCATATTCTTTTAGAGATATAAAGTCTTTGAACAAGCCTAGAATTACTCATGATGTCAAGTTGCATTTTCATTATACTTAGCATACTTCCCCCCCCCGCAACACAAAAAGGCAGAAAAGGGTAAAGAGAGTATATTCTTGGCAGTTGAAGCATGCAGCAATCTGGAGTTATTTATATGTTTGGAATGCAGAAGAATGCAATCATAAAATATTAATACTGCTTTATAAAATTAAAAAAAAACCCCAAACCTCTCTTTGCAGCGGGTTTAAAGCCTGATGGAGCAATCGTGGCGCTCAGGCAGCTCTGGTTCCTCGGGAGCTGCTCTGGGCCAGAATCGCTTTTGCTCAGGTCTTCCTGTTTAGCGCTAAACAAATATTTGTGCTAGCGTTTATCTTTGTGTTAGAAAATTCACAGTGGTTCTGTATCATCGGTAATAGTGCTTTTAAGTAGATTATATTATTAGTGTTTACATAGCGTATTTGTCCTAGAGAATTGGTTCTAGCTCGGCTAGCCTTCGCAGCGGCATGCTGCTTGGCTTCTCGTCCTTCTGACTTTAAAGACTCCAACACGAGTGCCAAGCTTGTCATGGAAACGGGTGCTTGCTCAAGGTACGGACGGGGCTTGCCTTTTTATTCAGAGGAGGAGGAAGAAGAGAGGCTAAATAGGCTGTGGGTCCTTCCCTTCCAAGAAATGGTAACAAGTAAGCTTTGTTGGATTTTCTTTACCCACTTCTTCAAAGGAGGAGAAGGCACTTTCAGTAAGAAATCATGAAGGGACAGATAATTTTCAGCATCCACTGTGGATTTTTAGGGAGAGGACCTGTTAGGACTGGAAGACCCGGGTGTTCGGGAGTCCAGAATTCCTGGATTCTGATAAATGATGTAATTCCTTGCTTCATGCCAGAACTATTAGAAGAGTAATATTTTTGAAAAATGTCATTTCCATATAGTAATCTATGTATTTGCATCCAATCCTTCTTCCCCCCTTCCCCAGCTCTTGGATGGAGTTGTTCCCCAGCTCTTGGATGGATCTGTTCAGGGACAGATCATTGAAATAAAAGCACTTGCCAAGTAGGGGAGAGTCAGGTTCAGACTGAGTTCCTCCATTAGAGCCCTTATTTTATGTTTAGAAGATTCATAAACTGTTTCTTGTGCTCAGAACCTAAAATGACAGGGATTCATACCTGCAAAAAACTGGATATTCTTGCCTGGAAAAAATACCATGTTGCAAACAGCTTGGAATTATTGTTTTTAGGGGTCATCTTAGATGGTCTCACAGGCTGTTTGTGTCACAGGAAGGTTTAAGATTAGAAAGCTGGAGGCCACTGTGTGCAAGATCATGACATTTAGTCTTCCACTTACCTGTGTGGCCATCCTGCAACTGGAAATATGACATGAGAATAGCTCAGAGGTCAGCTAAATCCCCTTGAAAGAACATTGTTAATATATTTATGGTATATTTTTATATAATTTATAAATTTATATATTATTAATATATAAAGTCTAAATTTTGAGCATGTTTTGCTTCCTTTCTTGCGCAGCATTAAGATGATGCACCCGTAATGCTTTATGTGAATGGGAGGGAGATGCCTGTTTCACCAGCTTTGTGGAGTAGTAGCATCTTTTTGGGAAAAACATGTCTTAAGCAGAGCAACAGCCTCCAGTAGCCCTTCTTGTGCTTGGAAGTTGGCTCCTGGTGTTTGCTGTCAGGTTGTGAGCTAACTGGGGCTGTGGAGGTCTTGGCCCAAGGCTTGCTCAGAGCCCTGTGACCTTGCATTTAACATAAAGAGCCAACCTTGATAGATGAATTAAGCAAAACAATTAAGGACAAACTCAATGAATGGTCACTGAGAATTGCATATTAAATGGGAAATTAATTTGCTGCAATCAGCTGAAGCTTGAGCACCCCACAGCTAAAGAGAATGCAGTATGCCAAGAGGAACTGAAGAATCACAGAATCATCGAATCACAGACTGGTTTGGGTGAGAAGGGACCTTAGAAGTCATCCAGTCCAACCCCCCTGCCATGAGCAGGGACATCTTCAACTAGATCAGGTTGCTCAAAGCCCCGTCCAACCTGACCTGGAGTGTTTCCAGGGATGGGGCATCCACCAGCTCCCTGGGCAACCTGTGCCAGTGTCTCACCACCCTCAGTGTAAAACATTTCTTCCTTATATCTAGTCTGAATCTCCCCTGTTTCAGTTTAAAACCATCACCCCTTGTCCTATCGCTACAAAGAGCATGGTGAAGCACAACCTTCATCTCGGGCAGGTTCTTTGCCTGTCAAGCAAGGTGAGGTCAAGATGGTCATCGCTGCATGATCCCGGGCGGGTGGCGGATGCTCTCACACGTACCCCGCTCCTTAGGGGTGATGAAGGAACATCTCCGCTGGCGCAGCTTCAGATCTGCTGGTCCAACAAAACGGTCAGGTCTTTTATCCCAAATTAACTCTTCATCCCACCCTGCCTGCAGAATCCCTAAATACCTCTGAAAATGTACTTTACTCTGGTGGATGCCAGCGTTTTTCGGTAAACTATAAATGCTATTACCCAAATTGAGTCTTTTTCCCCACGTGGAGAAGGTTCATAAACTGGGAAGCATTAATGAGGTTGCTCCGGTGGATCCAGTCTACACACAAATATTATCATTACAAAATTTCAGGCCTGTCTTTAAGAGCGCATTTGTTAGACATTGTTTCTTGTTGATGTCAGTTTGTTGTTATCCACGAAATTAAACAAATTCTTAGTTCTTGACCTCTGCTCCCATAAGAGAGGTCTCTATCTTTGCTTAATCTTAGCTTAATTCTCACATAATTAATGAAATATCCATTTGAGCCTGGGGCAAATGTTCTTTCTTTCATCAGTTGACTAAAGTTCTTGGCCGCAGTCACCTCTGCCAGGAGAGTTAACGAGTTACAGGCATTTCTATTGGGTCCACCACTTGCAGGTTTTGCTTTACTACCAAGTCGTATGTCCCTTATCCCCTGTGTACGTCCCTTATCCCAGCTTGCCTGATACAGTTGCATATTTTTGGGGGAGTCAAATTTGTGCATATCCCTTTCTAAATCCCAAGCACATAAAGGTGAAGCCAGACTATGGTTTTTTTTAGATGTTAAAAGAGGTTTAGCCTATTAGGCAAACTGGAAAAGATAACCTCATCTCCCAATCTGTTATTTCCTATGCTGGGAATAAAGAGAAGAAACTACTCTTTCTCAAACCACATCCATAGGGACTAAAATCTGCACAGAGGAGGTTTGTGAGCTGTTTCCCATCTCTTTTCCTTAGAGGATAAAGTTCTGCTCTTGCAGAGCCAAGAGCTATAAGAGGACGTCTCAGACATTTGCCAGATGGACAGGATCTCAATCCTCATTTTTAGTAAATAGTATTTATTTGACTGAATTTAGCTTCTGGATTTTGATGCAGTTTGCCTTGCCCACCCTCTAGTTGCTTTTTAATTTGGATTCTTATTGATGATCTCCACGTAGCCCCACTCTTACGGGAGAAAATGTGGCTGGTTCATTATTACAGGGTTTCTCCGAGATGAATTTTGCTTACTTCCCCAGTTTTGCCTACCCACTTGGATAGCTTTCCAGAGATGGCACAATCAACTTGAAGATCACATTCCTACATGGAAAAAAAATAAAAATATTTTCCTTTAATTTGCTCATTTTATGAAATGAGTACATTTTGTATATAGCCAAATCCTCCTAGCTGATCTTTTTTTCTTCCTGTGAGCAGATATTTATAAGCATATTAATGCTTACTAACAGTTGATCAGCTTCAAAATACTTATTTAAACAAGAGCGCTCTCAAGACATATTAAGTTTAATTTCTGTCTTCTGGGGCAGTCTTTGATCTCTGGTTTCATCCTCCATGTTTTTACCCTTTATATTGCGCATCCGTAAGATCTGTTGAAATAGAACTTCAGAGGAGAGTGATGAGCACTTGGAGAACAAGACCTGGATTAGGACCATGAGGGTCTCCTAGATGCCACAAGCTTCACCACCAAGTTTGTGGAGGACTTTTGGGCTAATTTCTGTGCATTTTAGGATCTTCTGGTGAGACCTAAATGGAACAAAAAGGCCAACTGCTGCTGCTGAGCCACACGGTGATGTTGGTTATGTTGCAAAGTGAGAAGAACACCCTAAAATATAAAACCATCTGACATGGAGAGGTGATGGCCTCTGGGACTGGGTGTTTTGCATTTAAGGGAGTGTGAAATTTTAGCAGGTACACCTAGTGAAAATTTCAGAATATGAGGGTGTATTGGAGGGAGAGAGGTGGATGACTGGGGGATGGAAAGGGAGCAACATGCAATATATTTTTTCCAGTGCCTTGCATCTTTTTGTATGTCTGAAGCCTGGACTAACTTGGTGACACTGTACTGAACCCTTCTAGGAGGATCAAATTATGCCAGTAAATCCTTCCCCAGGAGGTGCTGTCAATATTATGCGTCTACCTGTGGGCTTGTGCCTTTGTCAGAAAAGCTTTGCTCTCCGTGCAGATACCATGCATGGACCCACCCCGAGTGCCTGGCAAAGTGCTGAATGTCTCCAGGTGCTCAGAAATCAAGTGACTCCTTGAGAGGCCTCGCTTTGTTTGGGCTTAATAAAAGCATCACGTTTTCAAACTATGTGCTGAATCACCGGGGAATTCTCCCTTTCAGCCTGGCTTAACCGAGTGGGAAAATCACGTATCCAAGATAATTTTGTACAGCTTGCTCTAGGAAGCAGTTTTGAAATGGTGTTTGTCAAAGTTTCTCTGTTGGTTTTTTTTTTTTTTTTTTTTTTTTCCCAAAAGCTTCCATGGTCTTCTGCTAAACAAGCTCTTCTGGAGAGAGTTTTCTAAAGCAGGGGAGGAAAAACAGTTCTTTAGGCTTGTCTTCAGAAATGTAAACAGCCGCGGCACTACGGCGGCACTTTGGAGCGCTGCCTCTCGAAGCAAGAGCGAGCTGGGCTGGCACAAGCAGCTACTTGTACAAGAACAGGAGGTAATTACCATGGAGCGAGTTCACTTCAGACTTCAAACACCAGGGAGTTAATTTGCTCTAACGTGATTGAAAACACAAAATGTTTGTAGATGGGCTGCTCCCGAGATGAAGAATTTCAGTAACTATTAACGTGCTTTAAAGCCATTTCTTTTAAAACACGATGTCCCTGTGCAGGTGTAGATTTGCACAGATAATATTTGGATTGTCTTACCCGTCGATAACGCTAAGCCTGGCTTTGAGAAGCCAAACAAAAACCCACCCAGAGATAGCGTGAGGACACTAGTACTGCACCTTGAGGTGCGAATGGTTTGGATCTTCTTTTGTGTCCTGCTGTGTCGCCCATCCTAAGTAGCACTTGGGAACCTCTAAAGAAAGGCAAAAAAGGGGAATAAATCCCTTTAACAAATAATCTAGGACTCCTTCTCTGTTTAGTGTTTTCTCTGGCCAGATATTTTTAGGTTCCTGTATGGTTTTGATCACCAGCTTGTTTAAGATTGATCTGAAAAAAAACCCTCCTTTTTGAAGCGTATTTTACATACATTATTGCTTTGCAATGTCTTTTCTTTGGGAATAAAATAATTCCCTTTAGTCTGCATATACAGTATTCAGTATATATTCAGTAGAGTATTTTTAAAAATCACTATTTATCTGTATCTCTTTCTCAAAGTGTACTGAGGTAGAGAACTTGCATTTTACAGTATCCAAATTAAAAGACAGACACTTTGTAAAACTTCATGGAAAGCTGTTTTAACTTAAGGGAATGATTCTGTGATTGAAACCTCCAACTCTACCAGGTCCTGGCAATCTGTTGAAGTTTTGCTTGAGCAAGTGATAATACCGTGAAAGAAACTGTTTAGTGACAGGTATCTTTATATTTTATTGGTGGATTCTGTGGTGCAAGTCACAAAGAAGATGTCTTTATCGTAATATCCCAGATTTGCAATTTTCCTACTGCTCCTCCAGAAATTAAATCGTCTTTACTGTTTCTTGGCGACGTGCCCAGTGATGGCAGAGCTAAAATAGCAGATCCGAAGGGAGGATGGGGATGAATGGGCCGGCTGATCCGGCAGAAAGTCACGCGTTCCCAACCGTATCTCCTCCCAGGGTTTGGGTATCGCTCCTCGACAACAGCTGTGGGGCACATCTGGCTGCCTCCGTGCCGTGTGCGCGTTACGGTGCCCCATAAAGCCGACGGAAAACCAACGTGAGACGGGAGCTTGTCGGTTTTTGTTGCAGGAGGCAAAGGGCAGCCTGGCTTCCACCCATGTTGGGGGCGACGTTGGTCCATTGAACCAAACCCACGCTGCCAGCACACCCGGCATCCAAGCTCCTGTCTGGTGGGATGGCTTTGAAAATTGCTTTCCTTTCATTTTTAAGAAATGATTCTCTTGAAACTGGGGATTAGGATGCCTCTGGCAGTTTGAGGAAGATAAGTAGGACTGCAAATAACAGGGGTGTGTAACTCATTTTCTCTATCTTAATTCCATTATAACACACCCATAGTCCCAGTCAGAGGGGACCAAGGCCTATTAAATTAATTATTTGTCTGCTTTGCCTTACATTTGTGGGGCTTATTTTAATACCCAAGAAAGAAAGGACAAGACGTGGGTATTTGAGGGGCAGTAGAACAGAGGCTGTTAGGATTTGGCTCTTCTGGGTGTGCAAAGCAAGGCTGGCTGTTGGACGGAAATAAAATCCATCGTGTAAATCTGGTTGTCGTTTTGTCATATTCGGGTAGTTCAGGTCATGAAAGACACGACCCATTTCGCTGAACTGAATGTCTCCTTCTGGTTGACCAGTTGGCTTTCCAGCTGGGATCTTCTGTCATGTGTTGGCATCCTGTGTGAAATAGTACTTATCTTTTTCGGTATAGCATTTAAAATAAATCTCAGAGATGCTCATAAAAGCCTATTTTTCACAATTTTCAGTTGAAGAAAATGCTGGGGTAGGTTATGTGTTTGTTGCACAACCAGCCAGGTGACTGAGCTGAGTGTTCATGTAGATCTGTAGCTCCTGGACTTGCTGTATATCAGATGTTGTGGGTGGCCTCTCACGAGTAGTGTCCTATGGCGTCAAATGTTTCATTAAAAATACAAATAAAGAGATTCTTTCCAGATAAAGAGTTTTTCCATAAGTGATGCTGAGCAGAAAAATGTCTAATTTTGGATAATCTTACAGATTTTATTCTTTGGACTGAAAACCACCACTTTAGCTCCTTCAGTCATGACAAGAATCATTAATATAATTATCTAAACACAGTTGTGTAGGTGTTGGTTGTGGTTATTGATCCACAATGTATGGCCCCTGACTTCTAACATCTGGAAAAATCTGTCTGATCCAACAGCTGTTTCCTCTGGTAGAATGATAAAATACTTTCTTGTAGCCTTTAATTTACACTAGGACTTTTCTAGCTGTCAAGATTAGCTTGACATTTTATACAACCATGTATCTTCTTATCATACCTATCTCTAATGTAGTTCCTGAAAACTGTAAATGTATAAAATTAAATTTTGGTTAAGGCTGAATACGTAATGTGTATGTTCAGAAAAACAGTGGCCAGTGATATGAAATAGTTTGAGGCAAGAATGGAAAAAAAATCTCTTAAATGCTTATAAATGGCTTTGGAGAAATAAGTACTTAGTCCCATCTAATCCATGGTAACTTGCATGGAAGTAACCATGGAAATTTTATATATAAAGCTCATCTCCAAAGAGCTTATTTTAACACTGTCTCTTGCTGCAGTCCAGTGTTTTAACAACGCTGTACTGGCACGTGGCGAGACTTTGAGGCTCTGAGCAACCTGAGCTAGTTCAAGATGTCCTTGCATTGGAACTAGATGACCTTTACAGGTCCTTTCCAACCCAAACCATTCTATGATTCCAAAACTTTGATGCTGTCACTTCCCGTTTTGTCTGTTTGGGGAAAAAATACACCAAGAAAACAAACTCCAGAATTCTCCTCCAGCCCACAGTGTGGGTTATGTGATAGTCCAGCAATTTTGGCTGCTGATAAATGAAAATCTTGCCACCAAAATGAAACGCAGATGCTGTTCTTTGTACCTGTTTGCATTTTGGGAATGTGACCAGAGGCCCGTGCTCCTGAGCCGATGCGGCACCCTGGGAGGTGGCTGTGGAAGCAACACAGGACCCTGTCGAAGACCTATAATGACTTAAGTGATTTTAAGGCTCAACTGCTGAAAGTCAGGAGTGCTGAGATTAGCAGGATAATGCTGAAGGTGTTAAGTCCAGATTGACCTAACCTATTATTTTGACTTAAGCCACTGGTGTTTATTTTATTTATATGATTTATTTTTGCTAAAGAAAAACCTATTTCCTCTGGCGGCAGAACCAGGAGCTAACCTTTTGATTAACCATCTGTTTGGATTCATGTAATTTCCTTTTCCAGATCTATGACAGTTTTTCAAACCGCTTGCGCAGGAGACATTGATGCTTTACAAGGTGGAGTAAGCAAAGCCCATTGCACTTAACAAAAGGTGTCTGCATCAATAATTCCCATTTTACACCTGCAGAAACCAAAGCAGGAGGGGAAGCTTGCCCAGGTTTCCAAATTTTCCTTCTCTCTTCTGCTTTATGCACGCGTTTGCCGTCTTGTTGAGTTGTTTTGCTGCTGCAATTAGTGATAACCACCTCGTTGCTCGGGTGAGGATGAGAATGCGTTTCCTTCCAGCACCGCACACGTGACGGGAAGGGGAACGCATGGTCAGCAACCCCCTTGTATGCTCAGGCTGGCGCTGAAATCAAGAGGTCGTGCTAATGGGTTAGGAGATGGTTTTGGTTAATACGTATAACGGAGGGGTGGGTGGAGTTTTTTGCTGGATTTGCAATGTTCTCTCCCTTCTGGTGTTTCTATACAGCAAATTGCAGCTGGAGTGCTCTCATGTTAGAGTATAAACACCACTGGGGATTAATTATAATGGATGCTTTAGTTGAGATCCATATTTTCCTAGATGCTCCCTTTCTAGTTACCTGAATTGAGGTATAATTGGAGATGATCAGAATTTCTGGGCTCGATGGAGGAATTACTGTGCCAGGTTCAGGACCTTTGGACTTCTGGAGACTTCAGGGTGCTGCTTCTTAACCCCGGTGTCTTCTGCCCAGATATGCCTTGATTCTCATTGTGGTGATCCCCTCTGCTCTGCTTTGCGACGTGGGTCTGCTATTAAAAAGACCCTGGCAGCCTTGGTGGGCCGGGGGTGCGGGTCTGGCACCTGCCAGAAGGGTCCAGCGCTGTGGGATGGGGCAGAGGAGCACCCATCTGGGGTGCAGAGAGCCCAGCCTCGCTGTAGTCCTGTTTTGGGCACATCGTATGTGCCTATCTCAAGGTTCTACAGCCCCTGGTTTCTTTAAGGTGGCTTTACCCACAGAACAGGCTGTTCTTTGGTAGATCAAAGCGATTTGGAGGCTGCGTGTTGTCCGGGTTTAGAATGGATATTGGAGGTGACACTTCTGAATCCTTCGCTTTTCTGCTAGCTTGTTTGTCAGAAAAGGGTATATCAAATTCTCCCCTCAAATGGAGACACCAAGGAGTTATTTCAGGAGATTCAATCTTTGCTGAAGTTTCTACAGTGGAGTGCATCTTTGTACCACCTCCAGTGTAGCTGTTTCTCATTTCCAGCCCCTTTCAGTTAATGCTTCAAAAGAATATTGTCGAAGAAATTGCCAAATGCACTGTGGTTACCAAGTTGCTATTGGAAAAGGAGGAGGAAATTCCCCACTATTGCAAACCAATAAACAGATTGCAGTTGGGAGTATGAATGTGAAAACAATATATTTCAGCTGGATAATGAAGAGAGATGTTAAATCTCAGCAACTGTTTAGATAACTGTCCTTTGATTTGTTTACCATCTGCTTTTAATTCCGAAAAGGAAAGGCAGTGGTTTGGGACTGGTTTGAGGAGCTTCACAGAAAAAGGCTTGTTCTCATTGCCACTAGCCACAGGTGGAAGTTCTCAGCCAGATCCTCTGATGTTGGAGCTGGTTTCCCTGGAAGGATCAGAGCAGCAGGGAGCTTGGTCTCTGGATTGACAGATGGGAGAAACTTGAACGTTAAGGGGTTGGTTCGCCCGCAGGATCTGAAATTTTGCAAGAGACACGTTTTGCAGCAAACACATCTCGATGGATTGATTTAGAGCAGTTTATAAACAGTTTTTTTCCCCCCCCCGTTTTATAACGATACATTCAACTTGCATGGCTATAGTTATGTGCTTCTGAAAAGTCTTTTTCCTTCCCTGCCCATGGCCTCTTTTGGTGGCAGACCACACAGAAAACAAGTGATGTTGTATTTTTTGGGGTGGCTCTGGACCGATGGTAGGACACAGTGGGTGCAAGAGCAGAGGAGTGGGAGGACATATGTTAGCACGGACACTTTGCTAGTCTGCATGTGCAGCTGGAATCCCTTTTCTCTAAAATTACTGGAAAACAGGCTTAGAGGAGCGTAGCTCGGTGGTAGGAGATTTCAGGAGCTGTTTGAGGCTGCGGTAGACAAAGGGAAAAGCGGTGGTTAACCCTTGACTTTTCTCTTTGAGTTGTCTCTGTTTCCCTTGTAGAGTCCCCTGTTCACTGCTCTGGAGCTGCTCTTCCACCAGTGCCCGGTCGAGGCCAGTTTATAGCGTGGAATAGGCTTTACATGAGAAATCATGATTATTGAATCTGGTCTGGCAGTGGGTGTTAGTAGCTGGGAAGGTAAAGTGGTTGTCCTTGTCTCAGTCCCATGGTGCATCCATGGCCATTCTGGCCGTTTGCAGGAGTGGCAGGGGTGGGACGTCCACCCTCGGCATCCCCTCGCTCACGTTCCGCAGCGCTGTCGGCGAGATGATTAAGCTGAAATAGTGCATGAAAGCAGGGGGAGGGAATTTTCAATTTCCACTGGGAATCCATTCAGACAAAGCATTCAAATAGCTAAAGTTATAAATACAGATAAGCTTATGGCATCTTGGATTATTTTTTTTTTTTTTTTACAAAGCATAAATACATGAGAAAGAGCTGTAAAGCTTTTAAGTTCACTACAGCTCTTCTGTATAAACACAGGCCCTCTACTCCCAGTAATCCTTTATTTCTAAAGCACTGGTTAGGCATTTGGGCTGATAAGCATGTCATCTTAAAAGCTTCAGGGATATATTCCAAGCTGCCTTTAATGGTCCTCATCCTCGGTGGCACCTGTGCTTTGCCGGCTGCAGTGGCAGCTTGAACATTGGACGCTCTTGTACGTGGAATTTCCTTCCCCTACACCCACCTCCCCCCTCTCTCATAGAACAAGAAGCAGCATAAGACATTTCCCATCCTT
This sequence comes from Strix aluco, assembly GCF_031877795.1. Taxonomy (NCBI): domain Eukaryota; kingdom Metazoa; phylum Chordata; class Aves; order Strigiformes; family Strigidae; genus Strix; species Strix aluco. The sequence continues at coordinate 131,221,871 of NC_133933.1, forward strand.
GGTCCTGACTTTGATGGAACCTTCTAGAAATGTTCTTGCTGCTTTAAGTAATCTGGTTTTTGATAAAGTCTCGGTGGGTTTTTTTGAGTACTATACTGAAATAGTTAAAAAAAATAGACATGCATTTAAACTGTTTAAGCAGCACTGTGTTTTAGTGTGCAGTAACATAGCAGTGCTGAAGGTTTCGCTTTACATTTTTTTCCATTCATTAGAGTCCTCAAAATTACCTTTTTACTACTAAATTTTCTTTCTGTAGCTATAGCTACATATTCTCATATTATGTGTATATGGATTTATGCTATTCCATAATATATGGAGTTATAGCTCCAGTATAATTGTTTTCTTAGTATTAATATGCTTTTTGTTATTTAATTGTCAGCCAGGGATTATAGTAAATGCAGTACTTCTGTGTTCATATCCAGTTTGTTTATCGGGTTTATCTGCATTGTATAAAAATCTCAAATATAATTATGTGAGTAATGGGGACAGTGGGAGAAAAGCAGTTTTCAAATCTTGACGTGGCGGTTGTTGCAGAAAGTTGTCTTCATTTCTTTTTTCCCCTTCATCGTCCCAATATATTTAATCATTAAGACACGACACTCAAGAAACGTCAGAGAACATTCTAAAATTATTTCGTTGGCTTTACTTTTTAAAGAAACCTATTGAGTCAGCTTCTCAGAAACTTCTAAATTGCTTCTGGATATAATGAGCTCTGCCACAGTTTGGATTCAATAAAGGTGATGAGAGACAGATCTGAAATCACAGGGCTGAGGACAGTGACGTTTTTATTAGAGATGTGTACCCGAGGTGGCGCAGAGTGCTTTGCATCTTCAGCTTGACTCAGCATGACCCAGGCTTGAGGTCGTATGTAATTGAAATTCCAAACTCATTGAAATCAAGAGAATTAGGATTTCACAATGTCTAATGCCTACCCTGTCTTCGTTTTGATGCCAAGACAATAAAACATCTTTAGAGTTAAAAATGTAAGACAAGGATAATTAAGAGCTGGAAATCCAGGCATATGAATTAATAGCAAAGTTGTCACTGTTGGACTCTAGTACACCTTCTCTGTGTTGATATGTTAACAAAAATTTTTGAACTCTGTAATTTTATATACAACATCCTTTATATATTTTATAGATGATACCCTTCTCCATTAGTCTTTTTTAAATTACATTTTGTTGTGGAATTAAAAAAACCGGCAAGAACATCTGTCCCAGGCTGCTGGTGCTTGTTGTTAAGCACGTTTTAATGATGGATAGTAAGAAAGTAAACAGTTTAAAGTACTGTACCACATACTTGTAATCCAGCACACAGCTGTTCAAGTGATCGTGAAGGGTTGAGGCCAGTGTCTGTGCATTGCTTGGTATAATGGCATATTTGTGCATCACTTAAGGTTTACTGGGACAGCAGCCTGTTTCACAATGGTACCCAGACAAACCCATTTGTCATCGTTTAATCATCATCATTGGCTTTGAGTACAGAGAAAAAAAGGTAAGAAAGAACTAAAAGTCAGTCTCGTGTTCCTAAGAGCAAGATTGTTCTTTTCAGGAGATCTCAGATTAGGGATTTATTTTTGAAGTGTGGTAGGAGCTGGTTTTGTTGGAACAGGGAACCTGTGACAGCTTAAATTCCGCTTTCAAAGATGCCTCTTCTTTCCAGCCTGAGGAATTAGCATTTGCACAGCTCTTCAAACCAGTTACTCTCTTCTGTACAAGATCATCTCTCCTAGATTACTCAGAGATAACTTCAAGTATAGTCCTTTGGAAACGTCATGCAATCTCAGCCTTTCCAAGGAGCTGACATCGAGCATGCAAGCGGTTTTCACCCTTTGGCATCAGTCTGACAACATAGTTTTGCAAGTGATGGTAGACACTTTTTAAGATAACTGTGAGGCTTTGGAAGAAAAGGAACCTGAGCACCACAAGAGTACTGAGCTGTGTAAATGATTACGCTGTTTGGCTTGAAACCAAATTTGCCCTAATGAGAGAAACTGAGTATTCTGAGAATGTGGATGCCGTTCCAGAAATTAGGATGTTCATAGAGTTCACATTCAGCTGGTGAGAGAGGAGTAAAGTTGGATCTAATCTGTATCAGGAAGTTATTAAAAACTAATATGAAGTGTGCAGTTAGGGCTGTTAATGCCTTGAGAGTTTTTGGACATAAATCTAATGATTTCTTTGGCTAGGAGCAAGCTATGGATTAATTTGGCAAACAATAGTGAGTAGGGACCTGAGGTGCTAGGTTGTGTGCAGATAGAAAAACGTGTTGGGTTTTGGTTTGGTTTCTTTTCTTCCCTTAAAGCCCACTTCTGCTTTCAGGATGCAAAACAGGAGTCCCGCTCACGTGTACTGCAGCAGCGATGGCTGAAGCACCCTTGGAAAGTGTCACCTGCTAAAGAGCTTTCAGGTTTATTCTCTTTGCAGGATCCTGCAGCGGGTTTGGTGTTCCCCACAGCTGATGATGGTCAGGTCATGGCAAGGGAGAGATTTTGGCTTGTGTGATTTCCACTGCCCGAAGCTCTTGAAGTGGTCCAGCTGGAGACTTCTGCCAGCAAAGTGCTATTATGGCTTCACAGCACTTTTGAAATCTTGAGTGGGTTCAGAATTACAGCAATTTGCATAAATACCAAAATTGGGAACTCTGGGCTTTGTGTAGTGATGAGGCGGGTGAATGAAGAAAAGCCAACGATGGTGTAGGAGATGTATGGCAGCTTGAGCATTCATGGACCTAAGAGATTGTTGTGGAGACTGGCAGAAGAAACTCTTGTATACTTGGTGTTTCATACATAAATACAGCTTTTCCTTACCGTTGAGCTCTTCTCTTCCTGTGTTCCACCTGGAGAGAGTTGGGATTTAGGGACCCAACAGCCCTCCATCTCGGCTTGTCCTCCTTGCTTGTCCTCAAGGGGTCAAAACCCAAATTCTGTGGCAGTGAAACTCAGCCTGGCTTCTTCAGTCCTTCAGATCTCCCCAGGGATGACTTCTGGACTGTCCCTCGCGACTGGGAGAGTTGAACAGCAGCGCATAAAATCTGTTACTGCTGCTTTGCCCCAACCTTGGAGCTACTTCTGCCTCTCTCCTCTCCCTTGATGGTTTCGGCAGCACTAGCTGGGAGCCTCAATGAATAAGCCCAGGTGTTTCCATCTGGAGCTGCCCTAGCCTCGAGTTAGCAGAAGTCTGGCAGGGCTCCTAACGTGGGCTCCGTGAGGGGCCTCTCCTGTCTTATGGGAGTACCTTGGGCTTTGGGAACCAACAGGTTAATTCACTGGTCTTGATCTGTAACAGTAGGAGCAATCTGCAGATGTGACTTTAATATTAGTGTTGTCTGTTGTTATTGATTGGCTAAATGAACAAACCCAATCGATTTCTCCTTCAGATTTTTTTTTAAAAACATATTTTACACTTTCTGCTTTTCAGTTAAAGCCCTGCAGTTTCATCTAGGATGAGTGAGATCCCTGCAAAACCTGGCACACATTCAAAACCTTAGAAGTACAGAAAGCTGTTTATTAAACTTCCTCATGGGTAGATAAGACAACTCGCTTTACTGGAACAAAGTTGATACATTTTTTTTTTTTCCGATGAGGTCTTAGTTGTGTAAAATTATTCTTTCCAAATACAGGGATTGTTTTTTTGACCTTTTAATTTGCAACAGTTAACTGGCAAACAGATTTAGCCCTCTTGCAAAACGGCTTTTCTCTCTGTGTCTCCTGTAACGCTTATTTGGTATTGGGTATAAAATCAGGCAGTATTACTGAAAAAGTAGATAAGGAGGAAAACAGGCTCTCCAGATGCCCCAAAATGTGTATAAGTTCTTAAGAAAAATCAAATTTAAAGGGAACCTGAAAGAGTACTTTCACAGGGGGAAAATGTAGTGAGAATTAGCATTGCCTTGAAACTGTTGCCTGAATGTCCTTACTCCAGGGAAATTAAATATCCCTTTTAAAAATGCAGCATTTACACTGGCCCAACAGCTTTGGAGTTTGGAGGAGTTGCAAAAAAATATTTGGTGCTGCATGTTACTTGTAAGCAAGCAGGGAGAGAAGGAAGGTCCTTGCGGGAGGTTCCCTGCAACCTCCTGTAACAAAGCTGTTCTTCTTTATTACTACTTTGTCGTGAGCCCTTTTTATATATAGCACAGCAATGAAAAACAAGTAAATAAATTACGGATTTTGTCAACATACAATAAACAGTAAATCCCTCCTAACTCCTTTCCACTTGCTTTTTATAGTTGGGTATATTTTATTAGCTTTGATTGCTTAGGCTAAATGGAACAAACTGTTGCAGCTGATAGACAGGAGAGGATCCTACGGTCACAGCATGGGACAAGGCTGGACAAACCCATGTTTGTCTTCATGTTGTAGGTCTGGAGCCCACTCATCAAGTGAAGAGAGCAGCGCTCTTTCTGGTCCTGCCTCCACAGACCCTTGTTTATGCATTTTAATATTAAACAGTCACCGATAAAATATTTAGAGCCTTAAGTAAAATATAACAAGGGTGGTATTGAAAGATGCGTGTTTCACATGCTAAATGATGACCGCTTCAAAGGTGCTGTGGTGGCTCGGTCCATCACGGGCTGTGTGAGAACTCACTTGCAAAGCGTTTATGCCCTGTAGGTCCGTGGCTGAAGATGCAGTAGAAAGCGCGTGACCTCAAGGGACTGGAAAATGTTGTAGTAAGCTAAAGATGAAAGGTTTGGGGTGAGATCTAGCTCGGATGAAAGATGACAGGAAGTCGTTTCTTCTGGTCACTGGAATGTCTGAAATGGTTTAGTGGATATATTTTACTCAAAAATATATTAGCAGTTGACCTTGAGCCTAAACACCATGCTAGATTTTAGCTTCCTTATACTCTCCACTAATTTTTCAACTGATGAGTAGAATTTCAGAGCGGACATATGGATGGAAAGGCTGATGGGTTCAGCAACACACGAGGCTCTCTTGTGCATGCTTGAATACATTTTCATGGGTTAAGAAGAACTTTTGATATGCCGAATCTGCTATAGGTAATGCGGGATAGTTTAGGCGCAAGGGGTGTCAGGAGGTCATCTGGTCTGAACCTTGCTCAAAGCAGCTTCAGAGGACATGCTTAACAAGATCGTGGATAACCCACTTCTTGCCCTCAGCTTCAACTGTTTAAAACCAGGGTCCAATCCATCGACTTGTATGGGATATTTCTTCTTTGTGCTTTGTTGGGTTTCAAGGAACAACCTAACTTTGATGCTTTGTCGGAAGAAAAAACACAGATACACCTAAAGCAAATCTCTTCAAACCTTCAGTGAAATTTGTCAATAGTTTGAGCAAGAAATGCTGAATACAGATTTTGGGAAGAAAACAAAAGAGCAAAGGTCACCATTCAGCGTGAGCTTTATTGAAAGAGCTTGGGGTTTTTAGTGTTGAAAATTTCTAAGCGCATATTCCTACTAATTAAAAGGCTTTCTGATGAAAGGGAAAAAAGTACCCTGTGCTGTTGATGTATATAATCTATGGATACTTATTTCTTTTATCTGTCCTCCAAATCTCTTTATATCTTAAACTGAAACCTTGTGCATAACAGCACTTGGAAAGTGTCTTTTATTATTGCTTCAAGGTATATTTTGGAAAGAAAAGCCAAGATCTAGCTCCTTTAGCGTCTTGCCATGATTTATGGACTACAGGTAGTGGTCTGCAGACAGGTTGTGTAGTAACGACCTGGGAAAGCTTAGCAAAATCTTCATGCAGTTGAGACAAGAAAGCGTGTGGGACATGGGAGAGCTCGAGGGGACGGAGCAGTTCTGCTAGGGAGTTATGTCTGGAAGATCTTTGGTGCTCTCTAAATGAGGCACGTGTTTCTGTCTGCCTCTCCGACCTGCTTTCTTCTGCTGAGGTGGGCTCAGATCATCCGATGAGCCTGGGATGGCATCACCCCGCTACTTCTTTTGCAACTGTGCTGCAGTCTGGGAGTGATTCTGGGGCTGCCTGTGGATCAAAAGCCATGGTTTCACCATCCCTGGGAAAGGAGAGGTTGTGAATATCTTCTGATGTGGTCACCTGCGCAAGAGGCTGTAGGACCTCCCTGAGTTCAGTTGTATTTGAAGTAGTGGGTTGAGCTCCCACATTTGGGAGTTTTTCATGCACGTGGACGATGCAGTGCTGCTGCCAAAGGAGCTGCATTAGGGAGCCACGTGTGATTGGTGATCCGCCATCACTGACATATTTTCCAAAGTACTGTTTCCTCTACTCTTAGGTGAGAATTAAGAATAGCATTGATGGATCTGCACCCTGTTACTAAAAGTGGAGCCTGCAGAAGGATGTGAGAACTGGGCAGACCCTCTATGACACTCTCAACTCTCCAGCCTCTGATCGTTCAACACCTCCAGGACTTTCCCAGCCAGAGATGATGTCCATCTTATTAGTAACCGTCATGGGTGTCCACTCTGTGACACGGCCAGTCTTTCCTTGAGCTCACACAGACGTTTAGCATTCACAGCATCCTGTGGCAAGGAGCTAAACTGCTTAGCTGGGTTGTGTGTGAAGAAACCGCTGTCTCTGATTTGGTTTTGGACTTGCCACCTGCTACTTTCATTTCTTGCCCCCTTGTTCTTACGCTGAACAAGCTGCTGCTGCCTTCGTAGGCTGCTGGTGTGTCCCTCCTCTGTTACCTCTTGTCTGGATTGGGAAGGGTCTCTGCTCCAAGTTTGTGTTTGGTGATAAAGATGAGTAAGGTCTTTGCTTGTAGTCACGTTGGTAAAAGATCTGTATCTCGTGTCCTTCGCTATCTGCAGCTTTCAGAGTCGGCGTGAGCCTGAGTTGCAGTGGCTTTTGCTCATGGCTTGCAGGAGGATGAGTAATGTAGGGCACAAGAACTGCTCCTTCTGGGATTTCAGTGCGAACACGTGATTAACGATGATCTAGTTATATTTTATGACTTGTTGCTTGGCCAGTTATTAATCTATTTAATATATTCCATGTTATGTAACGTAATTCCAGTTACTTGAGAAATCATACTTTACCAAGTTAAATGATTTACTGAGCTCTAAGTATGTTGCATCAGAGCTGTTACAGTTTGAAGCCAATCTTGTAGTCTTAATAAAAACCCATACAATTGATTTAAGACCTATATGTCGATAGACATCAGTTATTTACTTCTTATAACTCCTAATTAGATTTTTATACCAGCATTTTCCTTTTCTTACTGGGTTGTAAGCTGGACTGATAGCTTGTTATTAGCCTGGTCATCCTGCTCACGTGTTTAAAATATTGACACAACAGCGTGTCCTTCAATGCTCTCAAACCTCCCAGGTTAACCCTTGCAGGAAGCTACGAAAAATGGTCCAGAGGTTTTCTTGTCCAGCTCTTTTAGAGTCCCTGGGATGCAGTTGAAGATCTCCTGACTTTTAAACGACCGTCTCCATTGGCTGTTGTTTCACATCTGCCTGCATTGCTGTTTGGAATAGAAAATGTTTCCTGTGGCATGATTATACCATCTGGTTTCTTTCTTAATTAATGAACAGAAATATTTGCTGCATTCTTCCGCTGTTCCTATAATATTGCTGGTGGTTGCTCTGTTTCTGTGCAGTAATGGTCCTTGGCCATTGCTGGAATTTACTGTTCCTAGGTAATTTTTATAACTTGATGTGCTCAAACATGTGAGTATTGCGGTTCCTCTCACTGCATTTTGCTTCTCTTGCGTTTTCATATCACTAAATGTCTCATGTATTTTAATATGCCAAGAGTTCAGTTTTTCTTCTCTTTGTTATATACATTTTTTATTCTGATCCTTGCTTTCCTTTTCATGAGAGCTAGGTTGAGAAGAATTATATTATTTGTTTTAAATAGGAACATCCTCCCTTTTTAGTTTTGGGAGCTTAATCCCACCCCCCCACCCCCCCACCTCCCCATCTTCTCCTGGGAATCTGGAAACATATTCTTAAAGTTTCTGTTATTATTTATTTTTTTCTGTTTTTAACATTCTTTCCTTAGCATCATTTGGTCTATTTATTGTAGGGGTAGTGAAAGCAGCTGGGACATATATATTATTTAGAAGTTCAAAGACCACCTCCTACTGGTAAAGAGCAACTTTCAGACTGGAAGCCTGAGTCATACAGCAGGTTGTGCATCTTTTGTCTTCATTTATGTGCACGTGTGTATAAAAACGGGTGCTTAACAAGGCAGGCATCCCATCTCCCATCGGGGATGTGCTCTTGTCACACCTCTCTGTTGGGATGCAGATCCGTAAGCTTCTGGAATTGTTCTTTGTCACTGCCTTGGAGACGATGCTGCCGTGTGAGTTTTCCTCCCTCCTTTTGCCTACTTGCTTTTTTCATGAATAAATTGTAATTAGTGACTTACCAAAATCTTGTGTTGCTAATGACGGGTGCGTGATTAAGACAGTATTCTAATGACTGTGTCCATGTATGTAATTTCTTTTGTAATAGCAGGAGCGACAACGGGGACAAGCAGGTTTGAACTAACAATGGTACTCCCCATGTCGAACTTTAGATGCTCAGATTCAGAGGTATAAATTTAACCCAATAATCCTAGTAATGCTGTGAGAAAGAGAAAGAAAGAAAATAGACACGTCCTGGAAGTAATTTAATGTGGACTTGTAACCTGGTGGATCCTTGGGGGCCAGACCTGATCCACTGAAGCAGCAGCCAACCTTTGGGGCAGTTGGGCTGCCGGGACCAGCAGACATCTCCATCCAGAATATCCAAGGGGAGACTCCTGGACCTGTTTATTGACTTCAGAGGGACCCTGGAATTAGCAGCTCTGGTTTCCAACCAGCTCTTAGGTGTCTGAGATTGATTAAGATGAATTGCATCCTACAAATAAAAGTTCAAAAGCAATATTGGGACTTCCGTCTGGAAGTGTTTGACGGGGTAGGTAACAAGCTTGGCTATAGAAACTGCAGCATGTGGAGTAGCTTGGAAGAAAGGTTATGAAGCTCATCTCACTGTTTCCATGGTTGGTTGTTTGTTTTGTTTTTTTTTTTTTAAATGACTGACTTTTTCATTAGAATTCAGGCAGTGCATCACAATATGAAGAGCCCAGTTTTATGAACTTAAATTTTTCAAGCAAGCAAGGCCTTTGCAAGCTGCCAGTTAGTTGATGTACTAGCATTCAGCTTGAGAGGAACAAGATTCAGACTGGTATGACTTACAGGAGAGGGGATAGCTGAAGAAAACAGACATACTTCGAGTAATGTACGTGCTTCGGGAGTGAAATAATTATACTCGTTTTAGGTTCAGAGGCTACCTGGCTTATTGAGGGTGATACAGAAAGTCTTAAGAAGAGGAGAAACAGGAGAAATCCCCTTGATCTGGTTGTAGCTTAATGCTTAGTAACAACAGCAATTTACTATCCGTGCCTTTGTGAGGCAGGGAAGGATCTCATTATCTTTGAGTTTTATGAGTTCGGTGGTGGTCTGCAGCCTGTTGGCTGTAAACACCAACTGTAATTTTCTGGTGCTAGTTTTTATCTCCCGTGTTGTGTAGATGCTGTCTCACTATGGCAGATTTGCTACTAGATCTGTGCTGTGTTTTTCTGGAGGGTAATCTTTATTTCTTAGGAGTGGTATTGGTGGAGAGGGAGGGGAGAATTTAAAACAAGATATCAGTTGGAGTATTAAGCTTTCATTTGCTTTATTTCCCCAAGTAGCTTAAAGCTTGAGGAACCTTGATGAGTTCTTTTCCAATGAAATGAAAAAGATACCTTGCAATTAATAGTATTGAGAAGGTCAGCAAGCTATTAATGATGCTGCTGCGAATTAATAGTTGACCTCAACTTTGCTGTTTTTCTACTTAAAACACTGAAAACTGCATCGTGTGAATAATAATTCAGAAAGATAAATGAAAGATAATGCAAACAAACTGTCTTTTTCTCTGCAGGACTCAGTAATTGATGCTGGTCCCCTGTCAGAAGAGTTCATGTGAAGACTGCCCATGGAAGGTCGATGCCTGTGTTTGCTGAGGCTCTAGGATTCTGTTGTTTTGCTGTTTAATTAACTGAAGAGTCCAGTTTTTCCCATGAACCATCTTTCACCTCGGGAAGGTAGAGGTAAGGTTGCAGGTCTCTCTTTCTTCTTTCCTCTGGCAGCAAATGTTTAAACCTGTCATGGAGGTGGTTTTTGCTGGAGCACCTCTTCATGCGGAATTAATTACTGAGACTGCTGAAAGCAAAAGTCACTGTTTTTCTGTGTCCTTGGCATCCCTTGGGTTGTTTTCCGTACATGAGATGTGCAGTCAGCCTGCATTGCATTCATAGCTACGAGAGTTGTTTTAAAAGCTCATAAAGATGAAATTATTGCCTGAATCAACTGCGCTTTCTCAATATGTTTTGCAAAATTGAATAGCTAATTGCTGCGGTGGCAGAATGGTATGCAAAGGATTTGTGCTAAAGAATAATATGTGGTTTTGGGAAGTCAGTGTTATGCTGTAGGCTGGCTCATGGTGTCGATCAGGTGAATTGAGTCCATAACCGGAGAATTTTAAAAGTCACAAACTTGGGAAATCAAAATGTTTTATGGCGAGGGCTACTACAACTTCCAGAGCAAGAAGTGTGTACTCAGCATCCTTGTAGCTCTTACTAGCTGATGCATGTAACGGCTTGAACACTTCTGTGGTTTGCCCACAGCCGGCAATATCTTAAAGGAAAATTGTTGTAATGGAGTGGTAACTTGGAAAGACAGTAGAATATATTTAGAAATGAACAAAATGGTAAAACAAGTAGCAGTTGGTTGATGTGTTGGCTGCAGCTGCTGTATGGCTGTGGGATTTGCTCTCCATCAAGACTGGGAGTGCTTACTGCTGTGGACCATGAGTATGCAGCAGAGGGGAGGACCTGTACACCCCTGCTAATTCCCCTGGAAAACGTGCTTCTAGCTGACGTACCATAAGGCAAAAGTTACATATACAGCTGCTTTTGTCTGACGAAATTGTATATTGCTTGTATCACAGTTCCCTGAGATAGCTGGTGTTGCAAGAATCTTTTGCGTTGGAGCTGGTTTTGGCTGGAATGCAATGGAAAAATGGGATATTTCCTTCTGGATTGAGCATGGCTTGCTCCTATTCTTCTCTTCGGTGTGGTGTAAATACTGGTCCCAGTAAGATACTGGTGTTGTATGTCCTCTGTAGGGTGCTTTGGCCACCTGGTTTCTGTCCTTGAGTTGGCTCCTTCCCTAAACTGTGGTGGGATGATCTCTACAGCAGGGATGGCGGTGGCTTGGAGATGGCGGTGCCCCTGTTGTAGATGTGGTGGCCGGAGGGTGAATAATCAGGCGCCCAAATGAGGTGCAGGGGTGGCAGTAGCTGGGGTGTCATCCCCCCTTGCCTTCATCTGTCTGGCTGCCTAGTGTTTGCCCTGCGTTTTTGGGCAAAGCTCTTTGCTCTCTGCCTTGGTGTCTTCCATTTGTAGCTCAAATGATGGCAGTAATTAGGCATGGTTGTAAAATTTGGAAATAATATTACTTCTGTATTGCTGTGTGCTGTCCTCATTGCTGGCTTGGAGTTGCCTGGGTGGAGAGGAGCTGGGGGGCTGCCCGTGAGTGGTAAGAAACCAGCAGAGCCCCAAACCAGGGCTGGAAGTGCTGCTCAGAGTTAATTATTAAACTGCGGTTTGCTCGATAAATGCACAGTTGGATTCAGGATTTTTCACTGCAAAAAGATCACCTTTCTCTATGGACATAACAGCTATTTTTTGATTACAAAATCACAGAATATTTTTTTCATTGGAAGCGGGTAAGCCGTATCACATACAAAAAAAAAATCTTAGCTCCTGCAACTCTTAAGACGTCTTTATTTTTCTCTCTGGTATCTGACCAGATTCAGCTTTTGAAGAGGTCACCTTGCGGGGTGGTGGTGGGTTCTCCCCACTGCTGATCTGCTTTTCAGGTGCTAATTAATACTTGCCCAGGCTGGGAGCTTGCAGATCGAGGGTCTTGGGCTGGAGCGTGCCACAGGCTGGGCTGTACACAGCTTTTCTTCTTTATTTTCTTTTTTTTTTCCCCCCTCTCCAAAGCAATCAGTACAAATCATGTGCCCAGCAGTGGCCGGGCTTTATCTGAGACATCAGGCAGCTTGGTGGATGCAGCCCAGGCATGTAAAGGGTTAAAGTCTTACCTATGAAATTGGATATCATTGCGAGGAGGAAGAGTGAGTTCTAGATTAATTTTAAGGGTGAGGTGCCTCCTTGGCTGCTCTGGATTTCCCCTAATTTAGGGGGCTGATGGGCTAGCCCCTGCAGTTGTGTGGGGGGAGCTCTGCCTTCATCCCACCTGGCACCTCCCAGCCTTTCCTTATTTTTTTTTTTTTCCCCCACCTGTCTTATTAAATTTCATTCTTTCCTCTAGCAAATGGACTTGTTGGCTTGGCATGAAATCCGGTTGCTGTGATTGAGTTCCCATCCCCTTTATCCTGTGATGGGGCTTTGAGATGAAAAAATGTAAATGCAATCGCAGAGACGCTCCCTCCCCCACCCTAGCCCTAGGTCTTTGCTGAGCTGAAACTCCCTCTTTATTCCTTAATGATCATATTCCTTCCACTTTAAATAGATTTCCTGCTGTTAACAGCGTTTTCAAGTGTTGCAACACTTTATAAATGGTATCTCGTGAGAGATATTTACCGTAGGTGAGTTTCCTTGAAGTCGTAACCTCTGCCTTGCCGTTCCCTTTTCCCGGGGGCTGCTGGTGGGGTAGGAAGGACACAGATGACGGGCTTGGCAGTCACTGTACTTCTAAATCATCTGTTCTTCTACCTCTTTTGTTAGTTTTCGAGAGGGATGTTGTTTCAGCCATGTGTTTGAAATGGAGTCCTGCTGATCAAGACAAAGATACGTGCAGCACTTTCGGGGACTTGGGAAGAAGAAATCCCAGACTTGTCTGGCCACATGTGAATTAAAGCCATTGGGGCACTTCTGAAGCTTTTAAAAAGCAGAGAGCATAATCAAACAAACCAGAAATCCCCGCCATGCCCGCTGGAAAAGGCTCTTTAGGTTGCCTGGTAGAGAACAGGCAGGACAACCACTGTAGACCAGGTGCAGGGAGAGGTCTGAAGCTTCTGCCATTTGCAGAGGACACCCATCAGCAATATCACATCTTCAAGTCAGGCTTCTTGTACTTCTGCTGGCCAATCTGCAGCCACAATAACAGGAGAGGTGTTTCTCTCTTTAGGTTGCCAAATACAAATGCTGAAGAGTTGGGTCTTTTTGGTTTTTTGGTGGTGGCTTTGGTTTTTTTAGAAGAAAAGTTAGAATAAGCATGTGGAGGCCCTCAACAAGTTTCTTCTCATATTTGTCATGAAGGTGTTCTAGCCAGCTGGCACTAGCAAAAAAGTTTATATTAAAAGCATTCACCCTGTTCAAGGTGTTTGAGACTTAACTGAGTCTCCCGCCCGTCTTCTTTTGATTTGCTCATTTGATTCTGCTGCAGTCCTTGTTTACATAATGGAAATACCTCTTTCTGTTAAATGTTTATATTAGCGGCACCTGCGCGATGCTAAAGACAAAAGTTTCAAGCATGTGCTGAGAAGAAAACAGTTGATGGGATTTCAGATGTCTGCTAGTGCGAAATTAAGGAAGAACTGTTTTGATACGGGGCTGGTTGTAGTTTCACATCTGAGAACTCTTTCTGTTCCTTTTTTCTAAAAATACCATTAGATGTTCTGGTTTTCACATGTAAGTCCTATAGTTGGCCAGTCAGATTTGGTGTTTTGTTTATACAGAAAGTATGTGAGACACACACCTCTTCCATTAAGTAGAACTTCTGGTGCTTAGCTCCTTCAAAGAATTAGAATGTCTAAGTAAGGATTTGGTCATCTTCCGTTAAACTTTGCTTCCCAGGAGCTTTGATTAGATCTATTTTGACTGCTTTGTTTTAATATCCAGATTGTGGTTTTGCTTATCTTTTGGAAAAAAAACACTTCATCCATTTGCCTTACTACTCCTAGAAATTTTAAGCAAATGCACCTTTTTCTTAGGCTTTCACATTTCTACACAAATCCAGCCTAATTCTTTGACCATGACCAGACACCAGCTGCAGAAACCCTGCCAAGGTCTGAGATATCGTTGTCCCCCCACTGTTGGTCACTACTTACATGGCAGAGCTGGTGGCTTCCATGAGTTCATCCAACAGCACGGTTCTTGTGAGGACTTCTCATCTGCTCCAGGCTGGGCCGAGCCCTCTCCAATGGCTGTTCAACATGAGCTTCTTGTGCTGAAGCAAGTGAGAAATGCTCATGTGAACTGTTCAGCGTGGGATCCTCTTCACAGCCAACCCAGGAATGGGAACACCTTAATCTGCTGCAGCCACTTCTGCCGTGATCAATTTATCATCACCTTTAGTGTGCAGCGTGAATGCAGGTTGTAACCCCTTCCTCCACGCCTGCGGTGGTTTGTTGAACAACAGAACCTTAATTCACTGTTGTCTCCAGCCCACCATGTAGGTGCCTCTTGTTGTGCCATGGAGACGAGCTGGAAACGTGTTTCTGCCTTGGCTGAGCAGGATTGTAGTCAGCATCCAACAGGACAGTAAATGACACTAAATATGTTAATGGCTTTTTAGTCTGCTGGGTTCTCTGCTGCCCTCGAGGAATTTCTACTTCCTGGGCCACAAAGATGATGTATCGTTTAATTGAAAACCACACTCAAGTGAGTCTGTCAGTTTTTGGGACTTAACGATTTGGTGTTCTTTGCCTAAAGTAGTATTTGCTGTACAAGCTCTTCCTGTGGATGTAAGGTTATAAATCGGTACCTATTTACTTTCTTCCATTGTTTTATCTATTTTGGTACTTCTTTGTCAGTTTGTGTTAGCTACTGCTCTGACCTTCTCAAGGGCACCTCTTCGGTGTCGGGCTTCCCGTTGGCTGTCAGCTCTCTGGAGGTGAGACACTAGTGATTGCTGATTCTCCCTGCAAGACACACCTGTGGTCGCTGCCTCTGTAAGCCAGAGAAGTATGAGAAATTCTGCCTTTTTTTTTTTTTTTTTTTTTTTTTTTTTATAGCAGATGATCCAGAGGTTGGCAGGATTAGAGTCACGGAAACACAGAATGATTTGGGTCAGAAGGGACCTTTAAAGATGATCTAATCCAACTCCCCTGATGTAGGCAAGGACATCTTTCACTAGATCCTGTTGCTCAAAGGCCTGTCCAATGTGGCCTTGAACCCTTCCAGGGAGGGGGCAGCCACAGCTTCTCTGGACAACCTGTGCCAGGGCCTCACCACCCTCACAGGGAAGAATTTCTTCCTTAGAGCTAATCTAAATCTACCCTCTGTCACTTTAAAACCATTGCCCCTTGTCCTGTGACTAAAGGCCTTGGTAAAAAAAAATCTTTCTCCATCTTTCTTATAACCCCCTTTATATATCCAAAGGCCACAATAAGGTCTCTCAGTGCCTCCTCTTCTCCAGCTGAACCCCCCCAACTCTCTCAGCCTGTCCTCACGGGGATTGCTCCAGCCCCCCGAGCATCTTTGTGGCCTCCTCTGGCCCCACTTGAGCAGGTCCGTGTCCTTCTGCTGTTGGTGCCCCCAGAGCTGGACCCAGAGCACTGCAGGGGGGTCTCACCAGAGCAGAGCAGAGGGGGAGAATCCATTCCTTCCTCAAACTCCTGACCACACTTCTTCTGATGTGGTCTGGGATACAGTTGGATTTCTGGGCTGCAAACACACATTGCTGGGTCATGTCCCATTTTTCATCTACCAGTGTCCCCAAGTCCTTCTCCGCAGGGCTGCCATCCCCCCACCCATCCCCCCACCCCCCATCTATATTGGTAGTGGGGATTGCCCCAACCCATGTGCAGGACCTTGCACTTGGCAAGTTGAACTTCATGGGGTTCACATGTGACCACTTGTTGAGCTCAAGGTCCCTCTGGATGGTATCTCATCCTTCGAGTGAATCAGCTGCACCACTCAACTTGTTGTCATCTGCAAACTTGCCAAGGGCACACTCAATCCCACCATCTAGGTCACTGCTGAAGATATTGTACAGTGCCTGTCCCAGTATGGACCCCTGAGGGACACCACTGATGACTGATCTCCATTTGGGCATGGAGCCCTTCGTACAAAGCACAGTTCTGTTTATTCAGTGTGGAAGCATTTAAGGAAAAAATTAGCATAAACTCATAAAAATGTGGGTGAGCATTCATCTTGCTGGGTAGTGACACATCTTCATGGGCATCACCCTCCTGGCTGTGTTCGTGAGGTGATAGCTATCCATTCTGGAAGGGTTTTTTCCTCCTTCCATGAGGTTTTGTCTTCTGTCTGAAGCCTCTTGGATGGGGTGAAGCCAGCTGGGAGCAGAGCTGGGGACAGTGAGTGAGTTCAACCCTGCAAGAGGCACGTTCTGCTCCTGAATGCTCGCGGTCATCACTCCCCCTCATCGCCTTGGGCAGACCTGCTCTTCACAGCAGCTTCTGGGGAAAACGTGGCACAGCATAATATCTGAAAAGGAGGTCCTTTTATCTTCTAAAAATAACAAATAAACCTGCTTAGAACTGCCTTTTTGTTTGTTTCCCTACTTTTGATCTTGTCTTTGAAAGAGAAAAATTTTAGATGGGTTAAACCCTTAGTAAGGACTATTTGTACTTTTAGTTAGAGAAGTGTTTTTTATCTTCCAGTTATCACTAAAAACATTTTTTAGAGCTGATGGGAGTTGTGCAACTACTTGTTAATAACTCAGGAGAGTAGTAAGATCTGGTTCTGGTAAACTTTCAAGAGATAAACACAAAACCCCAAAGCTACCGCTTGGCTGACAAAAAGTGAGAAGAATTTTTCTGCTTTTTTTTTTTTTTTTTTACTTCTGTGCTGAGTTGTTGGTGAATACCTTTCACTGGCGCCAGGGAGGTTTTGCTAAGTATGTGGCTCTGTTTGCTTCTCAGAAAGAAAACTATCGATACCTAGTTCCTGTGGTTTGAAGATGAAGGTGTACACGGTAAAACACACGTGCACATGCCTGCTGCCACCAGGAAAGGACTGAAATTTAAAGTATTTCCTGGCAGTTTTGCCTGAATACTGGTTTAAATTATTATTTACTATTGAGTCAGTCTTGTGAGCTGGAGACAGCGGCGTCATCTACAAACTTTCCAAGAACCAGAAATACTGGTAAATAATTTTCATTAAAAACAAGTTTTAGGAGCCCAACACCCAGGAAACCCTGGTGATTTGGAATACAGATCTAATTTTGCTCATCCTTGATCAGCATTCCTCTGTGACATCCTTTCCTTGTCTTCCCTGACATGCTGACATCTCAAAGCCCCTCAAATGATGCTTAAAACTTCAGAGGACGTTGCTGGTAAGAATTATCAACTTGGGGTGATTTCTGTCTGCAGAGAAATTGTCTGCATCATCCGATGCCCGGCTGGTGTGGGATGGAGAGGCTGGAGAGGTGCTCTGCCTGGGTCTGTGGCGTTAGGGTAGCTAATACACAGGGAACTTTTGCCTCTGGGTTGGAGAGGTAAGTGATGTTTTTCCATAAAATCTGGATTTTTTTCCCATATATTTACAATGCTTGCTCTCCTTGAATTTACTTAACCTTTTGGAGTTGCAGGTTAGGGATTAGGGCAGCACTAGCTGTTGGAAAGAGGATGAAGCAGTAGGAATATAGAGCAAAAAATATGTAGGAATACAGAGCAAACTCCTCACAGGTGCTTTTTTCATGGAATCACAGAATAGTTTGGGTTGGAAGGGACCTTAAAAGTCATCTAGTTCCACCCCCCTGCCCCGGGCAGGGACACCTTCCACTAGCCCAGGTTGCCCAAAGCCCCGTCCAACCTGGCCTTGAACCCTTCCAGGGAGGGGGCAGCCACAGCTTCTCTGGGCAACCTGTGCCAGGGCCTCACCCCCCTCACAGGGAAGAATTTCTTCCTTGGATCTAGTCTAAATCTAAGCCATGTTAGCCATCACCAATCACCTCCTTAGTTTCCATGTGCCATAGCATATTTTCCATAGTTTCTTTTATTTTTGTAAAGACCTCAGACTCCCCTTGCAGATTTCAGAGAAGCCTCGTGAGGTTAATAAAGCCTTAGCTTTAATGTGCCTTCCCTCCCCACCCCTGCTTCCTCTACCTTGTTATCCTGGAGTTTCTTTATACAATGAAAGGCATACATTTGTTTAATGGAGCTGTCACGAATCCCAGCTACAGATGAACTGCGGAATGTATATTAAAATATATTTGGCGAAGTTAAAATGAAATTCAAAATCAAAGGAAAATTGCCCCGTTGCTTGTTACAGTTCATATCAAAATGTCACCTGGGAGAAAGCATATTCCTTTTAGAAGCGTGAATGGGTTGTTAAGAAGGGACCAATTTTATCTGTAGGGAAATTCTCTACTGTCTTAAGCCCAAGTGTGAAGAGGGAAAGGCAAACTAATTAGCAAATTTTAATAACAAAGTAACGGAATATCAGATGGATGGTATGTCTTTTAGCATTGGATTTATACCGCTGAGCAGTTTCTGCGTATCTTTGAATGTGTAGCAAATGAAGGGAAAAATGTTTTATTAAGATATTGGAATAAACTTCTGATTTAAGGAGCCTTAAATTTATGGCAACCATAATGGTAAATAGTCCAGAGATGGAAAGTAAGTGAAACTGCATACTTAAATGTTTAATGAAAAAAACTTCAACAAACATTCCTAAAGAAACACAGTTAAAATCTGAACGGGCAATTCAAACCCCAAAATTACCCAAATGAAAGAACAACAAAAGAAATGAGTGTTATTGTGAAAGGAAAGGTCATCCCAGATCTTGACAAACTTTAAAACAAAACTCAGTGGTGTTACTGACAGTTTATAATATGAGAGTTGTAAACAGGGAATTCTGCTCAGTGGAGCTGGAATAAGGGTGGTTCAGGTGGATACAAGGAAAATCTTCTTCACCACGAGGACAGACCCCAGAGCTGACCCAGAGCAGGTAGGACCAGAGACATCCCCAAGGCTCAACCTTATAATTCCTGCGATTCTACAAAATATTTAGCATTTAAATACACGGTGTTTGTAAAGCAGACATGCAGCTCTTGGCAACTGGTGGACAACAGAAACAGGAATTTGCTAAAATTTGTAGGAAACACAACCCAGTCTATGAATGACTATTGTCAAGGGATGGAGAAGCCCCTTAGGGAGCAGAGCAGGATATTACTAGTGGTCATGTAAGTGGTCAGCAGTTGAGTTTAATGACATTAATTTCTAGTAGAAATCCCTTCCTCTTTACTGCACCATAAGTGAGCATTTGGCTTTACTGCGTGTTTCTCACTGGCAGACAATTTAAAGCTATTTAGAAATTTGAGGCCATTTAAAGTTGGTTGTGTCGCAGCTTCTGCCTCGCACAGCGCCGAGCGAAGCTCTGCTCACGCATCTGCCGTGTAAAATGCTCATTAGGGTTTTCATACGTCTTTGTAACTTCAGAGCATTAATATTTCTCCCTGCTTTGATCCCTGCAGAAGAGAGGGAAGCGAAGCCGCCGAATGTTGCTGACTCTCATCTCGCTTGAATAGGAGACTCCTCCAAATTTCTTATATTTGTTGTCTCCTCGCATTCTGCAGTCTCATCTTTAATCCCTCTCTCCTGTGTCTTTAATTCATGAAAGTAAGTAATTAGAGTCCCAAGCACATGTCAGAGTGATGATACACAGATAGAGCTGCGGTGGTTTTTTTCTTAAATATGCTAGTATAATGTCACAAATGAGCTCCCTTTGCTCTATATTTCTCTGGACTCCATCTATCTTTAGATGGAAAATACAGCTGCACAGCAGTCTCCTGACTGATGTGAAAATGGGAAGGAAGCTTTTCCACTTTGTGTAAGCGTATTATTTATGAATATACCATGAAGAATGGCATTGCTGCACAACACAATGGTAATCCCATCGCATCCTTATTTCTCCAGCAGATGAAAATGCTTCATTACAATTAGATGTTGTTTGCTTGTTGTTTCCTGAGAGGGTCTGCAGTTAAACTCCAGACCTTTTCCACCCTGCCATTATTAATGTGAGTGTTGATAGCGAAGTACTTCATCAGTCATCTGCGGTACACTAGGTCTGGGTTTGGGATGCTGCAGTGGTCTTTGAAAATGATGGAGTAATAATGGATGAGTGACAACTATTTTGCATGTTAAATATGAAGGACAGATAAATTTTACAGCTGTTAGCAATGATTAGAGCATTTGCAGACAAGTAGATAAGTCATTAAAAAAATAAAATCACTCCCCATACCACTTACCCATCTATTGTCAACACCATGGCTGTACATGGGGTAAATAATTTCAGTAAGTACTGAAATCTTATTAAAATTTTTAATTAACTCATCAGCAGACTAATAAATATTTCATGACAGCTAGCTAAATGTCTGCTCTACTGTGCAAGAATGGCATCCTCCTCGAGAGGAGACCTGGTGAAAGCCATTTATCTTGCTCATGAGTGTTGCAGGTGGTTGCAGTGAACTTTCTTTTCCAGTGTGGTGAGGTGTCCACCCCTGACATGTTCCCACTTGAAAGCTGTGGTTTTAAAGAGAAGCATAAAAATTAAAAGTATACATATCAGCCTAATACTTTGTTGTTTCTAAGAGTAATTTAGTGAAGGAAAGGACTGATGGCCTTGTCAATTAAATTATTGGTTTGCTCTTTGACATTTGGTTCTGGCAGTGCAGCGTTTCTCAAAACCAGTTTGGTATTTCCTTCCTGTTTGTAATAGGTACGTGACTTCATAAAACACGTTAGATGCCCGTAAGAGATCTTTTTGCAGGTGCATGCCCACATTGCCTCACTCTCCACCAGAGGATGGGTGTCACCTTCCAGCTTCATTGCCCAGGGTGGCATCACCCTTTGCTGTCACGTCCTTCCCTGGTGCCTTCAACACCATCCTCTAGAGCGAGGGGAGGAAGAGCCTCTATTTCTTATGAAAAGAACCCCCAAGGCCAAACATTTTTAATATTAGTACAATTAATGTGATTCAGCTGTGATTACCCAGGTGTCACATAGCTGCCATCTTCTAAAGGCAACATCTCCAGCCCCAGCCTTCCCCGCACCGCAGCAGCTAGCGAGCGCTGTGCCACAGCTGAGTCTTTTCATCGCTTTGTTTTCACAGGCTTTAATTATGGAGGGGAAAAAGAAAACTGTTACTTATATCGTAGTGTGATGGCATGGGTATAAAATAAGCCATATCCTTGCACCAGTGTGAACTTCACACTGAGGTGCTGGAGTCGGCTTGTTTGTCTGTATTGTTTGTGCAGCTGCAGGATTTGCACGCACATCTGTTTTGCAGTCCTGAAATTTAGCCCCATATACATTTACAGATGACTGTAAACTGGCAATTTTTTTCCTCTTTCTTAATGGTTTAATAAATACCAGTTACTTTTTTTTTTTTTTTACACTGAGTTTCATCTGCCCTTTTCAAACAAAATGTTGCTGGCAGCTTCAGCACATTGCTGCAGGAATGTTTTTGCAATGCTGACTTTACAGTTGCACGGAGGATGTGTTTGTTATGTGCACAAGTTTTGTTACGTAAACTGGCCTTCAATTTTTCCAGTCTGTGCTGGAAGATTTATCTTCTACCAAATTCCAGGGATTCATAGCCAGGTAGTTTTCCCCCCCGCGCTCTTTATTTCCCAGCTGATGTTTTCTTTAAAAGATTGAGTCTTCTGCTTCTATGTCTTGCACTTTTGGGAACTGTTGAGTTCATTAGCAATGATTCCTGATTCATTGGACAAAGCAAAAAGTTATTTCTCTGGAGCATATTTTGCAGTGAAGAATTTTGGGGGAGAATTCAACAAAAGTGACACTGGGTTACTTATAGCTCGCAGCCCTTTGTCACCTCGGTGGGATCCTGCGTCTTTCAAAGGATGTCCTACTTTTCGGAAACGTTGTGTGGAGCAGCCCAGACATTTTGCTGTATTTTCTCAGGCACTTGCCTATTTTTGTATTGTAGAAACAGTTTTAAGGAGTGCTGAGTAGCGTCGGTAAAGGATTTTAATGTGGTTGCTTCTCTGCAATGCTTCGTGAAACGGCTTGAGCATCTCTTGCCCTCCATTTTAACAGACCAGATACTTGTGGATCTCTTCCGCTATTAATATCTGTGATTTAATAGCATCGGTTTGGACTTATTTCTGCAGCACTTTCCTACTGAAACTCTCCAAGGGCTGTGCATTTTAATTAGTTTGGCCTCACGTTCCCTCCACGAGGGAGCTGGACTCTCCTGACCCCCTCTCCTGGTTTTCCCTTTTCCTCCGTGCATTTACCTCCATGTGCTCATGCTCTTGCTCTTTTGTAAAGAGACATTTATTTTTCCTTGATTGAGGCACATTTACACCCATTTCTGTGGTGTGATTTTGCCCTTCTTCCCCACTTAAATATATTTGATCACCACTGATTTTTTTTTTTTTTTTTTTTTTTTTTTTAACCCACTGTATTTCGGGCAGGAGACACCCCCAGTGCATAATTTTCCTGTGGTTCCATGAAGCAAGGGTACGGTCTGTGGTGCTGCCCTATCCCATTTCTTCATTCTTATGACTTAATTACAAATCTCTCCATCTTTTTTCTTTTTTTTTTTTTTTTTTTTTTGATGCCTTACTTCTTATTGTGCTGTTTGTTTTATTAATGCTTATTGTTTTTTTGCAAACCCAAGGATTAGCAACTGAGAAGGCAGGTTGCATCTGTGTCTGCAGCGCTTGTGCTCGCAGAGGATGTGGGTCTGGTCCTGCTGCCAGGCTCTGGGCAAAGCGGGTGCAAAACACTGTTGATTTAGCTTTAGCTAAGCTTAGCTTTAGCTTAGCGGAGGGAACTCTGCATTTCAGCCTGCGGCGTTTTTATCACATCTGTCTTTCACATGCACATGAAACAAAACAGCTTGTGGTGTTTCCATGTAACTTGGAGGTGATGCAAAGGAAAAGTGGTACGAAACGAAACCCTATCTTATTTTTCTCTGCAAATTAATGTATTTTTGGGGAGCATTTTTCGGCAGGTGCTCCTGAACTTTTGCAAGCTTCCTATGGCAGATGCCTTTGCAGAGCTCCTGCTCCTGAGCTTTCTGCAGCCTGCTTCAAGGAGAAAGCTGAAAGGAGAATGTAAGTAGAAATTATATAACGAAGAAGCAGATCAGTTTTGCTGCGGTAAAGCAAAAAAAAAAAAAAAAAAAAGAAATCGTGTGTTGGATAAATGTACTGCTAAAAGGCTGTCCCAGCACCCGTGCTGGGCTGCTTTCCCTCCCCAGGGAGTGGGATGCAGCTGCAAAATGGTGTAAGCTTTTCCTTCCAAACCAGAAAGTGGTGTTTAGATGCACACCAGGTTTTGGGTCAGGGTTTGGAGCTGACTCTAGGGGCAGGTCTCTAAGGAAAACAAACAAAACCCAGAAGACCTGTAAAATCCTTATGTTCCTCAAATGCGTTGCTTGGCAAATCTATCCAGATGGAAATGTGGTGCACTGGATGAATCAAGGAGGGGATAAACAGTCAAGAAAATGCGAGCCATTTCTACATTTGCATGGAGAGAATAGTATTTGGAAAAACTTGGTCATGAAGTGGGGGGGCTGTTTGCCTTTATCGCTGAAGCTATTTAAAATTCAGGTTTTTAATTAGATTCCTGGTGGACAGTGTCCCTTCCAAGGCGGTCTGCTGTACCATAAGTACAGTTGGGGTGCAGCACTTCCATGTGGAGCAAATGGCAGCGTTAGCCCGGGCAGCCTGAATGAGCAGAGCATCCTACTGGGTACCAGGAGTGCTCTGTGCCCAGGATGCTAATGGCATCTCTTCATATAACCTTATAAAACACATTTCCTGTAGCCATGCTTGGAAGTTCAGTAAATCCAAAAGCTTGAAAATTAAAACGATCATTACACTGACCAATCTCTCTTTTATTTTTTTGTGTGGTTGTTTTGTTTTTACAAAGCACATACCTGAGGAAGTGTCTTTATTAAGAAGTTATGTGAGGCGGTTGGTTTCCATCTTTGGGATCCCCTGTCTCATCAGCTCGGCGAGTTAATGCTGCACAAAACTGAAGTAAAACTTGGTGAGGGCACCGTGCATTTCCCTCAAGTAACCTCCAGCCAGTGCCGCTGGAATGATGGCACCGGGAGAGCCTGGCGAAAGGAGGAGCCCTTCCTTGCCTGTGCTGTACTTGATGATGTAATATTTGCTCTGCCTCCGTGTTTTTCTGTGTAGAGTAGTAAAACAGTGTCAATAGCGACAGGTCTTAATTTAAACAATGGGTTAATAACCTGAGATGTTCATGCCTTAAGCTTGCACTTCATCGTGGAGCTCCAGAGCACGTTGCAAATGGTGATAAAGGCTTTTGTCCTTGTGGGTGTAGAAGGGACCACATTTTAGGGCCACAAAAATGATTGGGGAGCTGGAGCACCTCTGCTACAAGGAAAGGTTGAGAGAATTGGGGTTGTTCAGCCTGGAGAAGAGAAGGATCTGGCGAGAGCTTACAGCAGCCTCCCAGTACTTAAAGGGGCTACAGGAAAGCTGGGGAGGGACTCTTTATCAGGAGCGGGGGGTAGGGATAGGATGAAGGGGAATGGTTTTAAACTGAAAGAGGAGAGATTTAGATGAGATCTAAGGCAGAAATTCTTCCCTGTGAGGGGGGGTGAGGCCCTGGCACAGGTTGCCCAGAGAAGCTGTGGCTGCCCCCTCCCTGGAAGGGTTCAAGGCCAGGTTGGATGGGGCTTTGGGCAACCTGGGCTACTGGAAGGTGTCCCTGCCCGGGGCAGGGTGTTGGACTGGATGGACTTGAAGGTCCCGTCCAGCCCAAACCACTTTGTCATTCTAAGGGTAGAATTGAGGCTGGAGTCTTGTCTTCTCATATGGGTGACTAAGGATGCTTTGCATTTGTTTCTGAGGGTACAGAGCATTAACGGCTTCCTGTGCAGCCCTTTGGAGGTTGGGAAGCTGAGGATCTTTGTGTCTCGGGCTCAGGAGATGCAGGTGGTACTTGGAAATGACTCGGTTGGGCCTGTGACCCTGTCCTGCTCCTCCCCAGGGCAATATAATAGAGCTTCTGTGACGTTCCTGCCAAACCGAGCAGTTCGGCTTCTTGCTGAAGTTCCTTCTTGGTCACAAGAAACAGTAATTAATACTACACTAAACTGATAAGTTTTTCCTTCCTGATGTGATTCATTTTCATTCTTCGAGTGTTTATATGATGCTTGAGAATATGTTGGTGATTCTTGTTCCTAGCAGACCGGCATTTAAAAGCAGGATATTGCTGTGTGCAATTGTATGAGGAGTCAGATGTTATCTAGAGATTAGATTGCAGTAATATCGGGTCAGAAATGTGCTTTACCACTGATGATACTTGATCTTGGGCAAGGAGCCTAAATTGTCTTCCTGTGTTTTCCTCTCTGAAAGTCCATATTCGATCGGAATAGCAGAGATTTACTTGAATCAGAGTAGTGGATTTCTGCTTCATTCACACTCCGCTAGGCCAATGTGCCTGTATTGAGGTAGGCTGCTTTCCACCATGATCAACTTTTATTTCCTCTCTCATATCCCCTCTCTGGTCTCTCCATCCCAATTTTAAGTTGTCCTCTTGTTTCATGGTGAATGGGCACGAGTCAGAAGTTGGCTTGCTTGGAGTTAGGCTGTCATGCTCTTTTTTTCAGTCTGCAGAGCGCTTTAAAACAGCCCCATCAACTTATCTTGAGATGTGCCCTTTGAGGTTGTGTTTTAGCACCTATTCCAGGTTCTGGGAAGCCGAGTGCTCCCTGCAGCCCCGGCACAGTCAGAGCAACCTCCACATTTCTCAGGAGAAGGATTTATCTTCCCATTTCCTTCTGGAACCTGCACAGGTTGGGTTGTTAGAGAGATTTATCTTCACAGAGGTGTCACCAGCACTCTCAAGTTTGAGATTTCTGTATTGAACAGCTTGGGAAGGAGGAGTCGTCTTCTCTGCTCGGGGAATGTCTGGGGAAGAAATAAAGCCCCTTACACCAAAAAACCCCACCAGCCTGCAGTAATTTCTTATTTGCTTTGTTCTTTTTTACTGTTGGAGAAGGAAAGGCATGGGTTGAGGATTGCCGGGTTATCTGCCATTAACCTGACGACTGTATTCAGCTTTTAAAATGCTGGTTGTTGATTAGGAAAGTATCGTTTGGGTTCTTCTCTGTATTTCTCGGCAGCTGTTGGCAAGAATAGTCTCTCTTTAAAATTATTTTTTTGTACTCCTTCTGAAAGTAATATCTACCATATAGATGTGCTGTGAAGTTGAACGCTCCTAAAATGCTTTGAAATCATCACCAAGTCTATGAAAATGCAAAGTGTGGCAATAAACTCGTTTTTGGATCCAGGGAGATGAGAAGGTGAATTTAGCAGGTTAGAAGTGACTTGGCTGATTCTCTTCGTTTAAGCATTACTCCATGATATCTGCTTTAAGAGGGATATGCTCTGCAAAGCAGCAGAGTGAGCCCTTGAAACAAAAGTACTTTGTCCTTGTCGGGCGATTGCCCATCATTAAAACCCCCGACCCGCAGGATCCAGCTGGTGCAGACCTGGAGCAGCCTCCCAGGAGAGCCGGCTGCTTTCCCAGCCTTCTAAAACCAGGCTTCAAAAATCAGTTAGTTTGAAATGTGCCAGTTTTTGTGTTATTTCGCTCTGGTTCTGCAGCAAGGTGGGTTTCCCAGGTCTCCGCTGTAAGGGAGCAGCCAAGGAGATGCTGAAGTTGGGCTACACACAGGATTCCTGCAGACAGCCCCTCCCAAACCATGATTTTGGGACTGGGAGAGTGTATGTCTTCAGTTTAGAAAGAAACCAAGCTGGCTGTATTAAAATGGAATTATAAAAACCAAACAAATTGCAAATCTCTTGCCTGCCTTACTCCCATCACGTGAAATCCTCTTACTGCTCTTGCCTAGCGCAGGTGATTTCTCTCCCCGCAACCTCAGGCGTACGGCCAGCGTACCTGCGATGCTGAGCCTTTTTTGTCACTTAAAATGTGATCCAGGATGTTCCCCACAGCTGGGGGAATGCCAGGGGACTTTTGGTGCTTAGTGAAGGAACTTCACTAAATTCACCGTCTCTTTCCCCACCTGCTGAGCGGGAGCATTTGGCACAGAAAATGGGTGCAGTTCTGCTTAATTTTTTCTATTGCCAAGTGCTGCTGAACCTCTCGGGAAGAATTGTGGTCTGTTAGAGCATGGAATAAACCTGATAATGCCCTAAAGAGTTTGGTTTATGGCAGTAGAGGGAAACAGCCCGAGTCAACTGAACCCAACTTTATTTCCACCCAGCGATCTATGGCAGTTTCCATTACCAGATGCTCTTTGTGCATTTTTTTTTTTCTGAATGAGTGACCTTTCCTTATCAAATGGACTTTTTTATCAGTTACTGTGGCAGAGTAGGAGCAAGTTTTCCTCCATGGAAGACATGCAGGGATTTCCAGAAGTGCTGAGCATCAGCACCAGGGGAAGGGGCTGGTGAAACCCTCGTGGGCTTCAGTCAGGGCTTTGACATTTAACTCTGGAAACTGCTGTGTTGGATTTTGATGGCTACACCTGATGGTGGTTCCCACCTCCTCCCACCACTCAGGGGAGTCAGAGGGACCCAGAGGGGATGCATCTGGGATGGGATGTTGCCTAGCTGGTTGTTTTTGCAGCAAGATCTTCCTCAAAGTTACAGTCCATATTTAGTTGACAACATGGAAGGGAAATTTTTTGCATATTCTGAGGCCTGAGGCAAAAAAGTTTTTTTTTAATAGCTACTTCTATAAAACACTGTTTATTTTATAGTATGAGTTGTAAATGGGGTACGTGCAGCTCTCCTCTGGCCATTATCTTTGAGCTCTCTTCTTCCTGGCACGCCGCAGGTACTCAGCACGTGGAGGTTTAGTGACACACACTCTGGGCAAAATCTTGTCCTGTTTTGGCACACAAAGGCAGTGAGGAATCAGATGTATTTTTGCCACGTTGGATTACACTATTTTTACTCTAATTGTTTTACTGGGTTTGCTTTTTTAAGAGGTCACATGGGCAGCCTTCCTATTTGTGTTTTGAAGGCAGTGAGGTGCTTCTGTAACTTCTAAGCTTTGCTCTGCTTTGAGAAACGGTGAACTTGTCCTGGGATTTTGGAAGGCTTTGCTCTCTGCCAGATCTGAAATTTCTTCAGGATTTAACCCATCCCTCTTCAAGTCAATTAAGGCAGCCTTTTAGCCTTAACAGCCACTACCTAATTATTCAGACGTTGAAGGCGTTGGGTTGGCTTAGTTCATGGGAATGGTGCCTTTGCCTGCGTGTGTTGAACATGGTGTCCAAGTCCTGATGGAGAGTTCTTCAGGAAGTGTTCAGTAGTATAATCCCACCGCCAAGATGAAATCCAGAGAATGGGAATTAAAAGTGATCGTGATCCCAAACTGTAGCTCCATCCCTGGCTTAAGTAGATGGGCAAGACCAGAGGAGGCTTCGTGTTGTAAAGGTTGCCCAGCCCGTTGGGTTAGAGTGTTTTCCACTGTCAAGTTAAATGAAAACGTCATTTTGAGTGAGTGATGGAAGAATGGCATTCCTGAAATTCCCATCAGGGAGAGATTTTTTCCTTTTTGCTCCCCCCTTTCCCACTCCTTCCCTCCCCTTTCCCCTTTTTTTCCTCTCCTTCTCCCTCTTCCCCCCCTTCCCCATGTTTTCCCTCCCTTTTCCCCGTTCCCCCTCTTCTCCCCCTTTTGTTCCTTTTTTCATCTTTCCTTTTTCTTTCCCTTTTTTACCTTTTATTCTTTTTTCCCCTTCCCCCTTACTGTTTCTCTTTTTTCTTTTTTCTTTCTGCTCTCTTTTCTCCCTTCCCCTCCCTTCCCCCCTTTATTCCCCTTCCCCCTTTCCCCCCACTTTTCCCCTCTTTTTTTCCTTTTCCATTTTTCTTTTCTTTCTTTTTTCTTTTTTTTTTTTTCTTTTCGCTGGACCCCTTACAACAACAGGCACTCTTATCTGCTCCACTGCAGATTTAAAATGCTTCACCACTCATCTGCCAGTGTCTAAATGACCAGCACAGCCGAGAGACCATCACCTAGTGACAGATACCCAAAAAGTTCGATGATCTTCCTCCCCTGTTCGCGGCACTTTCCGTTTCCCTCTCCCTGCCAGGGTGCTGACTTGAGGAGTTCATGGCCGTGCAGATAAACACGCTGTATTTTCTAGTGCCAGTTATTAGATCAGCAGATGCTCGGGGGAGCACTTATTAGAGAATGTCATGTTAGTGGTCCCAAGGTGTAATTACGCTTTGCAGATTTCTCTTGCTTTTGCCGTGTTGACAACACGCTCAGATTAAGAAGAGGAGGAGGGGTTTGTGCAGCTCTTCAGCTATGATTGAGGAATAAAACTTTTATCTAATAACTATGTTTTTGCACAGACCTGTGCCCACTTTCCTCCAAACATGTTTGGTGTAGCGTTTTCCTTCTTAACTGTTATCAATATTTTAAATTTTTGCTATGCTGCTAATTTACCTAAATTAATCTAAATTAAGGTATCTGTTGGTGGTTAATGTAAAAATTGTGTGTGGTTGGTGGACTTTATCAGGCAATCTCAAGAAATAGTTAAGACTGTTGCTTTGGATAAACTAGTTTTGGAAAAAGAAACAAAATCTGACTTGCATTGTTGGGATTTTAATAGATGATGTATAATAAATAAAAAACCACCAAGCAAAACAGGTAAGAATGAGAACCTTGCAAAGTCTGTATTTAGAGAAAACTAGGATTTTAGAAGACTGTTTATTGTTTGAAACCTGAAGCCTCTCTGAGAACTGACTAACAGTGAATCAGTGAGGGGTTTAATTTCTGTATAAGAACAAATGCTCAAAATGCGTTTTAAAGTATTTTGACAGATACTAAGGTAAAACACCATGAAAGTTAATAAATATCTTTAATTTCTATAATTTTTAATTTACTGTGTAGCAGGACCCCTGGTAGCTCTGAGGTAGGAATGCCTTTCTGGTTCCTCTTAGATGCACTTAGATGCTTTCCAAAGCTCAGAAATAACAGTTACTAATTGGAAAAAGATCCAGGTTAAGTTAAAATTAGCTGTAGCCTCTACCACTGTATTTCTCCCTGACAAAAGACATAGGAGCATACTGGAATTTAGCATCTACTTTCTTCCATCTTCATCCAGCCATCCATATTCATGTGCGAGATCGGCATTGGGATTAGCTGTGCTTCAAAAACAAGACGTGTTGTGGTGTCAGGTTAGGTGCTGAAATCCACTGGTGTCTTTAAAATAAGAAAATTGGTAAATGTACTCGATAATTTGTAAGGAAACTTTTAATTTTGCAGCATCAGCCCCCTCCCACCATCAAACTCCCCTGTACTGGCCTCATGCTGCAAACATCTGGTTTGGAAGAGTGGAGGAATGTGTATTGTTAAATAATAATAAAACTCAATAATCATAAAACAAAGAAATACCTAGCAGGATGTAGTAATTTGTCACCAAAATCAGGACCAGAAGGAGGCATTGGCCTGCCTCATCTGTGGTTTTTGCCCTTCATGTGTTGAATTCACATCCTTTGGATGTGCCAGATGTTTCTGTTGCCAACTCCAAGTGTATGGTTGGTCAACAGCGGGCAAGACCATGGTCATTCCAAAGGACAGACCCCATTCTGTGGTCAAACGTTAATATTAACTCTCAAAGAACCCAATGTGCTCTACTTAATACTCTAGCATGTTATGTTTGCAGAGAAACATAACCAGAGTCATTGTAGATGATTCATATCTTTAAAAGCAACAAGCCCTACAAGAAAAATGTGAGAATAGAAACCAAACCTACCACTCTTTAGAAAAATCACCCATTTTCCCCTTTATTCCCCCAAAGCCCATTTTTTCCCTTTATACCCCCAAATCCTATGCAGACCCCAGAAATACAGTGCTTCTGGTTAGAAAAAAATGGAGTATTTTCAACTGGAAAAGGACCTACAATGATAATCTCCCCCCCCCCCCCCGCCCGCCCCTAAACTGGCAACAGCCGCTCTGTGCAGAGGATGTTCAGTGAACCTGGGTCAAGTTAAGCGAGACCTCCTCTGCGCTCCCCAAAATAAAATATTTCTATGTCAAAAGGCTTTAAAAAGGTAATGGAAACCATAGTGGAAAAGATGAGAAATAGAGAGAACAAAGTAAAATTGAAAGTAAAATAAAGGAAATGCATTGAAATGAAGTGGAGCTTGCAGGTTCTAACTTGAGAAAGCAGGTGAAGGAAATGGGTCATTAAGAAAACCTGAGGGGATTGGAGGGATAGAGGATGGGTGAAAAAACTGGATAAAAGGTGTGTGTGAGGTACACCAAAAATAGAGACCTGTAAATGTGGATGGATGGGAGTGGGAACCCTGCTGAGAAGGGGAGCGTGACTGTCCCCATCTTCTCTATAAAAAGGCTCAGCTGGGGGCTTCTTTCTGGTGTTTCTGCCCCAAAATGAGAGGGATGGCCTCAAGGACTTGATTGGTTTTTTCCCTCCTTTTTCCCTCTTCTAAAAATTATTTCTCAAGAAGAGGTGTATGTTTATGGTGCCACTCTGTGCACACATTGTATATGTTGTATATAACACTTTATAATTGTATATAACAATGAATTATATACATGAGTTTATATATTATTGATACATGAGTCTATATATTTAAGTTATGTACATAAGTTTATTATTGATATATGAGTGTATATATTTATATATAATGAGCTATGTACATGAATTTATATATTATTGATATATAATGAATTTATATATTATAAGTAATATACATAAGTTTATATATTTATATATTATTGTATAGAACTCATTGTTATATACAATTATAAAGTGTTTGGGATGTGAGGTCCCCCCACTAACACCCAGCCTAAGGCGATCGCTGCACTTCCCGGACTAAACATAGCTGGAAAAAAAGCTACTCTAAGGGATGTTCTCTGCAACTTAATTTCCATTAAGGAAGAAAGGTGCCACCTTCCCAGCATCGTCACCTGGTGTGGTTTTGAACCTCTTATGAAAAATTAACTTCATGATTAATTGTAAAGCCCTCGCCCCAATGGGTGGTCATGTGTTGAGCATTTACTCTATCGTCTCACAGCATCACTAGTTACCTAGCATTTAGAGATATTGATTACAGTGTGAAAATGTTTAATTTGTTACATAATTATCCACTGTAATTTTAGTTTTTGCCTGAAGAAACTATTTAATTAGGACACGAGCTTCTAATATTTCAGGATGTACTGAACAGCGATATAATTGATTATATGCCTTGCCGGTGGAGCAGTCCTGAAGTTATTATGTAAGGACACATAACTGCATTTAATCAAACATCGGCTAAAGGCAGCTGCCGGGTGCCGAGGGTTTTTGGCACAAAATAAGTAGCAATTTAACAATTACTGAGCGCTGCTGAAAATAGCCCTGTAGTAGGGTGGACTTTCTGCTGCGCATGTCAATGTGGGCAAGGCTGGCCTGCAAGGGACCCACACGGTCGTGACGAGGTCTTGATTACGGAAGAGGGTTGCTTAATGAATCCATCTATCCAACTGATGCAATGGGTTGTGTTCGTTGGGGTTCTGCAAGTTCTCCGGACTATTTTTAGTGCCACCATCAGCTGGGGAGGGAAGGAGGCTCAGTGGCACTGGGGGAAGGGTGAGGGCCTTTGAGCAGATGAGGGTTCACCAGCAGCGTAACAACGTGCAACAAGTCCTGCAACCCCTTCTTCTCGCCTGCACCATGCCGGAGAGTCCGGTGAGGCCCCATGCCCATGCAGGTGTCCTCTACTCAGGTGGCACCACCGTGCTCTTGCTCATTTGAAAGTTTTCAGAAAGCTGAGTTTACATTCTGCTGTTGGGTTGTTGTTTTGGTTTTGGTTTTTTTTTGCTTATCAAGTGCATTTCTGACAACTTGCTCATGCTGGAGAAAATTCAGAATTGCAGATGGGAGAAACTTTGCTGTCACACAGATGCTCCCCACCTCCTCTTGCTCCAGGTTGTGATGACCTTAGAGGGCATTCCTCACCTTGGAGATGAGCGAGGATAAACCTGAACCTCTGCTAAGAGTTGGCCAATGTTTGCTTGTGCTGACTCTGGATTAAATGCCTCAGAACTAAATAAACTGTATTAGCTTCCTCCATCTCCTTCCATTCATAGGTGGAGAGAAATGCCTCCTACAGTGTCCTCCTACGACAGCAGCAAGAAAGGCAACTGGCCTGGGGTTAGCCACAGGGCTTACAGCTCGGCCAGCACCAACCCTTGGGTCTTCCTAAGCTGATGTTACCCATATATTACATTTTTAGGGTCTGAAAGTGGCCCGTGTCAGCACATGTTGGTCAAACATCCCACCCAGGGGAAGCCTGACGGTCAAAGGACTGGTGCCAGTAGCTGCGCTGTCTCGGGCTGCTGTGCTGGTTGGTGCACTACAACTGCAAAACTCTTACGTTTTCATGATTATTTAGCAGTACCTCCTTTAAAATTGCGGCGGGATGTGCTGCATGGGGAAAGTCTCACTTCTGGGGTCACGGTCGTGACAGATTTACTACCCAAGAACAGGGTGTTTTTTGGTGTGTTTCTCAGTGGCAGACTCGTGGCTGAGGCTCAGCTTGCTCAAGCATAACAGCTCCAAAGCTACGATGGTAATTTGGAAAATATCCAGAGGCCACAAAATTTGCATATAAGCTTACCGACTCTCACGTAAGCAAAGGATATAAGTATACACAGGTATTTTTGCTTGAACTTGTACCTTCCTTCTTAGAAGGAGCATTGTTGCATGTTTAATTCCCAGGTAATGAATGTCATTCCTGAAGAATTAAGCCTCTCACCCTCCCTCACCCACATGTCCCCTCTGGATCAAGCGTGACTGTTTCTTTTCACCACCACTCCCTCCTGTGCACCCTTCTGCATCAAATGGAGATCCTGACCCTATGCAAGGCTCTGCCCCAGCTATTCTTTTTGGGACTTGGTGTGGGCTCAGGAGTCTGCCCGTGGCAGCCTGCGTGGAGCAGAGGGTCTTACTCTGTGTTTGGTGAGGTTAGCAGTCCACATCTTAGCGGCTGTGTGAAATATCCAGCAGAAAGTATCCAGAATGCGCTGTTTTTCCAGTCAGGAGGATGGGAGTCATGTCTCTGAAGATGCACATCAGCAGTTAGGCCATGATGCTTGTTGGTGGGGGGGATAGAACAAAATATTTCAGTTGGAAGGGACCTACAACAATCATCTAGTCCAAATATGACTAGAGGTGAACGGTTTAAGGTTGCAGGAGCAATGACCTGTTCCAGATGTCCACCTACAGAAGCAGGTGGAGGTCTGAAAGCCATTTCCCGGAGGGGATTGTTCCTCTCCAGGGTCCCTGGAAGGAATGTGGGGCGAGAAGATGCCATGGAGATGTCTCAAACGAGCAAAGATGAGCCCCAGCTAGAGCGCTTGTAGGGAGCCCTTGATGGTTCTGCAGTGTTTGGGTCTTCTGGTGGTTGCCACCTTGCTGCAATGCTGTAGGAAATATCTGATGTGCTTGATAGGTTGCTAACAGAAACTGAGAGTATTACTGTGTTCAGACATTGATTACTGGGTTCAGTTTTGGGCCCTTCACTCCAAAAAGGACATTGAATGACTCGAGCGTGTCCAGAGAAGGGCAACAAAAGCTGGTGCAGGGTCTGATGGGGAGTGGCTGAGGGAACTGGGGGGGTTTAGTCTGGAGAAGAGGAGGCTGAGGGGAGACCTCATGGCCCTCTCCAACTCCCTGAAAGGAGGGTGCAGAGAGGGGGGATGAGTCTCTTGAGCCAAGGAACCAGCGGCAGGCCAAGAGGGAATGGCCTCAAGCTGCGCCAGGGCAGGGTCAGACTGGCTCTTAGGAAGTATTTCTTTGCAGAAGGGGTTGTTGGGCGTTGGAATGGGCTGCCCAGGGCAGGGGGGGAGTCCCCATCCCTGGAGGGGTTGAAGAGTCGGGTTGACCCAGCGCTGAGGGATCTGGTGGAGTTGGGAACGGTCAGTGTGAGGTTCATGGTTGGACTGGAGGAGCTTCAAGGTCTTTTCTAACCTAGATGATTCTGTGATTCTGTGAGTAGACTGATAAGCATGGCTGGTTACCTTCCCGAATTTCTACTCCTGGTGTAATTGCACTTTGATTACCAAGTATGGAAACCACCTTATCCACCTTTTCCATCCATCTAATTTATATCCAGGTTGTTTGTAAAGGTGTGCAGATAAGGAAGGAGGAAGCTTGAGTTCTTGGTCTGAATGTTGTTTCTTGCAGGCAAAAGAATATTACTTTGCTTCTAAATGGAAATATTTACTTGAAAGTGCTCTGCAGAAAAAAATGAGGTAGAATCAGGGTCTAAGATTTTTTTTTTTTCCATAAAGTGTGTTGATTGCAGAGGCTGGATGAGAGTTTTGCTGTGATTTTTATGGTACCCCTTTACCACCTTTTGATGCTTCATGTGCAGTTCTCTCGCTCCTGGAGTTGAGACCCTGGGATCAAGTTTAATCTCTGTAAACTCAGCTCTAACTCTGGCTCAGGCTGTCCATAGCCCTGGGGTTTGCTGGGTCACCTGATGTAATAAAATTTATTAGACAGACCTACAGAATAACTCCACGGAAATCCCTGAAAAAGTTTTGCTTGCAGATTTCTGCTGGAGCAGAGGACGCGTCTAAATAATAGCATAATTTTCCTAATTACAGGGCAAAAAGTCAAGGGTCAAGACAGTAAAACCTCCATTTCTTGGTATTATTCATTAGCTTTTAGGTCTTCCTTCCTCTCTGAGCTCAGTCTCTTCCTCTCAGTGTTGCAGTAAGATAGAGTCTGTCGATAACCAGCCGTGGGTTTCGCTGTGCCTCCGCTCTGCCCTGCTCACCCACCCAGCTCACGAATCCCTTTGCCCTCGGTAAGCGCGGTCCAGGGGTGCTTCATCTTCCCCCGGCACCCTGACACCCAACAGGCAAATTTAATAGCCTGCTAATTGCATTCTAAAAAGGCAACGCAGCTTCTTATCCAGGTCAGGCTCAGCAAAATGAATGCTATACAGTGATTTTACAGCCTAAAATTTGCAGTGTGTTTTTACCCGTGCAAAACTTGCTGCTCTTTCTAGTGCTTCACCCCTGTGCTGGGAGAGAAGCTGGGAAGGGAAAGAGTTGAGATAGGAAGGTCTCCCCTCGCCTCCTGCCCCAACAGTCCTTGCACAGCTCTGATATGGTCCTTGGGGAATATTGAGAAGATTTGACGAATTAATATGGGAATGAAGGGTTGGGTTTTTTTTCATTTTTTTAAAGGGGTGCTGTTCGGGCAAAAATAGCGTGGGCAAAAACCATTCTCCATGTGCGGACACATGCAGTACTGGCTGCAGTACATGGTGCTGGCCGGTGACTGCGCATCCGTGCGCTGTTTGCCAAATACAGGGTTGTGGTAAAATACTATTTACTTTTCCTTCTTTCTTTGAGAAGAGCAACCCAACTTTTGACCCAGCTGCTTGCGTGGCTGTGCCCTGCTGTTGGCTTGCCCACTGAGAGCTGCAGCAAGGGGATGCTGGTGAAGCTGGTGGCTGCCGAGCCCGAGCAGCCTCACGTGCCTCCTGCCTGCTCCCGGGACGCAGCTAAGGTGTGCAGTGACATCATGATGTGTCATCAAGCTCTGCAAGCCCCCCAACAGCGATGTGCACACAGGTGAGGACACTTTGGCTCACCAGTGGCTTCTGGTGGCTGATGCATCTTGCTGGGGGGATACGCTGGCATCAGGGAGCTGAGCCCATGGGTCTGCTCTGCACCCCAGAATCCCAGAATCATTCAGGTTGGAAAAGACCCTCGGGATCATTGAGTCCAACCCTCAGCCCGACTCTACAAAGTTCTCCCCTACACCACATCCCCCAACAGCTCATCCAAACGGCCCTTAAACACACCCAGGGATGGGGACTCCACCCCCTCCCTGGGCAGCCTATTCCACTCTCTGACCACTCTTGCTGGGAAACGTTTTTTCCTAATGCCCAGTCTGAACCTCCCCTGTTGCAGTTTAAAGCCGTTCCCTCTTGTTCTGTCACTAATTCCCTGGGAGAAGAGACCAGCACCAACCTCTCTACAATGTCCTCTCAGGGAGCTGTAGAGTGATGAGGTCTCCCCTCACCTTCTCCTCCTCACACTGAACAGTCCCAGCTCCTTCCATCGCTCCTCACAGGATTTATTCTCCAGGCCCTTCCCCAGCTTCGTTGCCCTCCTCTGCACTCGCTCCAGCCCCTCGAGATCTCTCTCGGATTGAGGTGCCCAAAACTGGACACAACACTCCAGGTGTGGCCTCACCAGTGCAGAGCACAGGGGGACTATCACCTCCCTGCTTCTGCTGGTCACACTATTTCTAACACAAGCCAGGATGCCGTTGGCTTTCTTGGCCACCTGGGCACACTGCTGGCTCCTGTTCAGCTGCTTGTCAATGAGAACCCCCAGACCCTTCTTTTCCAGACAGCTCCAGCCACCCCTCCCCAAGCCTGTAGCCATGCAGTGGGTTGTTGTGGTCCTGAAGCTTTCTCCTTATTTCCTCGAAATATGGGGAAAGAAATGATGTCTCTCACCAGCACCATGCTGGCATGAGCTGCGGTGTTGAAATAATGACGCAGGGGGGAAACTGTCTCCTGGGTTTGTAAATCTTGTTCAGGGAGTGGCAGCGTTTGCAGAAAAATAACTCCTCTGCTGGCATGGGCTGCATCTTGATCACAGCCTGGGCTGGTTCAGCCATGCTGAGAGGAGCCCTTTCACAACTATGATCACTTTTGATTCTAATTTTTATAGGTACGGGCTTGAATCTGTAATGAAAATTGGAAGCTGCTTCTCTTGTTTGCAGGAAGTGGGATGGGGGGTGCTGGGTTGGCAGTTAGACATAATACTTGCTTTTTTGGATATTAAATGAAAATATATTCTATGCCAGCTCACGTGTGAATCTTGGAGTCCCCTAAGTCTTCAGTTGCTTCCTTAAAAGTTAGTCTGTGCTGGAAACTTTATTGGGGCAGTATGTGGGGACTAAAATCTATCAACGTAGACCTATTTGCAGGATCCAGCTTCAGCTAAAAACAACCCCAATTTTATTAACCTGTAATACAAATGTACGGGTATATATATAAAGTACCATGATGTGGCTGGAAAGAACCCCTGGTTGAGCTAATTTTAAGCAGTTATGAGCTTACTCTCATTCCTTTGGTAGGATTTCTCACTGTCCTGGGCACGGGAGGAATTGTGTTGATCTGGAAACCAAAGCTATGCAGTTTGTGAATGCCACAGAAATTCATGTACACTTGTAACATTTGGTTAAGATGTAAAGTTTTTATAGTACAGTGACTCCTCGGGAGCCATTAAAAATATTTTGGAAAAAAGATTTCATCCCTTTTTTTTTATAGGACAGTAAGCACTTTGAAATAGAAAAGCTCTTAAAAGTACTTTTAACTTTGAGCATGGCTTTGCTTCCCAGCTCGTTTTTGGTTTCAGTTTCAGAGCCTCCCGAGAAACATGATCTTTTTGGACTTTAGCACTACAGCGCTCGTTAGAAAATGGTTTTGGTTTGCTTCATGGGGTTGGTCACGGTGCATTCCCGCTCCTGTCGGGTGAATGAAGTTTCTGGAGATGTGCTAAATGCAGTTTGCGTGTAGCTGATATAACTACCCCGAGGAAGGAGATCGGGTGTGCGACTGGGGGAGCACGCAGATGGCAGCGGTCAGCGGGGAGCTGGAGTTCATCTGTGTCCAGCACCGTCCAGTGCTGCCAGGAACCTGCAAGAAACCAGCAGTAGAAATGATGGAATAGCTTCTCTCCAGAGAAAATGTCTTTCTAATCCCTGGTAATTAGTAGCTGATACATCCTTGAAGTAGGAGGGTTTGCTCTTCTTCCAGTTTTTTGGGATGAAGTAGGCACAGGTTTGCTCTGTACCTGTGGTGCTGGAAGATGGAGGTTCCCAGGAGATAATTGGCCATCAGTAACTTTGTCCCAGGTGCTCTTTAGCTCTGGCTTTGACCCATCAGACCAGACCCTGGATCTCAGCTGGGCTCCTGAAACTGCTGGGCTGCACTTTGAGAAGTCCCTGCCGGTGGCTCCATCACTCAGCATTTCCACGTATTTTGTGGTGACGTTTTGGGGTGGCGTTTGATTCTTCGGGTGATCCAAAAAAACCTCAAAAAAGCACAGTCCTGTGTCACCACAGTAAGTACATCTTCCTTGTCCTCATCACCCAAAGCAGTTTTCACTCAGTTGCTCGTTCCCAGCCTTCGCTGAGAAATCTGAGCCTTCTGTGACTCCCAAGTATATTTTTATTTTTGCTCTTGCAGATGCTGCGATTGTAACAAGCTCCTCTGCAATGTGAAACCCAGTTTGGGGAAAGTGGCTTTCAATTCGTGATTGTTTTGACTGTGTGATTACAGAGGGCATTTCTAGGGAGAGTTCTTTACGATCTGGGAAGCGCATGTTGACTGAGTAGTGCTGTCAAGGTCACGGGGCTGAGAACAGCTCAGCTTCTATGTAACCATCCTGATGGCCGGTCTTTTCCCACGTAGGTCTGAAAACACAGCCTGAACCTTTCTTCTCCAAGCTCTGGAGACTCCCTGGAGCAGGGGACGCGTTGTGGCCGCACGTGCTGGCCATGGGGACCACCTTGCCTGTGCCCCCTGTTCAACATGCCGTTGCTTTGCCAGCAGACTTGGCCCCTGAGCGATCTTGCTCAACCCAGGGAAAATGTTGCAGGACCTGCTCTGCAAGTGAATGCGGTTGAGCAGGGGGAATATCAAATTCTGGAGAGTTTAAGCTTAAAAGAGATTAAGTTTAATACCCAGAGCGCTGCACGGACCCTCCGAGAGGTGCTTTTCCAAGGGCTTTTCTCCATCGTCACCAGAAAAGCTTTCGTGGTGTTGCATGCTGTGGGAGATTTCAGGGCAAAGGTTTCTTCCTGCTTCTCACCTGGTTGTATTGTTCCAACATGTGTGGTTTGAACATGATTCCCTGTGTTTGTGGGCAGCAGGGGGTGAGCGAAGGGCGTGAGGACCCGGTTCTGGAAGAACTGATGTGCTCAAAGAGGGAGGAGATACCTCCTCCGTGGGGATTATCATCCCTCTGCTTCAGCAGCTGTTAAAGCATCATCTCCTCTCTCCCTGGAGTTTAATCTATCCGTACCAAAATTGGTCTAATCATGCAGGTTTGTGAACAAAAGATGCTTTTTCTCTCTAAATTCCCCAGGACTTTTTCTGGGGACACTGAGCCGTGGTGTTGGTGATGCCAGACTCCTTGCGCCGGGGGTGCCACTCTCATTAGCGTGCTGCCTTTCTCACTTGCTTTCTTTCATTCAGAAGAGATGCTCCTTTCTTCCCACACACACTCACAGGCTTTTTTTGGTGAGTCCCCTGTCTGGAACAAGCTGTGGTTTCCCCAGAAGTTGTATATGGTCACATCACTTGCCTTTATTTTGTGTTACATCAGCTAGAAAGCGCCGCGTTGTGTAGTCTGTAAATTGGTGAGCCGTTTACACCCCCACATTTCCTGAGACCAAGACGTGCCACGTGCTCGGTGATGTAGGGAACCCAGGGCAGGGCCAAAAAACCAAGAGCTGGCCTGTCTTCTTCTGGGGAGCAGGGTCTGTGCTGTGCTTTTCTTTGCCACAAGCAAGATGTCCTACTTCTTAGCAATGGTGTGAGTTGTAAAATCATAATTATCTTTGTGGATTGGGCTTTAACTTTTCAATTTCGGTTTATCAACATGATCATACAATCACAGAATGGTTTGGGTTGGAAGGGACCTTTGAAGATCATCTAGTCCCGCCCCCCGGCCGTGGGCAGGGACATCTTCAACCAGATCAGGTTGCTCAAAGCTTTGTCCAACCTGGCCTTGAAGAGTTCCTATGATGGGGCATCCACAACTTACCTGGGCAACCTGCTCCAGCATCTCACCACCTTTAGGATGCGGAGGTGCTGCTGAAACGCTACCTGGTCTACATCTGGAGGTTGCCGTGACTGCTTAGATGAAAACCAAATGGTAAGCAGGGAGGAGAAGTACATGGCTTTCATTCTCAGCTGCCTGGTCACCAGAAGGGTTCATAGACCCAACGTGAAGTGGGTGAGGGAGAACCAAAACGCCTGCTTGTGGAGATGAGCTTTCCTGCGAGGTTTGGACTGGCACAGTGCTGTTCTCCTTAGGCCTTCTGGCAAGACACTGAAATCTCTGGCCAGAGCCCCTGCTCATAAAATGGAGAGGGTCATTTTTTTTTCCTTTCACTTAGTCTAATCTATTCAGGGTTTGACATCTGGGGCAGGGACAATCTAATTCTGTGTATTTGTGTGGTGCCAATCATAATAACGCTTCTCTCTCGGGTCCTCTGGGTCCTGTTGTAATACACGGCTCGAGTGGATTTGGAGCGGAGGTCTCGCTGATCTGATAGCCCCTCTCTGATGGTGATGGCTTTAAGAAGATGCAAAAAAATCCCTGGAGTGGGCAGCTCCAGTTTATCCTGCCCCGGGAATGTCTTTCTCCTAATCTCTGGTGACAGAGGCGCACGTTGATGCTCGGAAGAGGAAAGATGAAGATGCCAACTTTTCTGGTCCAAGAGGCTTCATCACTGACTTCAGTGGGAAGGCTCTGTGAGAAAACCAAGCAGAGGTTGATTCTGGGGGATTAAACTGAGCTCAAAACATCTCCTGGGTGTAAAGAGGTAACTGCTGGACTGCAGATAGCAGCTACTTGTAGGGAACAAATGGCCTTTCATCTTCTCACTGCTGCATGTTGGGAAGAGGAGATGGTCTGCAGTTTTCCCACTTAATGCGTTGCTTTTTAAACCGCAGCAATTTGAGAATTATTTTTTTTGTTTGTTGGCTTGAAAACAATTATTATAAATAGGGCAGCAGTGAGCTGTTCTGGTGCTGGGTGTTAGGAGGTCATTCCAGTGCCCCATCTCCTGAGCAACCCCCTGTCACACCGGCCAGATCCTGCCTCCGAGAGGGCAGAGGCTCAGGATCCCGCTGCGGTTTGGAAGTTGGAGGGAGCCTGTTTCAGAGCAAAGGCTTTGCTGAGCAGCAGGATTTTTGTAAAAAAGAGGTTCCCGGTTCCTGCTGTGTCCATCGTTCAGCAAGAGCTGCTTGTCCCTGCTGCTTTTTTTTGTCTGCCCTCGTTTTGTGCTTTGCCTGGTAGAGACTCAACCCTCAGTGCAATGCAGAAAACGGTCAGGGCTTTTTTTTTTTTTTTTTTGTGCACAGATGAAAAGATTAAGCTTGTGTGCGCTTGAATCTTTAGAACGTAATGAGATTGGGATCCCTAAGGGTTAAGGATTTCAAAATTTCCTGCGAGTTCTGTCCCTTTTTGCACGTGCCACCTTCAGCAATCTCAGGGTACGCTCTTCTGTAATGCAGCTATTTTATCAAATTGCTTTGCTAGTAGTATATAATTTTGCTCTAACTGCTGCTGATGGCAGCACGGAGATGATGATAGGCGCACATATCTTCCTTTTAAAATAATTCATAATAGG
Source organism: Strix aluco (assembly GCF_031877795.1). Lineage (NCBI taxonomy): Eukaryota > Metazoa > Chordata > Aves > Strigiformes > Strigidae > Strix > Strix aluco. Next base: position 131,264,196 of record NC_133933.1, read on the forward strand.
CCAGGCTGGGTTCTTTGCATCCTTATGGTGATGGATGGCTGTAGGCTGGCCCTGATTTCCCTGCACCTTCAGAGGTGGGTGCTCTCTCCAGGTTGCACCACTGGAGAAGAGGTTGGGCACCCCAGGCCTATCTATGAGTTATGTAGTGGGAACCGAGACCCCCGTGTTCCTTGGTGGAGACCAACTGGGATCTGTTCTGTAATCCCCCATTGAAGACATTATACATGCAGTGGGTTTTTGAGCGTGTTAGGGGTCAGACTGGGATTATTTTTGTTGTGCTACTGATTTTCACGTGCTGTTCTGTGGTTCTGGAGGCACCGTAGAAATGCCTTGTGTTTCCAGCTGAGGATCTGGAGAATTAGATCAGCATTAATTTACTTTCTTTCCCCTCTGAGGTTCATTGGAGAAGCATTTCTCCTGCTTTTCAGGCTTGAGAGGAAGGAGGGTTGGAGATGACCACATGAGAAGCCCATCTGTGATAACCCCTGGTTGGGGATTCCTGGTGCTGAGCCTTAACCCCAAACCCACCTTTTCCCTGAGTTTTCCTGATACTAACTCTGTTGAACAAGAAGACAGTGGCATTGCATTAAAACAATGTCATCATCGTTGGAGCTTTAATTCAAAAACATAATGAGCTTTTTTGATGTTCATTCCCATCTGGGAATAGGTAGGGTGCTCTGGATGATCCCAGCTCAGCAGACCCGATTTTATTGACGGGCGCTGCAGGTACCGGGGCCGCTGTGAGCAGAGCAGACGCAGCTGGCTCGCAATTAAGGTTGGTTACCTAAGCCATTACAATTAGGTAAGAATAACAAAGGCAAGACATTTTTAAAAGTGAGGCTGAACCCAGGGTGTCTCTTGATTGTTTTCTCTTGTCACGTAATTGAACCCTTAGGACCTCTCTGCTCCATGGGAGGTCAGCTATTTTCATAACTGGTTTATAATTATTCCTGTTGTGGAACTTCTTACGAGGCATTAAAACTACAGTAAGAGGAGTGAGGAGATATTGATCCCTCCCCTGGCAAGGGGAGGGTCTGCATGTAGCACTTTGCTCCCAACTGTGTTGTTTGTGAAACATTTTGGGGCTGGAAAGTACCCTGAAGTATGAAGAACGGCGTCCTTCTGGCATTAGAAGAGCAAAGGTTGAAGAAGTGTTTTATCGATTCGGAAGGGGTCAGACAGCAGGACCACCAACCTGGGGGCTGATGCCATCAGTACACCAGTGTACCCCTCAGGGGTCATCTCTGCTCATACTGGGCTGCAGGTTAATTGTTTGGTTTCTTAACAGGCTCCTTTCCTACATCCTAAAGTGCAGTTACCTACATACCACACCTGATTCCGAGGCAGCCTCGAGTGGCTCGTGCTTTTTCCTGAAGATGGGCCGTGCACAGGCCATTTGGGGACATCTCTGCTTCATGTGCAGCCTCCACCCACTGTGGTGAAAAGGACAAACCTCTTCAGATACCCCCACAACATCAAGACCTACCAAAATCCCCATACTCTGCAGCCTGCCTGGTTACACAGAAGGGGAGAGAACCAGCGTGGTGGGGATGTGGATCCCTCGGAGGGGACAAGGATGCTCCAAGTTCTGTCTGGCTCTGGGTGGGATGCCAGGCATTTGGGTTTGGGGACAAACAGTGGGAGCTGTGTGGTTACTGCATGTCTCCTACCCTGATTATATATCCCCATCGAGGCAGGGAATTGTCACTGATATATAAAAAAAAATAAAGTAATAATTATATGTATATACAAATGCATATATGCATTATGTAGCAAGTCTTGGTACAGACTCAATAAATATCTCCATATATTTTTAGGAAGAAGAGATAAAAAAGTGTCCCCATTCCTATCCAAGTGCCCATCTCTGTCCTCTGCAGCGCACATCGAGCTCTTTTTCATAGAGATCAAGTTCATCGAAGCGTTGGGGTCTTGTCGGTCTGGGCAGTTGTTGTTTTAAACACCTTTCCCTGTATCATCTTCCCAGTTGACTAACCCCCACTTTAGCAAAATAAGAGGAGGATGTTTTATGACGGCTGTGGTTTTGCAGTCTTACCCTGATTTGTATAATTTTGGATTTGTGCTTGGATTCCTCAGTTGCCGCTCTAAATTCACGTGGTCTACTATGTACTTAACCCCTTTGGCATGGACGTGTTAGGGATTTAGGGGGTAGAAGCCTGCTCTGGGGTTTTTTTTTCCCCTAAGTTTGCACTTCTCACTGCTGAATATCAAGCTTGCACCGCTGCAGAGTTTATAACACACGCCATCCGCTGGGAAGAACATCTTTTGTTTTTGTCGCTTAGCAATTCCAGGCTGAGTTTCAATTTCAACAGCAAAATTCACCCTTCCCTTACCCAGAGCTCGTGGAGGTTTTGCATCATTAAACATGTTTTCTAGCCAAGAAGGTCTTGCAGCTTGTAGGTGTATATATAATGTGTGTTTGGTTGCCCTGTAGTATGTGGTGGAGGAGATGAAATGGTGGTGAGATGCCTCCACACCTGACTTGGAGATGGTTCTTGGGAGAGAAATGCAAACGCCTACTCTTGGACATCCTGGCTGAAGCCCAGCCTGAAACCTGGACGAGAATAAGGCTTCGTTTCAGGGTATCCCTTAGTCTGCAGAAGCCTGGTTATAAAACCAGCGGCCTGGGGTCTCCGATTTTTTTATTCATCCCTTCAGAGCAGGCAGGACCTTAAAGCCTTGAGGTGGACCTACACAGAGGAGTTTGCAGCTGGAAATTTTGGGTGGGTAGAAGGGAAATGGGGATTTTAGCACTGGTTATCAAGTGTAACGTTCAGAAATGAGTGATTTCTTTGCTGGCCCAGCTGGTACTGAAAATAAGCTCCTGCCTGTTACCTAGTAACTTTGATTTCAAGTTCATTTGTTGGCAGCGTCCTGTGATGTCGGATTACTACTGTTAGGTACACATACATGGGTGAGGGTATATCGTCCACCTACTTCTCAGACAAAGATTCCAAAATTTTGGGTTGGTGTGTGGGGAAGTGATGGTGAACCCCAGACTTGTCTTGAACTGTGTATTCTGTGATTTGCCCACCCCACCCCAAACCCCCCCAGCCCCTGAGGTTTGGCCATGCCTTTGCATGCTCTCTTGTCTTCCCCAAGCAGTTTGTGCTGGTCACCAGGATGGCAGCCAGGTGAAGAGGGGCAGGGTGTAGGTTTTGCTGTAGCTCCCAGGGGTAGTTGTCACCTTTTTCCTCCCAGTTGTAATGGTGACAGGGATGGTGGTGTGGGAGCATCTGGGGTGGTGGTTGTCGGTGTGACCACCCCACTAAAAGGGGGCAGATCATAGAACCACAGACTGGTTTGGGTTGGAAGGGACCTTAAAGATCATCTAGTCCCACCCCCCTGCCATGGGCAGGGACACCTTCCACTAGCCCAGGTTGCCCAAAGCCCCGTCCAACCTGGCCTTGAACCCTTCCAGGGAGGGGGCAGCCACAGCTTCTCTGGGCAACCTGTGCCAGTGTCTCACCACCCTCACAGGGAAGAATTTCTGCCTTACATCTAATTTAAATCTCCCCTCTGTCAGATTAAATCTATTGCCCCTTGTCCTGTGACTACAAGCCTTGGTAAAAAATCTTTCTCTGTCTTATAATCCCCTTTATATATCCAAAGGCCACAATAAGGTCTCCCTGGAACCTTCTCTTCTCCAGGCTGAACACCCCCAACTCTCTCAGCCGGTCCTCACAGGGGAGGTGCTCCAGCCCCCCGAGCATCTTCGTGGCCTCCTCTGGACTCACTCCAACAGGTCTACATACTTCTTGTACCCTGGTTTAGATGTTTTGTCATCAAAACTTCAGCTGCTGTGCATTTGCAACAGCCACACGTGTGTGTAGACACCTCTGTAAGCCTTGGAGCTGCTGATGCAGAGCAGGGACCAAACAACCTCAAAGCATCTCTGAGATGAGAAAAATTGTGTTTTGTCACCGATTTGTTCCTCAATAAATCCAGCCTCCAGGCTGGGAGGGACTTTGGGCTTTTAAACACCACGTTGGTGTGTCAGAGTTTGTAGCGCGGAGGCTGGGAAAAACATCTTGCTCACCACTGTAGCTGGCATGTCTGAAAGAATGTGACACGCTTAATTAAGTTCAGTTTTTATTTAAAGTTTGCTCTTTTGGACTGAAGTAAATAGAAACATTAAGTGCTGACAGTTGCTTAAACTAGACATTTACCATGAACTTCATTTTCTAGATGCAGAAATCATAACCTAGAGACTTTGCTTGCTTCTTATAGCTTTTTTTAAGTGGTGGAAGAAGCCAGGCTGGAAAGTGCTGAGTTTGCTGGCTTCAGCAGACACGCAGACTTGAACGTGCAGCTTGTTTTTGTTGCTTTTTTAACAAAACAAAGATATTTTGTTCTCACTTTCCCATTCAGACATTTACCTCGGATGCTCCTCATTTGCTGTTTGCTACCTGGAGAGGGTAGGAAACCTCTCCGGAGCTTGGCTGTCAAAGGATGTTAATGCAATCGTGTGGATTTAATCACCTCTTCAGAGTGCTGAGCCTCGTGTGTTTGTGTTGTACTTACTCTGCTCAGCTCCAGCGATGGTCCATGGGCACGTACAGATGGGCCAAAGAGATGCTGCTGTCAAAGAAAAGGAGCACATCCCTCTTTGGGGAGAAGCTGCAGGTTCCTGGAGGAGTTCTTGGCTGCTTGAACATCAAGATAAATCTTGTGATGGAATCTTTGTCTCTATAAATAATTAGTAGATGATAAAGATCGGTGTTGACGGAGTAAGATCCTTGTAGCTCATCCCTATAGGGCGGTTTGTGGGTTTTGTATATAAAGCATGAGGCACGGAGTAGTGGAGGTATCTGGTGCTTTCATCTGATCTTCTCTTGTTGCGACATCAGCTCGCTCAATCAGTAGAGACTTTTCCAAGAAGGCTGCTAGAGGGTCCTCATGGGATGTAGGTGAAGCTGGGAGTTGATTCGAGCAGGTGTAAAACCTGAAGAACGTTTTCCATTCCTTTGTTTATCATGAAAATAATTTTAATTCCTGAAGTTTTCCTCCTGAAGTGTCATCTGCTCACTGTGAGGCAGTCGTGTCTCAGATTAAGTAAACCTCATTTCCCCCCGTAACCTGCAATGACATCCATCAAGATTCTAGCTTCATCTTACCTCTGTTACAAATGGGCACTTCTGGCATTGTGCTAGGGCTCATTTTCCTCCAGATTCCTGCATACTACTAGTCCATCTCTTAGGGCTCGTTTAAGTCGGGAAACTTTGAATGCTGGGAGTGGATAATTCAGATTAGTTGGTGGTTTATGTCTGTTGAATGCTGTTGCCCACAGCCACACAAGATCAGGCTCGAGGCCTTTTGAAGGGACTCTCAAATCATGCAATGACAGAATGGTTTGGGTGGGAAGGGACCTTTGAAGACCATCTAGTTCAACCCCCTGCCATGGGCTGGCACATCTTCAACTAGATCAGGTTGCTCAAAGCCCCGTCCAACCTGGCCTTGAAGAGTTCCAATGATGAGGCATCCACAACTTTGTCTTGCTGGTTATCATGAAACCTCTATCTGTCATGACACCTGGAAATGTCGAGGAGCTGGACCACCGTGTCCATTCCTGCATGGTTTGTGCTTCTTCATTGGATTCTTATAGCCAACCGTTGGCTTAAACTTCAATTTTGGAAGAGCTTTTGGAAGATACCCCAGGTGTCATTGCTGTTGGCCTAAAGTGGAAAGCCAAGAGCTTTGATTTGTTTGGAGCTGCACCCAACGCCCCTTCTCTCGAAGGCAAACATAGAAGGAAACAAAAGAAAGTGAAATCTACCACCACGTAGGGTTATTTGACAGATGAACAGCTTTAACTTCTTTTTAAATTCCTTTTCTGGAAACCTTGGTATTTGAGCTAAAGGTTTAATAACCTGTCACGGCGTGGGGCATTGTGATGGGCTGGCACTGATGCCGGTAGGTTTAGAGGGTGGAAGATGTGGGAAGAAAGGATCATTGACGTTAAAACTTATTCTGAGCTGAATTTGCCCTACATGAACCATTTGGAGCCTTTTAGCTGAAAACCCTCTGCTTGACTCAGGAGAAAACTTAAAAGGAACCAGTAATTTTATAATTGTATAATGCGGAGTTGAGAGTGAGATACTCAGTGGTGCAACCTGGTGGTGTCATTGAATTGCCACAATGTATTTTATTTTTTAAAAATTTTTTAAAAAAATTATTTTATTTTACGTTATTTTACTTTTATTTTACTTTTACTTTATTTGATTTTATTTTAATTTATCTTATCTAGAAAGGTTCTCAGTTTCTGGTGTTTTTATTAGCAAATATCTTGGAAAAAAAAATATATTGAAGCAGACTAACCTGTATTTGGTGGTTCTTTTTGATGGGAATGGCTGAAGGTCAGAGAGTTTCCAGCTTGCTGGCAGGCCGTAGCTGGGGCTGCGCGGCTGGGGCTGCGGGCAGCGGTCGTTGCCCTCGGCTGAGGTTTGCCAGCGGTTCGGGTGATGGATGAGCAGCGCGAGAGGCTGGGGCTCGGTGCTGCCAGCAAGGAATCAGCTCCCCCTCCGCTCGCTTGCTTTCTGCAGCCTTCATAATTAATCACCGTGCCCAGGAGAACGGGCAAGAAAATGAAACTTGGGCTTTTCGCAGGAGCTCTGTAGCTTCTGCAGATTCTTTGTGTTCCAAATTCTTTGTCTTATTTAACTCTGCATTGGGAGAGCTGGGTTTATTGACTTTATTTTGCTTTTTCTGGTGATATCACATCAGCTTCTGCCCATCTGACTCTTTCAAATCTCCTTGAAGTGAAGAGATGGAGTGAAAAATACACCGAAGGCAGAATTTGGGGTGTTACGCCCAGGTTAACGTCGATGCTCTCGTGAAAGGCAGATGCAGCCAGGACAAAGACATCTATTAATCATTCGTTTAACACAGCAGCTGGAATCAAATTCATTGCTGGAGCCGGGCCATTCCAGCAAGGGTAATTTTTTGCTGCTGAAGTAATAAAAAAACTGAACAGCTGAAGGGGTGGAATTTGTTGGTAAACTCTTGAAACTTCCCATGTTTCCCAATTATTTTATTTTTAATTTATATTACACACTTCCCAATTCCTCCAAGACTGCAAAGAGGAGAAAAGCTGGAAGGATCCCCTCAAAAAAAACACTGTGCTTTGAAATAATGCAGTCGGAAACTCGGGTTTTGAGCAGGTGATGGGGTTTAGCCTTTAGCCTCATTTGCTCTGTGGTTGTAGATGAAATAGGGTCTTAATTTGCATACTGGGTTTTCAGTAGAATTACAGTAATTACAGCTCTCACCCCTTTTTCTTCTTTATCCTTGTGCCATCTTGGTACAGCTGGACCACATAAGGTCTCTGCAGACGATGATCAAGACCGTATTTATTAGACTGTTCTTTGTGTCTGTAATACCTGATTTTTTAAAAATTATTTTTCATTTTTTTATACACCTCAATGTTACCGCTCCACATCCCCTGACATTCTCTCCTGAATTTTGTCATCTTCTTTGCTTGACCGTTCCACATCTATGGTCCTGCAGGCTCTACCGTGCAAATAACAGCATCCTCCCTGGACAAAAAAAATCATAAAATCATGGAATGGTTTGGGTTGGAAGGGACCTTTAAAGGTCATCTTAGTCCAAACCCCCTACAATGAGCAGGGAAAATGCTACCTGGACATTATTCTTTAATTAAGTTATTCTGCAGCTGTATCTATATAGGTTTTTACTTCTCCAGGACTTCCATGTCTACCTCCAGATCTTTTTTCCTACCCTTTTTCCTCTCTTAATTTTTTTTTTTTTTTTTTAAGTATTTGGGCTTTTTTATTCCTTTATATAACAGAGCTGCAGTGGCTCCAAGCATTTTCTCCTTTGCTGACTTCTGGAGTATCATTTCTGTATCTCTTCATCCTACCAACACACATTATTTCAAGTTTCTTGTAGAAGTTTCCTCCCTCTATGTTTTTTCGAGCACTTTCTCCTGTTCTTTGATGTCTGTAGCTGTGCTGTGCAAATCCCATGGTGGAAATGGTTTTGATGAAAAGAATTTGAGATCTGATGTTCCTCTGAGCAGGGCAGCGGAGGAGGGACCTTCCTCAGGGTCCCTGAAATCAGATGTTCAGATGCCACAGTGATGGTAAAACCGAAAATATTTGGATACGGATCAAAGGAGTCATTTTACAGCCCAAACATCTTAAGGTTCCTGTTTACTTTTGTTTATGGTATTAAAAAAAAAAAAATAACATCCAGACCCTGATGGTACCTGTGATGTGACTTTTGGTATGAAGATAAGTGAGTCCCCTGCTCCTGCCTGGGCACCAGGGGCAGTTGGGACCAACCCCCCCCCTGGACACAGGTCCCTTTGCTGGAAAACACAAGGGTGACAATAATTTGGGGGGTTTTTCCCCTGAATTTTTTTTTTCACCCCAGCTCTGTACACAAGCCAGGCTTGTCCAAAATTTTAGCAGAATATACTGCCCGTGGTGCACATCAGCGCTGGGGAGATGATCAGTGTGGGGGTCCTGATCACTGCCAGGATGATGCGCAGCCTGATTCTGGTTTTATCCCACAGTCACCGATTTGTAAGTCCACGCTGACATTCAGAGGAGTCCCTTTCCCAAGCTGGAAGATAAAAAAGCTGCTGCTTTTAAGTGCAAAAATGCCCCTTTTTATAGAGCAGCACAGGCTCAGACACCAGACTGGGACACGAGAGGTGCAAGAGGACCGGGTAAAGGAATTTTTCTTGCACCTTAATTTTCCCTCCTGTGAAATGATAATTTTTCTGTGATACAAAAGTGGGCTATGAGGCTAGGTTTAATAACATTTGTGCCACATTCAGTTGGGACGGTGCGTTATAGGGATGCATGGATTAAAAACCTGTGTTGTGTCTGATTTAAAAAAAAAAAAAGGCAAAATCGCTTTTGATTTCTAGAGGTTTGGTTTGGTTTTGTTTTTTTTTTTTTTTTTTAATATGAGAGTCCCTAGGACGGGACCAGTTCTGTTTCCAATCACAGCAAGCTGCAAGCATCGCTGCTCTCGCTCGCTCCCGTGCCGTCGGAGCCGCTCGCTCGGTGCCGGCAGCGTGCGTTGGGTTTCATTATCAGCCAGCCGGTGCGGGAATCGAGTGGGAGAAGCTGGCGGCGAGTCCTTTCGCCTTGAGATGGCAACGGCACCGTGTGCCGGCGGGCGCTGATGGGCTCGCCAACCCCCGGCGAGCACATGGGGGGAGCGCGCGGGAGCGAGCGGGAGCCGGCGAGCTTCACGGCAGCATGTTCGTCATCGGGGGGCTGCGCAGCCAGCGCGCAGAGCGATGGAGCTGGGAAGCTCTCAGGTAAGGGATGATGGCTTCTTCCCCCTAAGACACCCCTGGGATTAGGAAGGGGGTTTGGGGGGGGTTTAGTGGTTGATTCAGGAGCGAGCAGTGGGGTGTTCGCACAGCTGGGCTCTCCTGCGCTCCCTTGCTGCGACCTGGCTGGGGTGGCAGGGGGAAAAAAAATACCTTTTGCTGTCACTTTATTCAGCATTTATACAACAGCGCAAAGAAAAGCCGGTGTCTGAGTAATGAATGATATTTGTATTTCCCGAGGCCGCCTTCCCTCGGGCATTTTACTTCGGATTTCTTTTATGGATTGAACTTTGCTGAGGCTGTTTTTGGTGCTGCACCCTTGCGCGCAGCGTTGCCAGCACTGAACACAGCCGCGCGCTTGTAGGAGAATGTGCTAAGTAGAAAATGACGTATTTCAGCGGTGACCTTGAAAATCGATGTGTAAATGTTTAAGCTGGGTAGAGCTGGCATGAATCCTCACAGCAACTTGCAGAAGTAAGGACATCAGATTTTTTTATTTTTTTTTTTTTAAAAAAAGCGTTCCTCGTTAAAAGAAAAAAAATGCTGATTGCTTAATGTTTGTTAATCATTGATGGAAGAAGTAAAAGCAGCAGAAGTTAATGATTTCACATGTATATGGGTTCCCTTTAGCAGAGCATTGCACAATTCGAAGGAGCTCTTCCCCTTTGAAGTTTACGTGGGGTTGCTGTGTCAGTGGGCTCTCGCATGAGGTTTTGTGCTTGAATTTCTCCTGCCCTTAACTCGCTCCTCGGGCCCAGGACTGTCCCTGCCTGCGTGGCAGCAGCACCTGCTGCCCCAGAGCTGCTGGATTATGCAGGGTGAATAAAAATACAGTCGTCGCCTCGAGCCCGCTGCGTGGGGGAAGGTGTTGTAGGGCTTTCCACCGTAAAGCCGACATCGTCAGCGCCTTCGTTTTTGATGTACATCACTGTAACAGGCTGGAGTGATGGAGAAGATTGTTTAGGATTTATGTAAACCTTTAAAACGCTGCATAAATTGTAGCCGGAGGCAGTGCTACACCTCTCTTGAGTGGCACGAGCAAATTCCCATTTCCAAACCTGGCTCTCTCTTTTTTTTTTAGGTTTTTTTTTTGTCACTGATGACATCAGTGCATCACTAAATAGCACAAGAATAAGGTCCAAGCACTGGGTATCGTGATGCTGCTCTTTCAGTTTTCAGAGTTTTCAGATCTCTTTTGTTCACCCTCTTAAATTTTTGGTGTTACTGATGTAGATCTTCCATCAAAAAGGGGCACCGTGACACTAAAACAACCTCTTTTTCGTTAAAAATTTAGGATCTAGACTGGTAAGGCAGAGTAGCAGAAAGTATGCCCAAAGTTTGCCCAAAGATGGGCAAATGGGTTTTAAAGATGGTACGGGGAGATGACGATTTGCCAAGAGGGTTGAGAAGAGCTGGGACCTGAAATCTCAGACTCACATCTGTCACGAGTTTGTTGTTTCTCTGTGATATTTGCTTTTCTGTATTCTCCACTGGGCTCCTCTTAATCCATCCTCTAGGAGATTTATGTATGTGTTGATGGTGACCAGGGTGAAATCTCAGTGAACAGCATATTGTGGGAAATAATGCTTCAGCATTTCATCAGTGATGAAGCAAGTTTCCATGCAAGACCTTAAAACAGGGGAAGGTGATTTTAATTCAAAATAAATCTAATCCAAAATGGATTTCACAGATCCATACTCACATTTTCATACCCACGGAGTTGTGGGACCAAGTTGTGTGTTGGACACAAGCTGCTTGTGTCCAGGAGGTCAGCGCAGGATTTGGGGACATGGGATGGAAGTGGCGGCTCCTGTGCTCCTCACACCTCCTGGCTTCTTCTGAGGGTTCTCCTGCGTCTCTTCATGCCTTGGAGGAGCTGATACTGGTCAGTCCGTCCACCCTGTCTCATCCCAGGATTTACCTGCTGGTTTTTGTCTCCCAACCTGGGTCTCCTGACACACTGCAGGTAGATGTGTGCTGAGATCATGATGACCTGTTAACTTGGGTACCATCAACATCTGCCATTTTTTAGCCCTTCTTTCTGCTGTTTCTTCCTTCTAGTGCTTTTGCACCCATCATTCCTATTCACCCAGTCAGACTAGTCTGAATATTCACAGTTCTCCACAGTTCCCTGGTCCTTACCCAGCTCTGGTATGAGATGGAAGGACTTGAGTCTCTTTGCTCTTGTTGGTCACAGCTAGAAACCCAAAGGAAGGAAACTGTTGTTTTGTCCTCCTCGAGTGGCCAAAACCAGATCAGCTCTGATATTTGGAGAGGTCACCCTGGACTTGGGCGGGTGAAGCAGGCAGACGGTTTTGTTCATTGGTACATGCTTTGCTTGGTGGCCAAGAGGATGCAGGATCTGCATGGATGGCAGCTGAGGTGGAGTGTCCATCGTGGCCTGGGCTTGCCACGACGTTGCCAACCACGCCAGCAACGGTGAAGTTGCTCTAGCACCACCAGTCCACTGCTCCCAACAGAAATACAGGGCATCCACGTGTGCTGGCTCCCGGTGCTCTGGGTTTTCCCAGCTTGGTGGTGTTGTTGAGATGTTATGGGTGACTTTAGATACCCCTGTCAGCAGAGGAAAGAGGTGGTGGAGGACAAAACCCCTTCCTGCAGCTGGGCAGAGTGCCAGCTGGGCAGCTTTTGGGCAAGGAGGGTCAGGAACCAAAAATATGGAGCCAACTCACTGGTAGGTCCCACCCAGCACACGTAGGGTGTCCATGCGATGGGCTTGTGTCTGCTGGTTGTCCTGGGACATCTTTCTGGGACTGTTCAGGTAGCTGTGACATGCAGCACTGAATTAATTACATTACAAGTAGGTAGATGCCTGTTTGCATGATCAGAAATATCTTCAAAATTGATAATTTCCACCGTACGCCATTTTGGAGCTCCGAGTTAACGCTTGAAATGAAAAAAAAAAAAAAAATTAAAAATCAGCTTTTGCATCACGGTTGCTCCCAGAACGACAGCAGGAAAGCGAAGCCAGGAGCTGAGCACTTCCTAACAACTTGCCAGACTTTTAAAATTTTCACACTTTGTACTGTGGGCATGTTCGTTTCTTAATTAGTTTGACTTTCATTCTTCCTCCTGGCAAAAGCCATCAGGATCCAAAGGTCGTTCAAAGGGCACAAAGTGATGCAATTATTTTTGCTTCTTTTTTACCTTTCCTAGCAGGTTTGTATCTCTGACATCGGACCCCGGGGAATGCGATGCTGAGATGTCCTCATATACCTTGCTTTTGCTAAGGGTTGTTTTGAACACATCTTAGCCTGGCTTGTCATGGAAATGTTGGTTATGATGCTGAATGTGGCGACTTTAGGATTTTTTTTTTAAGTGTGCTAATCGTCACCACCTCTTTCAATGCTACTGTGGTGCTATGAGTGCAGCTACATAAGTTTAAAAAAAAAAAAAAAAAAGTAATTTCCAGCGGTGCTGCTCCTTGCAATGATCCCTGGCTGTGTACAAGGCTCAGCCCCTTCCCAAAGCGCTGCTCCATCACCCTGGGGCTTAGTTAGCGAGCAGCGTTGAATTCCCCCTGGTCTCCTTGCACAGACCAATTCAACCCCTCAAGGCGCCGAGAAGCTCCAGCCCCATTTTTTCCCTCTTTCCATCCCCAGAAAATGAAGATCTCTGTAGCCAGCAGCGCTGCAGAGGAGGGGATTGATTGTAAACCTTAATTATCAAGACTGCTTTTAATTAAGTGGGTAGCTTCAACCATGAAAGTAAAATATTTGTGATTCAAGGGGTGGGATACGGCGTTATGTCCCCAATCCGACGGTGTGTGTGATGTTGGGGTTAGTCCTGGCTGCAGCCGAGCTCTTTGCCGGGTGAGATGCTGCTGGGCTCCCCGCAGGGTCCCACAATGGCCCTTTGCTTTGCCGGGCTCTGACCGCTCCCGTCCTCCCCTGGTCTTCACAGAAGAGCCCCCTCTGCTCCAGACTTTTTGCCAGCCAAGAATCAGGTATCCAAGGGAGGCTTAAAAAATTTGCCGCCTTAGAAAAAGCTTGATGACACCAGCATATGTGGCTGGACAGGTGGGAGAGCTCACCACATTCATCCTCAGCTCCTGTTTCTCCTTGCGGTGGTTTCCACGCAGGGTGAGATCCAGCTCCGCACTGGGGCTGCACCTACATCGAGAATTTCCTCTATTCAAACATGATCAGTGCGATGTGCAGAGTCTTCTTGCCTGAGGCTCCCGAGTTACCCAGGTAGCTGTCAGCAGCTTTTAGGATCCCTCCCCGTGCCGATTTTATCCGTGCTGCTCTCCGGACCTGTCTGGGATTCACACACAAACGGGAGGGATGTGATGTGTGTGTGCATGTCTGAAATGAATAGGAATTATCTGCTATGGGGTGCTGTTCATGTGCTTGGGTCTGGAGTCAGAGGTCCTGGAGGACTAGGAAGGGCACCTGGGCACCAGTTTGCTGCCGGTCGGCCGCATCTGCTGCCATCACACAGCCTGAAGTGATGAGTTGATGTAGCAGCAGCACAGCGCTCACAACTGGTAGATTTTTGTCTTTGCACAGGGTGATTTCCAGTAGCGTTTTCCACCTGTAGCATCTCTACCCGTGGCTGTCATTCTCCGATGAATCCATTTTTGCCCGAGTCATTGCAAAGCAAGTGCCCGTCCTCTGCTCAGGCAGCTCCTGAAGCAGTTCCCCCCAGGCTTTGTGTAGGGGCTGGTGTTTGTGGGATGTTTCCCGAAGGGCAGCAAGATTTGTGGTTGAGTTTCCTCCTCTTTTCATTTACTTTTTAAGATCTGGAAAGTATATTTTTAAAAGCACTACCCAGCTGTATTGGCAAAAGCTGTGGTCTTGGAAGGTGATGTGCAAACTGGGACGGTATCGAAAGTCACGTCATGACTTCAGAACGTGGGCAAAAGAGGTGTCCAAGGAGGACAGGGGACATCACGCAGGTGTAGGGGTGCTGCTTTGCTGCTCTTCGAGCCATTCTGAGCCATGCTGCCTGCTCGCTGCCCTGTTAAACCTCCCGTGGAGCAGCTGGGTGGGAGAAAAGGGATCCTGACTGCGATGGAGGGGGATGGAGGCTGGAAGCTGCAGAGAAACGGGGTGTCTGCAGGGAGTTTGGGCAGCGCTGGAAGAGCCAAGGTACCATCCTGCTTGGCAGCAGCATTAAATAAGAAAGCAGTGGGTGATGGAGACTGGTGCCGGGGGGGTTTGGTGGTTAAAACACCAGATGGCTTCCCAAAAAAAAAAAAGAGCCCAACAGTTTGTGGGCATAACACACTGTAATGTAAAATAGGGGTAACCTCTGCAAAGCTGCTGAAGTTAATTGTGTCTTTCTTCCCCCTCCCTCCCCCCCGCACTACGTTCCCTACTGCCTTATTTACCTCTTAATTATATCACATCTAACTGGCTCTGTAAATACCTCAGGGCAGGGATCCTCGCGTTTTGGAGGCGTCTGCTGCAGCTGTGAGTGATGGTAATAAGGGATTAATAATGATGCAACAAGCTACGACTTTGCCTCCATTGCGCACTACTGTTGCTGGGTTGGGTTTTTTTTTTTTTTTTCTTTTTCCCTTTTCCTCCATATGGTTAGTCTAAAATATCAGCTGAGAAGAGAGGGAGGTGTTTGAAATCTGAGCCCTACACAAATGAAGATAACTGAAGATGGGGGGGAAAAATAATCTGCATTTTTGAAGTGGCATTCCCTGCAGTTTGCCTAATTCCTCTCTTAAGGGGGGGTCTCTCCAACCTTGTGTTTCACCTTTCGTCATTCTGCTCGTCCCCCTCGTGCCTTCTCCTCCTGCTTCGCCTTGGCACATCATCGTTGTGTGTTGGGATAGCTGTGACCTCTGCAACTCGGGAGGTGGAGAAGAAAACATCTCAAGGAGGACTCTAAAGAGCCAGGTAAGGCTCTGCCACGGCTGGGTGCTACCTGTGCTCTGTCTCGCTCAGGTTTAGACCACAGAATTTTATTTCTGAGCCTGACTTGAATATTGGTTCGTGTCTCAGAGGTAGGTTGTGGCTTGCTGCGGCGCCTTAAACTTGCCATCGCACAGCGCCAGGGCGCTTTCGCCGTACGATGTGTTTTTCTTTGGAAACGCTTCCAGGCAGCGGCTGCTGCATCCTCCCCATAGAGCCTCGTGTAATGGGTCCCTAGTCTTGCCCAGGATCTCTAGGTATTGCTATAATGCAAATAAATATTAAGGAAATGAATTCATCTCCTAAAGTATTATCTGTCATTCATTGTTTTTCCGTAGCTTTCTAGAAAACCCTTTTCTTTTTATTCTGTCTACTCCTGGATGCCCGAGTATTTGTAATAAGCAGGAGAAAGCGGCTGCTCTTCAGAGCCTTGCTCGGGCATCAGTGGCATCTCCTGGCTCCCCTCGCTCCAGAGCGGCGGGAGGTAAATGCAGCTCGAGTTTGCAGGTAACGAAACAGTAGTTCTTGGGATTCAGAGTCGGCTGCGGTCGCCTGCGTGCGATGCCGGCGGAGGAGGAGGAGGAGGAGGAGGAGGAGGTGGCTGGGGGGCTGGTCCTGCCCCGCAGCTGGGATGTGTCGGGGGGATGCAGGTCGGGGTGTTGTGGAGGTGCTTCGGGTAACACCAGCAGGCATTGCTGATGGTGGTGAAGTGGCTGATTTCTGAAGCAAACTACTCTTCAGTTGCGCTCGTGAAAGGAAAAATAAACCTTTTGCTGCCTACTTTGTTCTTCTTCCCAAAACGGGACCCTGATTTAATTAGTCTAAATAATTCCTGTACCTCTCCTGCCATCCTCCTTGAGAAGTTCCTTGATGATCTTGCTCTTCCAAGTCAAGACTGGTCATCTTGGTTTGAAAATCCCCCCCCTTTCCTGCACCGTATGGATCACATAGGGACTCCACAGCCAGCGGGATGTCATGTGCAATACGGACTTGTTGAGTTCAAGCAGCTTCTCCTTTTCACTGGGGATTTGGTCAAACTACCCCCACTTTGTTGTTTTAATCTTTTTCTTATAAATCCCTTTAATGACTTTGTCATTCACGCTGCTCTTTTAGGACCAATTGTGGCTATCTGTCTGCTGAGAAGGTGATCTCAGCTGTGCATAATCCTCTGTTTGCTTAGCTAATTATGCCTAGATAGCTACAAACCCTTCATTCTCCGTGCTCTGCTCACCACGGCCAAATATCCATGAGCGCTGCTATGTCATTGCTGCATTTTGCTTAAGTTTACATCCAATCTTGCTTGGTATTATCTGACTACTGTTAAGTATTGGGAAAAAAAGCCCATAACACCACCCCAACCCAGTAAATGGCAGTAGGAGCCACTTCTGCCTGCAGCTGAGCTTATGTCCCCCCGTGGCTATTGATTAAAGTTGTCTTTGCCCGAGTTTCAGTTTGTTTCTTGCCTTTCTTTCTCAACTCCCTGGGATGCTTCATAATCCGTTTTTGTTCTCAGCAATGGTTACATCTCCTCCAAATCTAGTATTGTACAGAAATTTCAATAGGTGTCTGATCCTTAATTAAGTTAATAAATAGGAGAAGGCTTAGCAGACATCCTGTGAGCACCATCAGCTACTTCTCCCCCACGCCACTGAGTGATTTGGCAGGTGATGTTCTGCAAACCTCTGGCTGGTGGAAGAAGAGCTCGTGGTCTTTGTATCTCAGTTTTCTGCTCGAGAACAAGATCTGACATCATACGTTGCTTATTTTTTATATGTTTTGAAAACCACATGCCACTGAAGGTGCTCGGGAAACATCGGGGATGCAGCCACGTTTCTGTAGGGTAAAGTCATCAGCAGGTGGCATCAATCTTCATCCCCTGTGGCAGCAAAATCCTACAGGCTATATTCTAGAGACTGGAGGCTTTCCTTCGTCCTTGTGAGAAGGATGGTGACCCCCATCCCACCTTCCACAAGCAGGTGAGAAGGTGGTCTCTGCCCTGGCTCAGGCACCAGCTGTGATTCAGAAGCTGGTTGAGATCCTCTGGTCACAAATGGTCTTGTGTAGCTCTAAAATCTGCACAGACAAGAGGCAGCTTTGCCGCTTCTGTCGTGCATCACTAAAACTTGGGTAGAGGATAAGAACGGAGCTGGTGGCAGCTTGAGGATGTTTCTTTTTTTCTACGCCAATAATCCAATTATCGAGGAATTTCTCTGCGTAGATCTTCAGTGGGTTTCATAAGGGTTTGGCTTCATTTGGGAGAGGCCGTTAATGCTTTCTTTTTTAAACTGCATTTTTCTTTCTGTGTGGTTTTATTTTTTTAATATCTCCCTATACAGCCTTTCAAAAGATTTACTTCTGGCAGAAGAGAAACCCAATTCAATGAGTTTTTTTCATTGTATCTTACTAATGGCTTTTCTTCTCTATTTAAAAAGCTGCAGCACAGCACTTAGCTCATCTTGCTGATACGGTTGGTTACGTGAGGGTAGGACATTAATTGTGAAGGTGAAGCACTCGCTTGCTTTAATGGATCATTTGCTTTGGTCAGGGGTAAATTAGTGGTCAGTCCTAACATCCTGGTGAGCAAAACCTTCTGCTTGTGGCACCCACATCCCCATCCCTGTGAGCATTGGTTGGACCTTTTGAAATAGAAAAATAGAGGTTTGCGTCTTCTCAAGTCTTTGAAATTTGAAAATGGTTTTTAGAACAGCAATTAGTAACTTGTTTTAATAGTTGGGATGTGTTGGTTGGAGAAGATTTGGGTTGTGTTCTGGAGGTGAGCTCAAAAGCCAAGCTCTGGGCTTGTAGGCAGCACAGTGGTCACCAAAGCACAGCGGGGATGAATGTTTTGCCCTGACAGTGTGCCCATGCAGTGTCCTATGCTGGGGATGGGGGCTGTGTGTGTAAAATTAAGGAATCATTTTTAATAAGAGAAACAGCGTCGCTTGGGTTTCCAGGTTGCAGCATGTGGAAGTGCCTTCATGGTCACTTAGAGCTGCTGAGAAATTTGGAAGTAAAATCTGTGGAGTGCCACATATACCTAATAACATGGGGAAATAATCAGATCCACCTAATGAATCATAGAATCAGACTGGTTTGGGTGGGAAGGGACCTTCAAAGATCATCCAGTCTGACCCCCTGCCATGGGCAGGGACATCTTCAACTAGACCAAGTTGCTCAAAGCCCCGTCCAACCTGGCCTTGAATGTTTCCAGGGATGGGGCATCCACCACCTCTCTGGGCAACCTGTGCCAGTGTCTCACCACCCTCAGCGTAAAAAATTTCTTCCTTACATCTAGTCTGAATCTCTTCTCTTTCAGTTTATACCCATGACCCCTTGTCCTATCATTACAATGGCTGGTGTCTGTGTATTTGAGAGGGTTCCCCAAGTGTAATGCAGTAATTTTCCCTGCAGAACAGCGGGCTGCAGCCCTGTGCAGCATCTCACCTGCCTGGAGAATAAATCCGATGAGGAGCGATTGAAGGAGCTGGGACTGCTTAGTTTGAGGGGAGACCTCATCACTCTCTACAGCTCCCTGAAAGGACATTGTAGAGAGGTTGGTGCTGGTCTCTTCTCCCAGGGAATTAGTGACAGAACAAGAGGGAACGGCTTTAAACTGCAACAGGGGAGGTTCAGACTGGACATGAGGAGAAAATGTTTCCCAGCAAGAGTGGTCAGAGAGTGGAATAGGCTGCCCAGGGAGGGGGTGGAGTCCCCATCCCTGGGTGTGTTTAAGGGCCGTTTGGATGAGCTGTTGGGGGATGTGGTGTAGGGGAGAACTTTGTAGAGTCGGGCTGAGGGTTGGACTCGATGATCCCAAGGGTCTTTTCCAACCTGAATGATTCTGGGATTCTGTGATCTCAAAAGGCTTTTTGCTGCAAGTCAGGGGTTCCCCCAACGCCGCTGGAGATCAGGCTGGAAAAGGCAGAGCTGCTGCCTGGCTGCCCTAACCCTGGGTGCAATAAATCTTACTTTGGGTTTTTCCAAGAGTGTGCGTGGGCTTCCGGCGGTGCGTGGGCTTCCTGCAGCTGCTCGGGAGGTGGCAGTTGTGACTGTCCCCCAGGAGGGACTGTCGCTGCTGCCTCTTTCTCCACACCTGCTTGTTGTCTCTCTGGGCTGACATCTACCCTCTAGTGTGCTGTTGGGTTGTGTTGCTATTAGCTATTGGAGAGCAAAAAGCATGTGGTGGAAGGAAATCTGCTCGGTTAGCCACCAAAATGCTAGTGGGCTGCAATAAATATCTTTAAATTCTACAGTAATTGTGTCATGGATGTTTGGATGGGGTCACCATCGTCCCCGCTCACTGTTGATGCAGGGGATGAATGGTGGCGTGTTCGGTGGTGGCTGCCGTGCCTGGGCTCCTGCTCATCGCTCTGTCAGGGGTTAATGGTTGCTGCGGGATGGGAGGGTTGGGAGGGAGTCCCATCAGAGCCTCCCACCCTCACCCCAATGCTTTGTGTGATAGTGTGTCTCTGGCAAATATGAATGATTGCCCTTGTCCAACACTGGATCTAGATATTGCTCCAAAAAATTAACCTGAGTGTGATTCACCACCAAGTTTTGCTCAGTGCATAACTGGAGAAGGGGAGTAAAGTTAAACCAGTCCCCTTGTGGCATCCCAGTGGGAGTGATGTCCTGCTCCCAGTGCTCTGGAGGGATCCTCTGGGTTGGAGGGTACAGGGACCTCTGGTTGACACCTCTGTCCCTGGTCTACACCCAGTCCAGGGAGTTGTGCGTCTCCGCACCTTCTTTGGTCCTCTCCGTTGGGTTCCTGGGTGTCTGTGTGGTAACAGAAGGGTATCAACGGGTGATTTTGGGGTGGAGAATTGAACCCAGAACCCTTTGGGGTACACCTGATATGTGGGTAGCAGGTAAGGACTTTCAGAAAGCAGATGGTTACTGTAAGTCCAGATTGAGGCATGCAAGATGCCGTCCAACATAGACATTTTACTTTAAGATTTTCTAAAGCTTGGTCTTCAGCAATCAGGCTTTTTATTTATTTATTTTTAATTCAATTATTAGAAAAAAATGTACATTTTTTTATTCTTTAGCAAAATCCTGGTGATGGCCAACACTTTACCATGGGTGGTTAAACCAGGGTGATATCCAAAACAGGATGATAACCCTGCCTCATCTGTTAATCCTCAATTAGAGATCAGGCAATCTAATTAGAATTTTATAATGAGATAGTGATCAACGGGTTAAAAATTGCACTCTCTTATATTTTTATTTTTGGTGTGCTCATTGAATCTTGGTTAGCTCTTCGAGCTGTCACCTTCCAGACTTCTTCCATGGCAGCCAGCCGGCAGCTTGCATCTTCAGAAGTTGGAGCCGTCAGTCAGGAATTTAGCATCAAGTCTAATAAAACTGATTAATTTATTCACAGGGAAACCACGGCAATCTTTTCAAACGAGCTCTACAATGCGGTGCTCTGTTTTGGTAAGTGAAAAATTCTCTTGAGCAGATAAAACGTCATTTTGGAGACGATGCCAGAGAGGCTTTCCTCTTGCTCTTCATGAGAGCTCGGAGATGTTGGGGTTCCTGCAGCCAGGGTTTTACTGCACCCGTGCACAGGCCTGAAGGGTTTCCTGGGGTTTTTCAGCTTCCTCTTGGACCTGCCTGTGTGATTTCATCTTGTCCCTGTGTGAGATGACAGTAGATGGCACAAGAAGAGAGTAGACTCTCTTCAGGTTTGTCCAGTTGGAGAGGGTATTGCAGCTTCTCTTTGAGAATGTTCCTGCTGCTTCTTGGTGTGACTCAACGTTCTCAGTGTTAGATGTCTTGGTTTGGCTCTTCCTCGCTGTAGCAAGAGCCCATGGCTGTTGAGCTTAGTAGGGCCATGGAGAGGTGACAGCAGTGAGAGCTTCTCTGCACCATCGTTCTCCTCTGAGTTGCGCCGTTGGTGGAAAATGATGATGCCCCATCACTGGAAGTGTTCAAGGCCAGGTTGGATGGGGCTTTGGGGCAACCTCATCTAGTGAAAAATGTCCTTGCCCGTGGCAGGGGGTTGGAACTAGATCTTTAAAGGTCTCTTCCAACCAAAACAGTTCTATCATTGTATGAAAAATTCACATCCCACAAGAGGAATGGTTGTCAGCTCTTCTCAGGATTGTATCTCTCTCTGGCTCATTTGACCTTGCTGCCTTGCCTTTTCCTTTCCCAGTGAAGACTATTATTGAGGGTTTCTTCTGTCATCTCTCCTTCTCCACCCACATAAGTCTTTTTACATTTTCACAGCTCCTGTTGGTGATCCTCAGCATTTTGGCTTTCCTGTCTCAGGCAAATTGAAGCTGGAGAGCCGGAGAGAATAAAATAAACCTGCACAGCAGTGTGAGTGGCTGACGTCCTACGAAGGGCTTAGGAGAAGCAGATCAGAGGTGGAAAGTGGAAACCAGAGGTCTCAGGTAGTGGTGGGAGAAGCAGCTGGCCAGCTGTCCTGCTGCTTGCAGTGACTTCTGTTGGCTGGTGCCAGAAGCACCTGCAGATACTGCTGGTGGTGGGACCATGCAGGAGAAAGCAGAAGTAGTCCAAAGTGTTTGATTAAAAGCAGAACGAATGTGAGTACACATAAAGCAAGAAAGAGCAAAAGAAAAAGGGAAGAAGAAAAACTGGCCTAAACTACTGCTGGTGCAATAGCCCTCTTTTAGATCTCTTCAAAGCATGGTTACAAGGTTAGTCATTAGCTCTGAGGTCTCAGCCCTCCCACCAATTCAGCTTCTTGGCATTTTTGGTCTTGTCAGCAGATGTATTTTATATTGAGTCAGCGTATGGTGTCTTCCTTTCTGTCTGATCCACCAGAACTCTTGAGTTTGCTCAAGCTCCTCACTCAGACATGAAGGTACGGCTTAATCCAGGAGCTTCCCCGCACTGAGGTTCCTCCACTGTCAGGAAATTTCAGTGGTTTTTGCTGGGCTTACGACTGAAGTTGACCCAAAATAAAGACAGGCGTGTTGGGCATGAGCTGCTGGATTTTAAGGAGGAATTTTAGTTTGCCTTACTGCAGCATAAATGATAATTAAGTACGCTTCGTGCTCAGAAAGTGGGGAGTGGTGCGGCTGTTTGGGAGCTGTCAGGGCTGCCGTTTTATACCATACCTTCCCCAAAACGTGTGATCTGGATGTAGATCTGGAAGCTGGGGTTGCTGGGTGTCCGTCATGGGCGTTACGGGGGCTCTCACTGGGCTGCTGGAGTATTTGCTCCACAGCTGCAGGCCAGCGCTCTGGGTTTGTTCTTTAATCCATGCAGTTGAGGTATCCAAGATATTATGCAAGTACAGAAACGTGTAATAGCAAAATTAAGATTGTGTGTGTATCTATAGATAAATAAATCCTGCAAATTTTGGAGAGAAGGGACCTGTAGCCCAGCATCCCCCTTACAAACAGGTCCATAACCAAACACAACAAGGTTAGAACAGGCCCACGCCCAGCATGGACCCCGACACCACTCCTGAAAGGGGTTTTTCCCCACTCCATCCTGCTCCCTGCCTTCTAGCCGACGGCGTTGGGGGTGGCTTTGCCAGGGAAAGCCGTGGGCTTGTCAGAGGCCAAGCGCCGTCTCTGCTGATGGGGTTCCTGTGCCGTGGTCTGACGTAGGATGCACCGGTGCCTTTGCTGCTTGTGAGTTACGGTGATTTTTATGAAACCACATGCGCTTGTGTCGCAGTTTAATTTGTGCTACATGAGAACCTGATGTATTTGTACGTTCTGCCAAATACTTTCTTCTCCCCATAGAGAAAATTGTGTAATTGCAATGTGTAATTCACGAGCGTAATATGAAACTAAGTGTGTAATGTTCTGTGACTGCGAGGGAATTAGCTTTATTTTTCCCTTTCAGAAGCTGTATAAATTAACCCACTTTTCCTATCAGTTACTGGGAGAAAAGGTTATGCTTCTTGCAGTTCTGTTTTGTATGTTATCTCTGCTGTAAACATTGCCAAGCGATGCTTGCTGGCGTTGAGACACGAGCGGCTCCGGGAGGAAGACTGCTCAAGGATGGCACCTAAATTGCATATCCATTTCTGGGTTCGCCTCAGTTTGTGTTTGCAACATATTCCCGTTATTAGTGCAAAGCAATTGCAAAAAAATAATAAATATATATTTTTGCATTGAAAGAGCAAGGTGCCTGCTGGCAATGTAGAGAAGAGCATCCTTTCCCAGAGATGGGACAGAGCTGTAGTAGCGGGCAAGGGTTGACCCTCGTGTGGGAGCCCACCACAAGCTCTTGCTCCCGTGTATTTTTAACCAGAGCATTGTCCTTTTTACCATCCGCCGGCTAAATTTCTCTCCCTCTCACTGGTCATACTGTACTCAGTGACCCGAAAAGGAGGTGGCCAACGAGAAAAATTATTTATTATTAGAATTACACACACCGAACCTTGACTCCCTTTTCAGTGGGTTTCTTGCATCGCTGCTGGTTCTCTCCGACGCCATACATTCATTTATCTCACCTTGCTACCAGCCTTGCTGCCTTAGGGGGTTCTGGTGGGGCTGTCAGTCCTGAAATGAAAAATAGTGAAAGAAATCCAAGCAGGATGGCACTGAAACCCAGATCTTGAAGAGAGACTTAAAACTTCACTGCATCCACTGTTGTAGAGATGATGGTTCTTGTTCCTCCCACGTGGGTTTGCTTTTCCCCTCCCATGGATGGCTCTGTGGCTGAATTCTTTTCTTCTGGTTTTTGGATATGAAGAAATATATGGATGCAAACGCTCACCCAGTACGTGCTGACATTCGTGAGCAGCCCTATAATAAGGCAGTTGGCGTGCTTTGGGAAAACAGCTGGTGTAAGAAGAAATTTGAATTTCTATTGGGCTTTTAATGAGGATAAAAAACAAAGCAGTTTTAATACTCAGAGATCTTTACATGGGCTTAAAATACCTGATCAGAGTAATTTTCAAGGGAAAATGAAGCATCATTATCCTTTTAAATGGACTTTTCCCATGGCTGTAGCAGCTGATAGTGGTGGAGTAACTCGATCCAGAGTTATGACCCAAACAAATTGAAAATAGGGGGTAGGTTTCCATCTGACCTAGCACCAAGGCATCTGTCTCTTAAATTTATCTTCCATTGGCTTGTTGTGCTGCTAAAACGAATTCAGGCTTGGTTTTGGCTAGGAACTTGGCAAGAGGGTTGAAATGGAGAGCAGAAAGAGCCACGGTTGAGACCAAGTGGGTGCCTGTATTGACCCAACTCTTGGAAAGGAGCCAAGCTCCTCATCAAGGGGAACCTCAGCAGCAAAATTTCATCCCCTGCTTCCTTGTAGCTCAGTCTGCTGAGCCCCGGGACTGGTGAGGCTCAGGGTTTCCCCATCGTGAGCACTTGAAGATGGAACTGAGTTCAAATAGTGAGGACACTGAGCAGTCACACCAAGGGTGTCCTGCCTAGAGACGTGGGTAGTCCCATGGCAGCAGCACGGTCCTACCCCAGCTCCTACCAGCTGGTGGGGAAGGCAGCCATGGCTCAGGCAGGGACAACCTTGGGAGAAGGAGATGAAAAGTATCAAAGCAACACACAGATGAGTTTTACCAGCAGCACTGTTCAGAGCAAGCAATGCAAGCAGAACCTTGCTAATACTGAAATTTAGATTGCTGTTAGAAACCTTTCTTTGTGCCATCATTTCAGATGGTAGCACCTGGTGAGGTACTTGTTGCTCATTTCTGTCTTTTTTTTTTAAAAAAGTTACGTTCTTCAAAGTCATCATACGTAGCTACGGTCACTTCTGATCTCATGAGTCAGGAATTATCTTCAGAGTGGCCACTTTCTGGGGAAGACTTAGAAGAACCTATAAGACAGTGTGTTTTAGCAGGAAGATCTTGAGCTGGTGCTCAAAGTTACTAACAATTAATCAGCAGCATTTCAGTGCTCCAGAAATTAATGTGGAGAAATGAGGTGCAAGATGGCACCTTGTGAAGGCTTTGCTGGAGCTGGCAGGCTCCGTTCTCCTCACCGTGGGGATAGCAGCATCAAGGACAGTGACATGAAGCGAGTCATCCTTTTTAGTTTTCCTATATCTTTTGTACTGGAGTAGAAGGAAAAGTTTAGTTTCCGTGTTTTCATCTTTCCCTCAGGATTGGGTTTGGTTGGGTGCCAAACTTTCTTCCAAACGACCCCAGAGCAGCTTGGAAGGTGAATCCTAGAAAGTTAGGACAGGTAGCAGAAGCTGTGGGTGATCATTTACTCCCAAAAACCTTCCGTGGTGCAGTGTGATTCTTACCGAGCTTATCTGCTTTATATTTGGGGTGGGGGTTTTTTTGGCTTCCTGTTTTCCAGCTGTCATCCCTGTACTTGGCCATGTGAGGGGATTCATGGTGGTAGCACAGAGATGCTTGGACAGAAGTGGGATGCTGAGGGGATAGAAAATCACATGCTGTGACAGTCCCTGCCCCTCCGAGTGCGCGATCTAATTAAGACAGACAACAGATGGCTGTGACAAACAGATGTGGGTGAGCACCAGGTAACAAGGAGATGATTGCAATTAGTGTAATAAGCAGCACATCAGTTATCTCCTGTCTGTTGTATTTTAGCTGAGGTGAGTTTTAAAAGAGCTTGGGAAAACAACAGAGTGGCGTGGTGGATTTTCAAAGGTCTCTTTAGGCATCAAATATTGATTTCCCACAGCTGGAATATTCATTTTCGTCGGGCTGAGGCAAAACCCTTTCCCATATTTTCCCATTCATTTGTAAAACAAATTGGCTGCTGGAATTAGCCCCGGGCTAAAGGGGAATGACTGCTGGGGGTCTGTGAGTTGCAAATACAATAAGAGATGATGGGTTTATTAAAATTCACACCTTCTCTTTGGACCGTCGCCTCTCTAAGGATGATACTCAGTCCGCAGGATGTTGATTTATATACCTCTTCTCCTTCTTTTTGTGTTTTCTAGGAATCATGTAGAGAGCAAGCACTTGCAGAGCTGGCGTGTGGCTGGCCCGTGCTTTCATCCTTAAGGAATTCACTTGGATGAGTGCATTTTTGTTACTGTATGCAAAATTCCCTTTGGCCAGATAGGTTCAATTTTATGGCTTGTACAGCCCGTGTTACCTTTCCAAAGCAAACAATTTCTTGTGGGCGAGAAGGTGTTGGAGAAGCCTGGATTTGGAGAGCAAAGCTTGTCTTTTCCATCATGCAGTATGGAAAAGTTGCTAGTGCTCAGAATTAAAATGACAAGAAAAATGGGGCCCTCGAAGGTGGGATTAATGTCCTGTCTCCCTACCACATTAATATGAGGTTCACTCCTTCCTGTGGCGGCCCTGCAGAGGACACGGGTCTGTAGGATCTGTGGGGGAAGGACTTGATTCTTGGTGCTGGCTGGCCCACCGTGGCCACCATGGGTGGTTGTGAAGCCAAGGGCTACTCTTATTCCCCATGGGCAACCAGCCTGTTGGTATTTCCTACCTTATCTTCTGCAAAACCTTCTGGGATGGGTTGGGCTTCTCTGTTAGGGGCAGGGAGCAAACCCATGGGGGTCTACAAGGTTGGGAGGAGACCTTCAGCTCTGTCCCCATCTCCTCGTTTAGTCCTGAAGAGCAAAGAGCTCCTGGGAGGTTTGGTGCAAGGTTGTGGATCGCTGCTGGGCGATGCATGGCCGGGCTGCTCTCTGCGTGCCGGGGCTTTGCACTTCCAGGGTGCCCTTTGCAAGAGGACTCAGAGCAGTTTGTAAATATTAAGTCAATTAATTCCCAGGGTTGGCCAGCACTCAGGAAGCTGCTTGTTCAATAGTCAGGAGTTCTCCATCCTTGTGTAAAAAATTAAAAACTGTTTGTGTTGATGGAGTCTGACCCAGTAGACAGCTTGGAAGAAATTAAATTAAACTCTGACTTGTTGTTCCCTGCATCACAGCCCCAAAATCCAGAGCCTGTGCATGTCACCCTCTCCAGGAGCTCCCTGGGCTGCAGCCACTGTCCCTGCCATGGGAGGGTCTGGACCTGCAGGACCTTGGTTTGTGTCTCTGCTTCCCTCTGCAACCTGGGAGGAGTCCCCGTCCCGCTGCCGCAGCCCCCCAAGGAATGGGAATAATGAGGCAGAGAAGTGAAATTCATCTTCAGAAACATTTTTAGCTGTCAAAACGTTAAATCTTTCATAATGTTAATCTCTTTCAGACCAGTTGGGTTTTTGATTGGTAGCTTTTAACCTGCATTGCATCATTGATGTTTAAACTTACCTCCCTCGTCAGATAGAGGGAGTGGGGTATAGAAGTGACCTGCTGGGGCCACCCGACCTGCTGTGGACCTTTCTCCTCTGTGCTAGCAGCAGTGGAAAGCTTCTCCTGAAGGGTGTAGGCATCTCACGCGTCCTCCCTGTCCTCTGCCCCGCAGGACCGGCAGGTGGGTGCGGATGCGAGGAATTGAGACGGCGGGCTTTCGCTCCACCGCGTCCCCGAGCTGACAGCTTTTATTAGCCTGCTGCCTCCACAGAGCCAGTGATAATTAAGATTTCTGCACGTCCCACTTATCTCCTAGGAAAGAAAGCAAACACCAGCCCTCCAGGCTGGATGGACGCAGGGACATCAGAGCATGCTGCTCTCTCCCTGAATTCATCCTCCTCCCAATACCAGAGGCTCAGCTTAAAGAGGCGCTGTGAGAATAAGCAGAGTGGATCTCACCTCTAGTCTTCCACCCCCCAAGGCCAGTGAAAGTAAATCTTTATTCATCAGCTCCCTCCTCTTACAGCCCTATTGACCATGAAGATGCGGGCTCAAGGTAGGGTTGCAGCAAGCCCTCCTGGTGACCTTGAGCATGTCCCATCCAACCTTGACTCAAGCATCATCGTTATTATCATAATGATGGAAGTATCATTTGATGTCGAGAGGGGATGTTCTGGCCAGGACGGGTAATGGGAACCAAGAGAAACCCAGTTGTCTGCGCTTCCCGGGCTGTGCAACGCATGTTGGGTTGGGTGTCCTAGAGCCAGAGGGTCCATCTGGCAGCATCTCCACAAGGCTCAGGCAGAAGAAGACGGAGGGCTCGCAGGCCAGGTGAGAGGCAGAAAGAAACGGAACAGGGAAAATGGGGTAAGGTACCAAGAAAAGAGGCTTTAGTTGGAAGGCAGATGTCTCTGCAGGCTGGAGCGATGGCATATGGATACAGGGATTTCCACCACCCCCCAGGGAGTGTTGCACAAACCAGATGTGACATTTGGTTTTGACAACTTCAGCCACCAAAAAAACGTTTAATCAGGACTTTGCATCTCTCTCTCTTTTTGTTGGGGATGAGGTCAGAAAAAGAAGTTCTTTTTAAAAATCCCACCCCAAAACTAACACCACATGCAGTAGGTTAGCAAGTGACTCACTCTTTCTCACCCGTTGCCTCTTCTCTATCCACATCACAGCTTCAGCATTTCTTCTGTAATCTGCAGAAGTTCAAAAAATAAAAATCAAAACTGAGGTTTGTTCTGATCCCGGCGTTGAGAGGAGCAGCTGATGATGAACTTGTGAGGGGAACAATATAGACGTGTCCTTGCGACACTCCAAGTATGCTCTTAATTACATCTAATTGAGATTGCGTATGCACAGATGGGTTATATTTTGATGATAAATAGCTGTAATATGAGGGACTTTTCCAACATTGTCATTTTCTTAAAAACAGCCAACTAATTGTGTTTCTCTCTGATAGATGTTAGTGTTATTTTGTAAGCGATGTTTTGGGTCAAATTCATCCAAAATGTGGGAAATACATTTTAGAAATAGGCAGTTCTATTAGAATTAAGTATTCAGTGGCCAGCTCCCATCTTCCACGCTGTCAGTTCAAATCATTCAGGCTATTTGTGTCTGCTGGAGGTAGCGATGGCCATCTTTGGGAAGCTATTGGAAATCCGTTGGCATTATTAAGAGAGCAGAAGCATTAAGCCATAATCATTCACATCCTTTTTCTTTTTTGTTATTTTTGTTAATGTGGAAATTGCATTCATGTCATGATCCCCAAGGTTGTGTTGGAATATTGATGTTGGCTGGTGCTTCATAATCCATGTCAAGGCTCTGGTCTCTGCTAGGATATTTGTTAGAATCCCAAAAAGCAACATCTTCAGGTAGACGCTCCAGTATGGCATGTTGCAGGACTGATGGAAGAGGAGAGAGTATAAGGTTGGAAATCAGAGGTAATTTCATCTGCCTGGCTGTCAGCAGGTCACTTTGGCTCTTGTGCTTCTTATCCGTTCCCCCTCTCCTTTGTTTTTTTCTTCTGATTAGTCTCTTTGAAACTAATTAGTCTCTGGTGAGCAGATGCAGTGGTGCACCAGGGTGCTGGTAACAGGAGGGGCCAGGGACTAGTGCTGTATCCAAATCTGTGGGCTAAGAACCAGGGGAGCAACAACAAGATGGATATAGAATCACAGAATCATCTGGGTTGGAAGAGCCCTTGAAGCTCCTCCAGTCCAACCATGAACCTCACACTGACCGTTCCCAACTCCACCAGATCCCTCAGTGCTGGGTCAACCTGAGTCTTGAACCCCTCCAGGGATGGGGACTCCCCCCCTGCCTTGGGCAGCCCATTCCAACGCCCAACAACCCCTTCTGCAAAGAAATCCTTCCTAAGAGCCAGTCTGACCCTGCCCTGGCGCAGCTTGAGGCCATTCCCTCTTGTCCTGGCGCTTGTTCCTTGGTTCAAGAGACTCATCCCCCCTCTCTGCACCCTCCTTTCAGGGAGTTGTAGATATGGAGAACCACCTTCAAGAAGCTCCAAACCTTTGGCCTTGCTGGTGGCTTGAGTTCAGCCCTGGTTTAGCTGGAGCCAGGGACCTGCGGCCTGTCACAGGTGCTTGCTTTGCTGCTAAACATGGTGCGTGTCACAGCTTTGCTCACCTACAGCGCTGCTGCTGGACCGCGGACTTGTACACCAGCAGCATGCAAGACCAAGCATGAAGCTGTTGGTTGCAATGATAATATCCATAGTTGGTGAAAAAAAAAACACTCAGAAAAAAACCCCATGACACGGGGTTTCTTCAGAGCAGCAGGTTCAGGGCATCTTTGGGATGAGACATCATCCATGTGCGCGTGGAGGAGGACAAGAGGCCAGCGCATGTTGTGTTGACGCAACACTTAGGTCTTGCTCCTGCCATGGTCAGATGTCTCCCAGGAAGCCCTGGTGAGCGAACCACGCTGGTGGGGACATCAACAGCATTTTATACTGTCCCTTAATATATTTTTTTTGTGGCTTGTGACAACAGGGGAGCGATCGGTTTAGCAGCTGTCTGCATTGGAGAGCCCCTGTATTAAACCTAGAAAGTGCTTCCCCCCCGCTCTCCCTGACTGAACTAGTTAGCTTGTTTTCATTAAAACTGGCTGGATGGCCAGGCCCAAAGAGAGGTGGTGAACGGAATTAAATCCAGTTGGTGGCTGGTCACAAGTGGTGTCTCCAGGGCTTAGTACTGGGGCCAGTTCTGTTCAATACCTTTATCAGTGATCTGGACGAGGGGATCGAGTGCACCCTCAGTACGTTTGCAGGTGACACCAAGTTGGGTGGGAGTGTTGATCTGCTCGAGGGTAGGGAGGATCTACGGAGGGGTCTGGATAGTCTGGATCGATGAACTGAGGCCAGTTGTATGAAGTTCAACAAGGCTCAGTGCTGGGTCCTGCACTTGGGGCACAACCACCCCCAGCAGTGCCACAGCCTTGGGGCAGAGTGGCTGGAAAGCTGCCTGGCAGAAAAGGACCTGGGGGGGGTTGGTTGACAGTCAGCTGAACAGGAGCCAGCAGTGTGCCCAGGTGGCCAAGAAGGCCAACAGCATCCTGGTTTGTATCAGCAATAGCGTGGCCAGCAGGACTGGGGAAGGGATTGTCCCCCTGTGCTCAGCACTGGTGAGGCCGCACCTCGATGACTGGGTTCAGTTTTGGTGCCCTCACTGCAAGGAAGACAAATTTGATGCTGGAGCATGTCCAAAGAAGCAGCTGGTGAAGGGTCTGGAGCACAAGTCTTGTGAGGAGCAGCTGAGGGAACTGGGGGTGTTTAGTCTGGAGAAGAGGAGACTCAGGGGAGACCTTATCTCTCTCTACAACTTTTTGAAAGGAGGTTGTAGCGAGGTGGGGGTTGGTCTCTTCTCCCAAGTAACAAGCGATAGGACCAGAGGAAATGGCTTCAAGTTGCACCAGGGGAGGTTCAGATTGGATATTGGGAAGTATTTCTTCCCCGAAAGGGTTGTCAAGTGTTGGAACAGGCTGCCCAGGGCAGTGGTGGAGTCACCTTTCCTGGAGGTATTTAACAGATGTGTAGATGTGGTGCTTAGGGACAGGGTTTAGTGGTGGACTTGGCAGCATGAGGTTAACAGTTGGACTCGATGATCTTAAAGGTCTTTTCCAACCTAAACGATCCTGTGATTCTATGATTACCATCCTGCCGTCCTTCGTCTGCCTCTGTTTGCTTTTCTAAGCCAGCAGAATATTAACGTTTTTACAAGAAGCCAGTGTTTAGAAATCAGGTTTCCGGTGAAAGGGCCCCGAGCACGGGCAGCAGCAGGCAGGACTGCCTTTCACCGGCAGGCCAAGCCTTGCCCTCCGCGGGGGACATCAACCCCTGCTCTTGCCCTGACCCAACAGGGCTTTCAAACCGAGTCATCCCTGTTATTTTTAGACCAAATGACATTTTTTGGCTTGTCAGCCCTGGCAAGTTTTGCTGTAAAATAAACTACTTTTACAATAAAAAGAAACATTGAATGTATTACATCAAGGGCTTAACTCAAGCCAAAGATTTCAGCTAAGGCTGCAATGTTGTCCTTAGTTCACCTCTCTAGGGCATATGGTCACTCTTGCCAAGCTGTGGTCCTGCAGTGGAGCATCCCGGTGGGACGGTTGACTTTACCTGCCATATCCCCCCTCATTTTTTCTCTTAATTCAGCCACTGAGAGGAAAGTTGAGGACCTGTAAGAGCAACGCCACTTACAGAGACTCAGTGTTTTGGTGAGAGCAAGTTAAACCTTCAAGAAAGTGGTTTAAACCCCGGGAAGCTCGTCTGAAACCTCAGCGAGCCCTTCTCACTCAGAGCAGATGATGCAGCACTTTTAGTTTTCCAGTCTAAATTTTTCAAGAGTTTGCTTTTTTTCCCCTTCCTTATATTTGCTTTGGCATCTTTCCTTCTTGCAAACATGCCAAAAACGCGGGGGATGAACTCGGATCCCTGGTCATGGCTTGCTGGCATCTGCTCAGGGTTTCTGATTTTGGTGGACGAGCTCTCGTGCCTGCAGCATCGATCACCTGCACTAATATTGGTAAAATGATTTCAGGAACCGTGTTCGCCTTAGCGCCTGTGACGCAAGCGTTAGCAGAAATGCCTGTGTGCTGCAGAAAGACAGGCTCTTTCCCTGTAGCACCGTGTTAAGTGCAGATATTTCATTTATTTTGGAGTAGAAGTTTTCAACGCTGAGCATAGAGGTGAGTCACTGGGGAGGTGGTGAGCCAAAATGTGTAACACCCTCCTGCACACCTCAGTCATAGGAGATAGCGAAGCTGGTAATGCTGGTTTTCACAGAATCATCGAATCACAGAATAGTTTGTGTTGGAAGGGACCTTACAGCCCACCCAGTTCCACCCCCCTGCCCCGGGCAGGGACACCTTCTACTAGCCCAGGTTGCCCAAAGCCCTGTCCAACCTGGCCTTGAACCCTTCCAGGGAGGGGGCAGCCACAGCTTCTCTGGGCAACCTGTGCCAGGGCCTCACCGCCCTCACAGGGAAGAATTTCTGCCTTAGATCTCATCTAAATCTCCCCTCTTTCAGTTTAAAACCGTTCCCCCTTGTCCTATCCCTCCCCCCTGATAAAAAGTGTCCCCTCCCTTTCCTGTAGCCCTTTTCAGTCCTGGGAGGCCGCTCTAAGGTCTCCCCGGAGCCTTCTCTTCTCCAGCTGAACCCCCCCAACTCTCTCAGCCTGTCCTCACAGGGGAGGTGCTCCAGCCCCCCAAGCATCTTCGTGGCCTCCTCTGGCCCTGCTTGAGCAGGTCCGTGTCCTTCTGCTGTTGGTGCCCCCAGAGCTGGACCCAGCACTGCAGGGGGGTCTCACCAGAGCGGAGCAGACGGGCAGAATCCCCCCCCTCGCCCTGCTGCCCACACTGCTCTGGGTGCAGCCCAGCACACAAGTGGCTTTTTGGGTTTTAATACAAACACTGGGGTCTTCAAGCAACCAGGGAGCAGAGGAGATGCTCATGGCTGTGTCCATCCCTCTGCCCTGCTCTGAGGTCAGGAGGAGCTGGTCTGCAGATGTAGTTTGGGACTCAGAGGACTTACAAAAGCTGGTGGGACTTCAATCATCACCTGTCTGAGCGTGAGGTGAGCCAGCGCCGATGGTGTTTGATGAGTGGATGCCTTGTGCCAAGCTGGGCAGCGGGTGGGAGGTGCTGGACCACCAAAGGCATCTCACGGTGCTTTCTGGCAGGCTGAATAAGCATGGTGGGAATCTGGGCTGTGGGAACTGTGGATGTGCCTTCTAGGGTTCGTTTTATCACAATCTGTCAGCAGTGTAATGCTCGTTAAAATTCCAGCTTTTAAAAAGTAATGGAAGAAATGAAAGAAATTAAGTTTAAGAACTTAGTCCTTTTACTCTCTAAACTACTAACTTCTTGTCCAGGGTACTGTTACTTATTTCTCAGGGATTGTGTCTTCTCACAATCAACAACACTTCTAAAATAAATAAATAGTTTGGAGGGTAGGAATATCCAGTATTGAATTATTGTGGTTCCTGGAAGAATCACTGAATGGCTTCGGCAAAGCACGGGAAGCAACATGCATAGCTGATTTCTTTTCTAGAGAAGCTCTGTCCCTTGATTTAACATGTTGTATGGGATTTTGACTCTGTCCTTTAGATGAGTTTAGGCAGTTGGAGTTCTGAGTTCGGAGAGTGTCCCGGTCTTTGGCCAAACCCTTTAAACATCCTTCAAGATGAAGTGTCCAGAAAGAAACCTTAATTGGCTTTCTTGTCCTTTTTGGGCTTACATAGTATTTTATTCACTTAAATATAAAAAATATAATTCATAATTAAGGAGAATTAGCATGTGGGATATTGCAGTGTTACAATCCTCATAACTTCTGGACCTTCTTTAGTTGCTTAGACCTCTCATTTGCCATAGCATGGACTAGTTTACCCAACATCTGATGAAATTTCACCCTAAAAATAAGGGTGAAATGTCCATGTGCTGGAGAGAGCTGGATCCCAGAAGGTGCCCAATGTTGGGACCATCCAAGGACTGGCCATGGTGGGAAGCTCTTTGCCGGGAGAAGGTTGGGGCTGGCAGGACCATACGTGGGAGGCAGCCTCAGCGGGAGGTGGGGAAGGGATTTGTGGGAGGCTGTCGCATCCCGTTAAGAGATGAGTCAGTTTGCAGCTCTAATTAAAGCCCAGGCCGTGTGCTGAGGGGAAAGGAGGTGGTGGGGGAGCAGGAGTGCAGACACAGTGCAAGGGGTGGAGTGTCCTCTGCCAGCCATGAGTCAGAGGAACCGAGGGGAGATGGCAGAGGAGCCGAAGATGGGCTGGACGAGAAGGCAACAAAACAAAAGCCATCAAATACACAAAAACAAAGCACTGAAACAGTCTGTGTTTAGGTAGTTGTTAAAATGTTGTAAGGCCAGGAAGCTAAAATCGGGGGGGATACAGGGAAGAACTCAGCCTATGGTGTAAGGATGATGGTGCTGGTGGTGAGGGCTCACTTGGCCAAATGGCGATGAGGGGACACCAAAAGGAGGGTAATGTGATCACGTGTTGTCTTCCCTTTGCACCGTTTCCTTCACAAACGAGGCATCGATTCAATAAGAAAGCCTTGTCTTGGGTTAGTTACCTCTTCAGAGGTCACTTGGTCCATGTTTTCTGTCTCTGCCACGGAGGAACCGCTTCTGCAGCTGCAAAAAGCTTGTCCTTACCCTGTCTCTCTTCGGTTTCAGGTGCAAAGTAGGTCAACCAACATGAGTGGCCTTGGGGACAGCTCAACAGACCCTGCCAACCCCGACTCTCGGAAGAGGAAAGGCTCGCCCTGCGATACAGCCCAGAGGTACGTGCACGGCTCCCAATCCGTCCCCTGCCACGGCTACTTTGTCATTCCCACTGTGTCGCTCCGTCCCGTCTGCTCGAGCAGATGGAGCCGGGTTTCAGCCACTTGGAAATGTTCACACTTCCCACCAGAACTTCGCTTTGCTTTTAGCAGTGGCTGCGGTGGAAGAGGGAGCATGATGGAAATGCGGCTCCCCATCTGCTCGGCTTGTTGTTAGGTGGCAAATGATGATTAGAGGCTCGTTATCAAAGTTAATGTATTGATTTTGTAAATTGAGAGCACTCAGAGCATCAGGAAACCTTTCTTGGGGTAAATTTGGGGCAGATACTTCTGCGAGGTCTGCAGATCATCTCAAGCCTTCTGCCTCTTCACATCAGATTCCCAAGAAATCCGTGGTTTTGTAATATGCAGAAACTCCAGTGGAGACCCTCTTGTCCATAATGCAATTACAAAACATAAAATACTTCTGTCTGAAATATCTTCATTTCTGTCTGCTGATGCAGGTTGCTTCAGAGCTCAGCTCCCTGCAGAAAGGCACCTTTTGCTTATGACCGAGCCTTCTGTCCCAGCTGCCTTGCCACCTGATTTAGCCCAAGAAGCCCTGGGTAGAGGCAGTTGGGATCTCCTTCTGCAGGCTTTTCCAGGCTCCCTCTGAAT
Source organism: Strix aluco (assembly GCF_031877795.1). NCBI lineage: Eukaryota > Metazoa > Chordata > Aves > Strigiformes > Strigidae > Strix > Strix aluco. Next base: position 131,300,021 of record NC_133933.1, read on the forward strand.
CCTCTGCATCTTTTTCCATGGCGATATAATCTGTTAGTAAGGGTGAACGTACAGTGCTGCTGCCGACTCCGTGTCTTTGCTGCCTGGGCTGCTGTTTCGGTCATCGCAGAATATTCACAGAATCCCAGAATCATTCAGGTTGGAAAAGCCCCTTGGGATCATCGAGTCCAACCCTCAGCCCGACTCTACAAAGTTCTCCCCTACACCACATCCCCCAACAGCTCATCCAAACAGCCCTTAAACACACCCAGGGATGGGGACTCCACCCCCTCCCTGGGCAGCCTATTCCACTCTCTGACCACTCTTGCTGGGAAACATTTTCTCCTCATGTCCAGTCTGAACCTCCCCTGTTGCAGTTTAAAGCCGTTCCCTCTTGTTCTGTCACTAATTACCTGTGAGAAGAGTGATATATTGATACAACGAGAAACACCCAGGTGTATTTTCTATCAATTACAGCTCATACATTATATTCTAGACAATAAACGTAAAGGCTATGGTGTTGCGGTAGAGAGACATTAAATGGTTGTTTGAGGATTTTTGTTTATTGCACTTTTTGGTTGCAACGTCTCCCTTCTGTAGAGTTCACGCACCTTCTTACAAAGGCTCAGTGGTTTGTGGCTTAGCTCTGCTATTAAATTGCAGAAGACTTTTTGATAGCACTTGCAGCTTCTTACTCCTACCAAATTCTTCTGTAATCATGTGAAATATTTCCTCTTTTTGGCTGAGTCATTTGAGTCAGAGCCCTTCAGCCCTCACTGCTGTCTCCAGGCTGGTCTCGGAGCCAGTCCTCACCCCGAAGTGAGTGTGGGGTGAAGCTGTTGGTCCTTGAGTCCCCATGACAGAGCCATGGGTAGCAAGGTGGGCTTGGACACCTCTTCTTGAAGGAACCGTTCTCCAGATGAACAAGCACACACGTGGCTTTGCTTCATCTGGTCTGTTTTCAGAAAGAAAATCTCTTGTGGTTTGTTTCCTAACCCCTAAGCACCCCAAAAAAGCCTTCTGCTGCCAACGCCAGGGGTCTTAATATACAGGGTGAGGAACAAACTGATCATAGAGAAGCAGAAACTTCTGGATGAAGGATTCTCCTTCCTTGTCCAAGCACAACGAGATTTTACATCCACAAAGCACCTACAAGCATTTTTAGAAGGGCTGACTCAAATACTTGTCGTTGGGTTGGCCATCCAACCCCTAACGCTGGAGCTGAAGCATGTTACCAAAATCCAGAAGAAAAGTCCTCGCCAGTGCTGCGTCGTCCTTCTTTCAGCCCATCTCCCGACTCACAGCGTGGTGGGGAGGGACCTCATCCTCCTCCCCAGGTTGGCCAGAGTCCTCTGGAACATACTCCAGAGTGAAGTGAACTTCAAAACTCCTTTGTTAAAACCTGGGAGGTTTAACTGTTGCTTTTGATGATACTTGGGAGTCATAAAGAACAGCCCACTGCTGTAATATTCTCATGATGCTTTTATGTAAGGAAAATTGGCCAATTCTCCCTCCTACAATTTGAAAGTTGCCACAGCAACAGTGACATTAAGGGTTTTCATGAAATGAGCTCACCCACAACAGAGGGATTTTTTTTTTTTTCTCTCCCCTCTGCTATTGCTTTTTGGTTTACAGGAAGAGTTAGTTAATTTGACCTTAACTAAAATACTCGCTCAGCTCCTTCGAGAAGCATTTGCCTGCCCATTGCTGGGGAGCGTGCCAGCACCAGTGTCACCGATACCTGTGCAAAAAGAGGCTGAGGTCCATGGGTGAACCCAGCACTTCTGCAGCAGATGAACATCCAACCTACCACTGTCAAGCTGGTTTTGCTGCCTGCAACCCCTTAGTACCTGTTGGCAGCTGCCTGCCAGGGAAGTGAGGGCTCTTGCGCCCACCCGAACCCATTGCAGAGGCGTTTCCAGGTCACATCATGTGTGTTCCGTGGAAGGTCTCACTCATGGACTTCATGGGACTGGTGACCCAGGCAGAAACACAGTTTGTGTTCTCCACACCTGCAGCTAGCTTTGCTTTTATTTTTTCCTTTTTTTTTTTTTTGATTTTGCTGCTCCACTGAGTTAAAAAGAAGGCGAGTCATTTCTGTCACTCCTCTGGGCAGTCGTGACACCTGGAGGGAAACAGGCAGGAGGAGAAACGAGGTGATGGAAAGTTGGGAGGCAAGGGGAGGTTCATCATGGAGTCTCATCCCTATGGTTGTCAGATTGTCGTGTGAGAGCAAGTTTAGGCAGCAGAAAAATTCCCGAGACAAGGCCTACCTGTCAGACCAGGATATTGAGCTAATAAAGTGGAATTAGGAAAGAATAAAATCTGTGCAGCCTACCTGAGTTGCTCCTTAGAGGGGAGGGCTGGTGATGCCTCATCCCCTTTTGGACAGATATGGTTTCTAAAGGGTCTCTGCAGATTTATCAGGGTATATTCATGCTCTGGCTGGCTTGTACTTTCCACAGATAAAATAAACCAAACCTCTTCTTGAAGCCTTCAGCTGTTAGCAGAGCTTCTTTCGCCACGTAGCACAACGCAACGGCATCTGTGGTGGGACACAAATGTCCTCCTGAGATGGACTTTTGGGTTCAGCTTTTGTAACCAGTGTTTTCTCAGCCCCTCCGTGAGCAGTGGGGCCTCTCTGAGGCCAGGAATATCTCACTGTGCCCACAGGCATCTCAGCAGCTCCTTGGTGTCTAGGAAATGTTAGGCCTTTTCAAGCAGAACATCTTAAATAGGGTGCTGGGTGTCCTGTCAAGGCGCAACAAAAAAGAAGGTGGCTTATTGAAAACCAAGCTGATAAAAGGTATCACAGGTGGTGTAGAGCCGTGTTGGGCATTTTGAGGTGTCCTCATTTCATCCGGTGGTTGATGTAGAGGAAGGTATTTAGGGAAAGTGTGTCTCTGTGTGTCTCTTCCATATGCACAGTTTGTTTTGATGGTTTTGATGCTTGTAACATCTTTGGTAAAGGAATATGTTACAGTGTCCAGGGTGGCTTCAATGATGGCCATGTCATAGCACATAAATAATATATTTTCAATTCCCAGAATTTACAAATAGTTGATGGGAGAGCGTTGAGCTTCTGGCGCGGCTGAGAGCTAAAAGAAAAGCTGCTTTTGCTGGTACAAAAAGGTTGATCTCATGAATATTTTTCATCTTCCTCATGTCACCATTGATTCAGTTTCACTTTGGTAAACTCTGGTGGATGTTGTTAACCTTTATGTGTGAATTTAGGATTAAACTTGGCAACAGCTGTAATAGTGGCTGTGGAAAAATAAGAGGCTGTATATAACTATTTTTGACTATTTTTGTTATAATTCATGTATAACTATTTTTGAGAGGAAGGCAGAGTCCTGAATGTTAGAGGTCTGGTTTTGTTGGGGGCGTCTGGCTAGCCCTCTGTGTCTCCCTTGGCATTAATTTTGATTATATGCATAAAAGCATACAAAAGCCTGAATGAACTCCCCAGTATTTTGGAGATACTTGGTTTATAGCACGGTCATCACTCCAGCCAGTACTTTTATTTTTGGGTTCTTGTCCAGTGCCCAGTTGTGACTAGACTGAGCAGCAGGAAAAAATCATTAACATGACTTTTAATTTTGTTTTCTTTCTCCACCAGCAATGAAAAGCGGCGACGGGAACAGGAGAACAAATATTTAGAGGAGCTGGCGGAGCTGCTGTCTGCAAATATCGGGGACATCGACACTCTGAGTGTCAAACCTGACAAATGCAAGATCCTAAAAAAGACGGTTGATCAGATCCAGCAGATGAAGAGGTTGGAGCAAGGTAAGGTGGCAGCGTCCTGCCTTGGCTTGTCGGAAAGCTTCAGAGTAAGAGCGTTCTGCTACCCTTCAGATGCTAAATTGCAGCAAATAATCATGCCTTAAGTAATGAAAAATCATGACATAATCATTCCATTCGCAGTAGTTTCCCTTCTCCCACTTTTCTGGAAGCAGTAATACGGAAGGGTGTGCTTTGCCTCCGTTGCTTGGCTTGTTTGAGATGCCACCTTTGTTTCTGGTGCAAGGTGGCACTTTACTCTGTGTTTATGATTCATCCTGAAATTATTCCTTTGATTAAAATAATCAGAAGTGCTTGTTAAGCTTTCAGGATCAGGCCCATTAAGGGCTTATCAGCAATACTGCTATTAACTGTATGCAGAAACCCCTTTTTATGGCTGGGTAAGGTGAAGGACAGATAGCTCTGCCACATGCTTGTGAGAGACTTGGTGAAGAACCATGTCCCCTTGTCAGATCTGTTCTCCTGCCAACCAGACAGATTAGTGGGGATATTAATCCACCTCCTGTTGGTGAATACGCCTCTGTAACCGGTCAACAGAGAAGAGATGCTTGAGAAGCCATATAAAGGTTAAAATTCACCCCAAGTGTCAACTCACAGACTGAAATGTAGAAGTCCAAAGGGCTCAAACGATGCCCAGGAGAAGGGGTGAGGTATTAAGGAAGGAGTGGGACTTGTTCAGGTCCTTGCAACCTCAGCATCCCTCCTGGAGCTGCTGTGGGTGGGCTCCAGCCTGCTCTGCATTATGCCTGCTAAGGGCTGCCCCTCTCGTGCTCTCAAATACTTTGTCCTTTGTGCAAACATCTTGTCCTTCGTGCAAACACTTTCTCCTTTGTGCACAAGGTGAGTCCTGCTCAGTATTAGCCTGAGAGCATCTCATCCGTCAAGCGTTGCCTTTGCCAGAGCTCCTGCGGCACGCTCCGAGTGGAGCCGTGTTGCCTGATAACAGATGTTAAATTTTTCCCAAACCCCGTGGCTGGGCTGTGGGTACGTACAGGTGCTCCATAGAATCACAGAATGATTTGGGTGGGAAGGGACCTTCAAAGATCATCCAGTCCAACCCCCCTGCCATGGCCAGGGACATCTTCAACTCAGTCAGGTTGCTCAAAGCCCCGTCCAACCTGGCCTTGAATGACTCCAGGAATGGGGCATCTACCACCTCTCTGGGCAACCTGTGCAGTATCTCATAAACATAACCCCCATCATAAAACAATTTCTTCCTTATATCTAGTGTGAATCTACCCTCTTTTAGTTTAAAACCATCACCCCTTGTCCTATCACAAGCCAGGCATTGCCGTAGGTCCTCCCCGCTCTTATTTTAGGCACCAAATTTTGGGGCAAGCACGGTGGCAAAACATTCGACTCACGTTGCACGGACTTGCCCAGGCTTCCCAATGAACCAGAGCAACTGCTTTTAGATTTCATCCACGTTGTGCCCAGGCTCTGAAAGGAGTTTGGTAGCGGGTGAGTACGCCCAGGTTCCTGCTTGCTGCCACTTCACTGTTCATTAGTTTTCTTGACATTGCACAGCAGGGCTGAACATTAACTAGGACAAGCACTACTTTAAAAATATTATGCCTTGAGCTTTGCTCTGTGTTGCCAGCTTATCTAGTGCAGCACCAAATTACCGAAGAAAAGGAACTTCACCTGTTATTTGTTCTTAACACTTTGTTGCGAGAGCATTTCACATGAGGAGGTACGAAAAATACGGCAAAAAGCCAGAATATTTGTGGCCAGAGACAATCTTCTGTCCTTGTAGTTATATCAAATGTTAGACGTGTTTCTCTGCCTGCGTCCTTCCTCCTCCTCCTCTCTGTTTCTCAGTCATAAAGCTGATTAATATTTGCTAACTACTGAGGATGCAGTTTTGTTGCTGAAGTGTTGTGAGCGGTGACATATCCTGCAGTGCGTGGCTGTGCTCCTTCTAATGCTTCGTTAGGAAACCCACCTGCAGATGTGATTTCATGTAGCACAGAGGAGCCAGGGAGTTTGAACTTTGCAGTGAGGTGTTACAGCAGGCTCAGGATGTCCCAACAAATCACAGAATCATAGAAATCCCAGCAAATCATAGAATCATAGAATGGTTGGGTGGGAAGGGACCTTAAAGATCATCTAGTTCCAGCACCCCTGCCATGGGCAGGGACACCTTCCACATGATGCTGTTCAGCCCAAATATAAGCAAAACCCATAAGCACCAGGGAAAATGATGCTAAATCTCATAGCAGAGCAGATTTCAGTGAAAAAAAACCAGCCCACGTCCTGTTATTAATTTAATTAATAATGTGCCAGGCATGGAGCCAGGGAGCTTGGGAAGGGGCAGGTGGTAGCACCGGGGGAGTAGGGACATCCCGGGGGGCATCACCCACCTGCTGCCAACCCTGGAGGGTTTGGAGGTCACATCCCACCAGCTCTCTCCCTACCCTGCACCTCCGCCGCGGGTTGTCCTCGGTTTTAACCCGCAAAGGGGTGGAGGAGCCAGCAGAAGCTTGCAGATGGATCGCACGCAGGGGCTGAGCCCTCCCTCCCATCCCCCTGCCTGCTGGGCTGCTATTTAAAGTATGAAGCAAATGCTTTTAGAAAAGATTCCTAGGTCTGGCCACCTTCCAATGTTAGTAATGTACAGTTGGCAGAACAAGCGGTTTGCGGCTGTGGCAGCAACCTGAAATTCATCTGCCAAGACAGCAATAAACGCAGTGGAGGAAGAGGCCAGACAGTTAATTTTTCAGCCTTTGTCCGTCCCGCAAAAGTTTTTTTGATTTTTTCAAGTCGGGTGGTTTTAGTGTGGAGCTCTGAATGGTGCCTGTGCACGGTCGCTCGCTGAGGAAGGAGAAAAAGCCACTGATGTCTGTGAGCAGTGTGGAGGTCAGCAAGGGGAAGATCTCTGTGAGCATCCTGCCTGGGCTCCACGGAGCAGCGGTCCGTCCGCGCAGACCTCCCTCCCCTTTGCCTTCATGTTGGCATCCCGTCCCGCACATGGATGCTGGAGATCCTCTCCTGGGGTGGGTCCTTTCACAGAATCCCAGAATCATTCAGGTTGGAAAAGCCCCTTGGGATCATCGAGTCCAACCCTCAGCCCCACTCTACAAAGTTCTCCCCTACACCACATCCCCCAACAGCTCATCCAAACGGCCCTTAAACACACCCAGGGATGGGGACTCCACCCCCTCCCTGGGCAGCCTATTCCACTCTCTGACCACTCTTGCTGGGAAAGTTTTTCTCCTCATGTCCAGTCTGAACCTCCCCTGTTGCAGTTTAAAGCCGTTCCCTCTTGTTCTGTCACTAATTCCCTGGGAGAAGAGACCAGCACCAACCTCTCTACAATGTCCTTTCAGGGAGCTGTAGAGAGTGATGAGGTCTCCCCTCAGCCTTCTCCTCCTCACACTGAACAGTCCCAGCTCCTTCCATCGCTCCTCACAGGATTTATTCTCCAGGCCCTTCCCCAGCTTCGTTGCCCTCCTCTGCACTCGCTCCAGCCCCTCGAGATCTCTCTCGGATTGAGGTGCCCAAAACTGGACACAACACTCCAGGTGTGGCCTCACCAGTGCAGAGCACAGGGGGACTATCACCTCCCTGCTTCTGCTGGCCACGCTATTTCTAACACAAGCCAGGATGCCGTTGGCTTTCTTCTCTTTGCTGCAGAGCCATGGCGTGAGATGGAGCTGATGTCCATCTGTCATGTGGAAGTGAACTCGCCCAAGGTAGGGTTAATTCAGAGCAGTTCTGCTATGATCAAATCCCGATGGCTGGAGGCAAGCTGGACGGCTTCACTGCTCAATGTGTGGCACTCTTGGGCGTGTAGGGTTAGCAGAGGTGGTGAAGGCCATTAGAAGAAGTCATCAGGGCAGCGTGGTGGGGCTGTGGTGGAGTCAGGAAGCTGTAGGACGGGCACGAGGCTCGATTGCCGCTGGGAAGGCAGCCCATGTGTGGCTGCAAATGTAAAAATAAGGCAACTTGGTTATACAGGAGAGTACAGAAATGAGCAGAGATAGTGGAAAAGCTGCGCTGATGCACGGACCACCACTTGTTTTGTTCCTTTTCTGTAAAATGATGTAATACTTGATGCCTACCCTATGGAGGTTGGGGTCACCCCCACCCCAAGGAGAGGCTGAGCCTCAGCATCCAATGCCCCTGCAACACCGGTCTCTGTGGTGGCAGATGGGCTCCAGAAAGGTATTTCCTTTTTACCCCCCAATGATTTTTTTATTTAAACACCCCAGTTTTGGGAGGGTGATAACATTTGGCAGAGATCTGACAGAGATGGGAGCTGGCAGAGGGGTCATCTCATCCCCCTTGTAGATCTTCCAACCTTGGCAGTGTCCTTTTTAAGATGAAGCCACCAAGTCTTTTCCAAAAGCCCTCTCTGTTGATAGGCTGCTTAATTTCCTTCCAGAGCAGGAGTATAAATGCAGCACCTTAACAGAATAAATCAAATAACATCGAGCTTTTCCTTACGCCGCCTACAAACTCAAGCAGCCGCAGAGGGTTGCCCTTGAAACACCTCCTAAGGCATCACAAGCGACTCTACCAGCGCCAGCGTCCAAGGGACCTCCTTCCTCCCATCCTTCCTGCGTTTGCTCATCGCCGCTCGCTGGCGGTCGCTCCCGCTGTGCCGCCGTATGTTCAGCTTCTGCCGGAATCCGTGCGCAGAGCCGGCAGCTACCTGCTCCAGGAGCAGCCACGGCACGGCTCCCGGCCCCGCCAGGACGCATGGGGTGATGCTCATGAGTTTCTGGTCCTGCGAGGTCCAAAAGAAAGGATTTCTTCTGTGTTTGCTTGGATTTGTACAACTTAGCTTGTCTCATGAGGGACCTCGAGTCACTGCTTGCCTTTGCAGTGCAAGGCTAATCGTGATAGAGGGTCGTATGACCCCATGTGTGACACCTTCAGCCCCAGTGAAACCTGGCTTTGCAGTAGTGGAGCTGCTGAATTTATTTTTATAGATGTATAAAGAAAAAAAATAATTCAGATCTTCATTAATGCAGTTTTATTCTGTAATAATGCTACCGAATAGTGACCTGATTTCGGGATGTTTTAAAAGGGCACTAGGTGAAGAATTAGCTTTCTTTCCCCGATGTTACTGTGTTAACCTGCAAAGATGACCCTCAATTTTTAAGTTGAGTTACTCTGGGCAGGGAGGGGGAGAAAGCTATTTCTTGAGCCTTTATTTTAATAATTTTCAGGGGTTTTAGGGATAAGAGCATTTCTGTCTTTTCTTGGACTACACAAAAATTCCACAACTTGTTCTTCTACTGCATGGAGGCATCCTCTTCTGGGTCCAACAAAATCATGGAGCAGTTGTGTCCTCCTGACATCTTTTTATTTGTTTTTTTTCCTGAAGTGTGGCCATAATAAGATGGGGTCCTTCATGCAAGTTTGTGCTCCTTTGTCATTAGGGCACATCAACCCCAGAAAAAGAAGACCCTTAGTTTAAGACCACCCCCATTTGGAAGTTAAACTACTTGGGGAAGTAATTTTCCTTTTGGGTAAATACAGTAGATTAATTAAGTGAAGTATATGAAATAACTATTGATTTTGGCTGCTGAGTTGCATACAATCAGTGGGCTGTCAGTGGCTTTCCTTTAATTAAGTTTCCCTGCTGTCTTGTCATATGCTTAGATTTGGCCCTGGATTTATTTTGTGATATACATGTCCAGCTTCTAGCGCAGAGGGGTCCTGGGTCCTCAGTGGGACGTGTGGGAGCCTCTTCAAAATGAATGTTGAGATTCTTCTTGGGTTTGGGAATGCCAACACGTGGTTAGCTTTAAAAAGAGAACAAAAAAGTCTTGGCTTTGTATTTAGTGGTGGTCAGAAAATGGTGAAGTGGTGGCCTGGGAAGAGGCTTCTCCCACAGCCTGTGACAGTGGTGTGAGGTTTTGGGAGGAGGAGAAGAGGAGACCTTGTCCTCAAGAGCCCCTTCTTGTCCCAGCGGCCAAGTGATGTGGTACATTATTAAAGATCATAAAATTACTCCCATAAAACCACAAAGCGAGTAATTGTGTGCAATGTGTGGAAGCAAGTCACAGAGCTGAGGCCCCTTGGCGAGCTTTACCCCAAAGCAGAGGAACTCAGTGCAGAGCAGTTAAAGGCTTTCAGCTGGTTTCTTCTGCCCAGGTCCAGGCTCCCACATCACCCTCAGTCCACAGGGTTTTGTGTCCACAGCCCCTGGGGACAGAGCTCTACATACACTTCCTTTAGCTTTGAGGAAATATTGAGCCTAAGTCCGTGTTGCTGAGTCTGCAAAGGAGCTGGACATCTTCAGTGCAGGAATGGAAGTTCTCCCTCACTTAGCTTTGTTTTGCCAGCATAATGTAGTTAAAGTCTTTAGGCATTTTTTTCTTCTGTTTAGGATCCTCCTAAATTGTCTGCATATCCTTCTTTCACCGACTCCAATTTGAATGCATCTTTCTTGACAGGCATTGAAACACAGGCAGGATTTCCAGTTTCTGATCAAACTTCTCGGGTCCTTGGAGCTGTTGCCTCCACGCCACCAAGGGAGAGTACCTTCTACATAATGTGCTCTGCCTTGTTTATGCTTGCATTATTTCTAGCATTTTGTATTTTTGAATACTCTCATTTCAGCTCTTCCCTCTCCCCATACTGTAATCCAGTATCCTCTTGGAGAAGCCTAAGATTTTACCTGGGTGCTAGCAATCTGTCTGGCTAGAGCCATCTCATTTCCATAAAGCTTATTTCCATTTCTGATAGTGTTGTTGTTTGACAATTGGGCTCAGTGCAGGGTCAGCTCTGGGATCTGCCAAGGTTGCTGAGGACGTCACCCAGTTGGGCTTTGGAAGCCCCCAAGGATGGAGAAGCATAAGTGCTTTGGGCAACCTCCTCCAACACTTGGCAGGCCTTGTGGTGAATAAGATTTTCCTCCTATCCCACCCAAACTTCTTTTGCTTCACTTGCATCCATTGCTCTTCATCTTCTCACCATCCATCACTGCAAAGAATCTGGCTCCATCACCTCCATAACTTCTCATAGGCATGGGCAAGCTGCCCAAAGCCATCTCTTCTCCAGGCTGAGCAAACCCCTTCCCTCGGCCTCTGGTCTCAGGATCAGTGCTCCAGCCCTGACCATCTTGGTGGCTTCTACTGAACTCACTCCAGTTTGTCTTACCTGGGGGTCCCAAAACTGGACACAGGATGTGGTGGTCACCTAGATGCGGTGCCCAGGCTGGCCGTGCAGATGGAGCAGGTTGAAAACAGGAGCCAGCGGCTGCTCTACCAAGTACAGGTTGCCATCAGGAGAGCCAAGGGGGTGAGAAGTCCCATGGCCTCTGGACCCCAGGGATGTCCTGCTGCATTCCCACATCACATCTGAGCTTCTTCCTTGGTGGCCTGAAGAGCTGCCCGAGGTAGGTGTTGCTGCCAGGAGGGCAGGGTGGCAGCACGCCATCACTGCTGCCTTTCTGCCTTGCATGCAGAAATTGAGATAAACTTAAAACTCTTGGATTCAGAGAATCCAAGTGTAATTTTTTGGTAGCTTTTATGTGCTGAGTCAACACCGAGGTCCTGCAGTGGACCCAAAAGAGGACACTTTTATGCAGTGGAAGAACAAGTTGTAGAGTTTTTGCGTAGTCAGAGAAGAGATGGAAACCCCATTACTTGGAAAATCACTGAAGTGAAGTCTCAAGAAATAGCCTGGGCTCAAAGCATCCCAGCTTTCAAGGCCAGTGATGTATTATAAACCGAAATTTAGGTCTAACATTTGAGGTTTGATTGAAGAACAAAAGCAAGCAGCAGAATGGCAACTGAGGAGCAGTGTAAGTGGAAATGTCTCCTGGAAATGGAGTAAATGAAAACTGCTTTAAGGGGTTTACATTAATTAAAGGATTTTTTTTATTAATTAACTAAAACCACATTAAGGTTTGTGTCAAGTCTAAAATTAGATTGGAAACTCTTCGGGCTACAACTGTCAGCCTGGTGCTGTAGTCTCCTCTTTAAATGCATTGACTTTATCGGAGTTATCCTGATTTTGTTTGCTTCAAGGGAGGTCAGAAAAGGGGAGCTTTGCTTTTGCCTTGGAGTGGTGTTTCGCAGACTCCGGGTTCCTCCGCCTTTGTCCCTGAGGTCAGGAAGAACCTTCTCGGCCAGCAGTGCTGTCACCAGGTGTTTGCAGGTGCTGGGGAGGAAAGTTCTTTCTTCCTCCCAAATCTAGTGGTTGGATTAACCCTAATGGAGCTGCTCAGGCTACTAGAGGGAGGGATGCACATCGCTTTCATCCCACCTCAGTGGCCAATTTTTACTGTGTGTTAGAGGGCTACAGAGAAAGAAAAATAACCAAACCCTGGAGGCCAGATTAGATATCAGCGGGGAGGGGGAATTCCTCCTTGGCTTTGGTAGGTGCCCACTGAAAGCCCTCAAGTGTGAGGCTGAGCCAAGGTAAACAGAGTACAAACAGATCCAGTCCTTTTACCTGTTTAACTTCATCCTTCCAGGAATCCTTCTCAGATCCTGAAGAGGATGAAACCACCTACTCGTTTTTGTTGGAAATGAGTTTCGGATCATTTCTGTGCCAGCGTTGCCCTTTAATTTGGTTTATTCTTCCTTCTGTTTGGTAATTACCACCCTTCCCTAATGTATTTTTGTGAAGTTGTTGCTCTTGTTCTCTACCTTTGCTTGACTTGTCCAACAAACCAAGTTCTCCTAGGATCTTGGTGTCAGATAGTTAATGCCTTTCCTTTAATCAACCCAGCAGCTCTTTTCTGTACTTCTTCCAACTGAATTTCATTTTTCTTGAGTGAATTGGCGCAGACTGTCATGATTTTTCTTACCAGATCTTACAAGTAGCATTAGGTTGTTGCTGTTACCACCCCTGCTATGCTGGAGGTAACAGTTGTTGTCTCCTCTTATCACCTCCATTAAGCCATCCTCAACTTTTAGCCAAAGCTCATGTTCTTGGTTGATGAGTGCGTGACCTTTGAGTAGTAGAAAGTGGAAGACCTTAGCACAGTTTAGCAGAGTGATTGGGTAATTCTTCTACCATTTGGTCCTCTTTCATGTCAATGGGTCAACCCACCCTCAAGTTGGTATTTTCTCCCTTCATGACTGCTTACCTCAGGTGCAAGAGGAACACCACTGGTGACCTCTCCTCATCCTGATGAAAACCACCTTTTTTCTCAAAATTGAGTTTCGTGGCGCTTCTTGGGAGTCTGTGCTAGATCTTGGTGCTATTCAACATCCTCACGGATGTGGAAGGACATACAAAATCATTGCTAGACCAATACGGGACGGGCATACAGGAGTGCTGGAAGGATGGTATCCCGGGAAATGGTGCTTTTCAAGAAGATCTGGAGATCCTGGAAGCAAAGGTGGTCAATGTGAACTTGGGTTGTGATGAAAAGCAAGGTGGGCTTCTCTTGGGTGATGTTATGTGTGCATGAAGCTGGTGGGACAAAACTGGAGCTCAGGCATGGTATCCATGCTAGAAGGAGGTTGCAAAATCCAGAGAAGGCAGAGAGGAGAGCCATGGAAATGAGCCAGGGGCTGGAGAAAATGTCTTGCAGCTTGGAAGGTTGAAGAGCTCTGTTGAGTGTATCCAGGGGAAAAAAAAAGGAGTGGGGACATGGTGATGACACTATAAACACTAACAAGAACGGAAAATGCTGGCTACTAAAGAGGTTTTTAAATCCAGCATAACAGAGAATGACTCAAAGCCGAAGCCAGACAAAAACAAATTAGGACTCGGGCCCAGAGTTACAACTGGGAGGGTGATTGCTCTGGGAACCAGCTGCCAGGAGAAGCGGTGGGTTGCGTCAGGTTTTTGCCAAACAGAAGTTCAGGGCTTGTGGTGGTGGAAGTGGGTGAACTTTGATGGCTCTGTGATACTCAAGAAGTCAGACTGGCTGATCTAGTGATCCCTCCTGGCCTTCCTCTCTATAAATCTGAAATCTTTGATTTTGGAAAATGCCTCAAGGCCAAGATCTCCATCCACGGCAGCAGCTTCCACCAGCGCAAAGCTGGGGCGAGAGTCCTCATGGCTTCCTGAGCATCCATGTGGGTCCCCTGCCCCATGCTCCATCCTGCACCCTGCCCAGGATTCAAACCTCCCCGTTATCAGAGTAATTAATTGCACCTTGCGCACAGGGGTGAAAAGTTTGTTGGAGCAGGTTCAGGGAATTTCACACCCTCCCCTTCTCCTCAGTTTGATTTCAACGTGAAATGTTAAACGGATTGCATCCCTGCCCACGCTCTCCGCAGACATTTGTGAATTCTGTCTCTCCGTATCCTCTGGAATCTGTTTTATATCAGAGATTGATTTCAGATACAAACTCCCCCAGGTCAGTACTATAAAAATCTCTGCCTGTGCAGCAACACCAGGGAGCATCCTCTGTATATGTTTATTTTATGGAGCCATACCACCTACAAAGCATGTCAATAAAATTCTCATCCCTGCTCTGACAGTTTTAATCTAGCTGGCAGCTTAAATATAGACCGAGGGGAAGGGGAGGCTGCTAAGAATTGCACAGGCCTCTCCAAACGGTGCCTTTATTTTAACAAGTGAACATTTGGTTATTACATCCTCAAGCTTTTAAACATCTCACACTGTCAAGAACTAATAAATCCTTTAGCACCTCACCGTAAGAAGAGGATCTGATAGGATGTAACAGGCGTGTGGATCATGCGGAGAGTCATAAACCACCTGTAGAAATCACTCCTCCTCTTGCCTTCTGCTGTGCCGGATTAGCTTTTTTTTTCCCCCTCTTTTTTTTTTTTTTTTTCCCCTCCTTGATTCAGTCTCATTTTTAAGAGAGGCAGGAAAGGAGGAGGGAAAAAATCCTTTCTTTAAAGCCCTTTTCCTGACCCTCCTTACCCTTCATAAAGATGAACAAAACCTATTTTAAGATTCTTCTTCCCCCAGGATGCCACCCCAGCAGGATTTTGCCTCCTCTGAACTTGCTCCCTCTCTGCTCTGGACCCCAGTTCGTTTGACTGATGATCAGAAAGAGGTTCAGCCATGCTGGGAGCTGGCATCCCTTTGGGCGCAGGAGCAGGACGATGGGGATCCATCCCTCTTCTAGCAGCTGCGATGGCATCTTATCTGAGTAGTCACCAAATGTCCTGGGCAAGGGAGGAGGTTCAGAGGGAAGCTACCCCAGCACATCTCTGCAAGTGCCCATCTTGATTATTGACCTATCAGAGCACCCAGCAGTGCAAGCATTGCCATGCCTAAAAAGCAAGAAGTAACACAAAAAATTCTTCGTTATGGGGGAAAAAAACCAAAACAAAACAAAACAAAAAAAAACCCCAACACAACAAACTTGGAGCCAGCCATGCAAGTCTTTCAGTTTTCATTTCAGATTTTCCCCTGAACAAACTTTTATAGACTTTAATCCTCCTAATGCTCCTGCAAGCAGAGAAAATAAAGGGAGATTTGTACAAGGAGATAATAGCTTTTATTATGCCGAGTGGTATGGTTGGGCAAAGCAAACAAACTTGCTGGGACACGAGCGTGAGAGATGCAGGAGCGGTCTCGCTCCCTCTGGGGCCACGTTATTCCCCGGTGCCCAGCTGCCAAGCTCCTCATCTGGCTTCTTCTGCTTTCCCCGAGCCCCACAATTTCATCACAGGCTGTTTGGTGGCACTTAAAGCCTCACTAGAGCCTTGGGTAGAGAGACAACGACACCATTTGGATGGTTTTTAAATTATATTTCTCACTGTTCCTTCTGCCCGTGCTATTTAGGAAGTCCTGCCTTCCAAGATAGGTTTTCATTAATTAATTAAACTGCCAGTCTCAGCTAACTACCCTTTAAATCATTAAATCTGTATTACGATGAGCAGGGTTGATGAACGCTGGAGTGGTGGATCAGGTTCCCCAGGCTGATGTTTGCCCCGGGTTTGATGCAGCTGCTGCACTGAGACAGTGAATTACGGGAGCAGGGAATAGTTTGGACCATCCCAAATTTTTGAAATAATGGATACGGTCCTTAAAAAAGTAGTTACAGGTAGCTGCACCTTGGCCCTAGGTACAGAACCCCATCGCATGGGGGGAAGTGAAGGATGGATATTCAGCCTTGTTCCTTACTCTCCCAGGCACTCACCCACTTCAGGATAGGGAGCACCTGAGAGCGGTGCCTTCTGTGCACCCACTGAGAACATCCAGCATCTGGGGCTGCACCCGCAGTTCAGCAGGTAACGATTGCATGGGCAGAGTTAAAAGTTCATTTTTGGAGGTGAGGTCCTCCTGAGCAGGCTCTGCACAGATCGACAAGAGAGCAGTCTTCACCTGCGTGGCTTGGTCTGTCTTCTCTGGGTGGATTCCCATACCGTGTGGCACCATCTTCTCTGGTGGCTTCCCATACCACTCAGCTCTTTCTTCTTCTGAGTGGCTTCGCATACCACATGGCTCCATCTTCTCTAGGTGGCTTCCCATACCATGTGGCTCCATCTTCTCTGCGTGGCTTCCCATACCACTCAGCTCCTTCTTCTCTGGGTGGCTTCCCTTACCACTCAGCTCCTTCTTCTCTGGGTGGCTTCCCATACCACACAGCTTCATCTTCTCTAGGTAGCTTCTCATACCACATGGCTCCATCTTCTCTGGGTGATTTCCCATACCATGTGGCTCTGTCTTCTCTGGGTGACTTGCCATAGCTCACAGCAGCTTCTTCTCTGCATGGCTTACCATACCAGGAGGCTCCACCTTGTCTAGGTAGCTTCCCATACCACATGGCTTGCTCCTGCCCATCCCTGTCCCCCCAGGGGCATCTCACGGCCCAGAGCTCCACTTGCACCTACTGACCACACTCACATGCACGTGTTACAGCCACCCCTCGGTTCGTTTCCTCTGACAGATCCCTTTGGCTTAGCAGAAAAAGCAAGTCGATCCCCTCCATAGCTGCAGATTGACAGCTCTCCCTTTGCAGCCCAGGAGAGACAGATGGGAGGCGCGAGAAAGCCGGGTTTGGAGAAGCGGGGCTGAGTGGGGGGGGGAGTGCTGCTCTGCGCATGGGAAGCGTCAGCTCCCCCCTCGCTGCACTCGAGCTTTGCATTGTCTGCACACTTTGGCAGGCGTCTCCTTGCCGGTGCAGTTCACATATTTGACATGCCTGTGCAACTTGAGGATAAAGCTGGTTTAACGGTTGACACGAGTGAATTTTTAATAGTAACTTCTCATGGACTTTAGCATACAGCATACCAGGGCTTCAAGATGCTACGTCTTGAGAAAAGACAGTCTAATTCTTTGCAAAATTAATTAAGTTGGATCGTTAAAATGGTTTTGCAATGTATTTTATGCCTGCAGGAGGAGAATGAAGGCTATACTAGGGCTGAGTTAAAGTTGGGGGGGAGCTACATGTAGCCCTTTCTCATCTCTGCAGATTTGGCCGTGCAGAGTTGACACAGTTTTTGAACGAATTAAATTCTTCAGATTCGAGATAAAAGTTTTTTTCTCCCTTTATTCCTTCCCCCAGCAAGATGGAGATGTTCTACCTGCTTGATCTCAGCGTCGACTATAAAAAAGTCTCAGCTCCTTATGCCTGTTCTCTCCTGTCAGCATTCAGCGCTCATTAATTTTGCATTCACTCAGCACGGTATAATTTTTCCTGACATTGTTCAGACAACCAGCCTTTTTTACTTAAGACATCTCGACACCATTAATGTTTAACTCTAAAAGGTGTGAAGACAGAAAGAAATACCCTTTTCCTTCTGCTTTAGCGGCAGCACGCTTTGCTCTGCGCTCTTTGCCATTACACAAGGATTTTACCAGAAGCAGAAAAGTAGATTTTTCTCTATAAACTTTGCCAAAGAAAGTGAGGTTTGCTGGTCAGAGCAGGGACCGGTGTCTTGGGTCTTAATCTGTACTCCTGGTGCTGTCCTCCACTGATGGTGCACGATGCGTGTTGCCTTGGGGCATGGACAGATGTGGTCTTGCAGGTCCATCTGGAGTCTTTCAAGAGAGAGCCAGCAGCTGGTGAACCACCATGGTGTGTGAAAGCAGCCTTGGTTGAAGCTAACCCCGGTAGCTTTTGGATTGCGAGCGTTCATGTGGCCTGTCACAGCATCTCAGCTCAGAAGATGCCAATGAACTTCTTAATCCACTCCAGCAAGAGCTACAGAAGCGTGTGTGGTTATGCATTGCGTTTCTTCAGCTGGAAAATGGGAGTGTTAATGGGGAGTTGTGTCTTAGGCTCATTAAAGGGAAGCTCCCTGAGGCCCTCCCTTGGAAGGATGTCACAGGTTACCATTCAGTTGAGTGGTTGGTTAGGATGAGGGCAATGCTGGAATATGTTCTTTGCAATTTATCGGGTCAAATGGGTTAAAACAAGACTGTTGATTTATTTGCATTGTATAGTCCTGAGAAAGTTGGTTGTGCCTGTTGCAGGGTAGATATAAAAAATAAGAAAAAACTTTAAAAAAACACATCAAAATTCCTGCCCTCAAAATCCTTATCCCCTACATGGGAAAAGAGGGCAAATACCAGTTGGAGGAGCAGTCAAAACTGGGGAACAACCCACAGCCACCTGGAAGGTTAATGTTGCTTGAGCTTGGGATCACCAGGCTGAAGACCTGGTATGGAGTTGAGCTGTTGCCTACCAGGAATGTTCATTTCCTGGGACTGGTGCTAGATGTGGTGGAGGTGGCTGTAGCCCTCCTGCTGACGGGACCTGCCATCAGCTCCATCTGGCAAATTGCACTGAAGCATCGTGGGATGTTGTCCTGGTTTTGAAATATCCATGTTGAAGGGGTTTTCAGGCCGATGGAAGGATAAGTCAAGCTGTTGTGTTAATATAGACACTGGCCTGTTGTATCTTTTTCTTGTGAGGTTCAAAAGCTATCGTGAAATCACTAACCTCAATACAAATCCAGTGTCCCACCTGCAAATCTGTACTCATGGATGACTAAGTCTGTGTGGTTTCATCCTTTTAGGATTTTGTGTTTTACGCAGAGGTTGGAGATGTTTGTATCTGCTGGGACTAGCCCTGGGCTTTAGTGCGAGTTCCCAGTGCCGCTGTGGGTTAGTAAGGATGGCTCTTGGACTGCAGGCAGCATGGCAAATAGCTGCGGGAGCATTAGCTGGACCTGTCATGGTTCCTGGTACAGCAGCAATGCTTGACCGCTTTTTTTGTGACTGCTTTTCCAGCCAGGCCATGAAGGAAGAAGCTCAGGTGAGCCATGGGAGAGCAGCAGGACATCCCCACTGTCCTTCTCTCCACCGATCTGTCTCAACCGTTGACTCTACTGATGCAACTGGAGTGGCCACCAGCTTCAGTCCTCAGTGCTCACCATCCACATGGGCACTAGAGTCTGTTTTATACACCCCAAAGGTTTAGTTTCCTCCTTTGGCTGTGTGCCTGGTGAGATGTGTCCTCCTGAGATGTGTCTTTGCATGTGCACTGATGGAAGAATAAGGCTTCAAGAGGTGTCTGAAGAACCACTTGGGTCTGTGTTGGTGAGGACGTTCTCCAGGACGGCACAGAAATACTTAGGGCTGAAGCGAGCGTTGCATTGCCACCTTTGGAGGTACATGGGTTATTTTTTTCAGGGCCAACACTGGAGTTCAGTGATGAAGTCAGGAGTTCAGCTCTCCCTGGAAAAGAGAGAGAGAGAGCTAAACCTGGTTAACTGCTGGTTGTGGAGGAGGGCTAGGGGATAACAACACCACCCCCCCCCTCCCCCCCCCCCCCCCCCCCCCCCCCAAAAAAAACCAAAATGAGACGCTATATTAGAATAAAAATTTAAAATGGATGAGGTGAATCTCCTCTAAAAATGCCTTTTTCTCAGCTTTGGCTGTAAGGGGAGTGTGAGGCGAGTAGCTCAGGTGGAAACATCTCCATCCTATGCTCGGTGAGATGGATCTCACCCCGGTGTCCCGGCACTCCTGGCGTTACAGCACACGGTTGGGGAGCACCCTGGGACTTGTCACAGACAGACCATCACGACGGGTGGTGTAAAGCAAGCAAGCACAGGGCTCTGAAGGAGCTGTGCTGATTTCTGAAAGCCAAGATCTGCTCTACTATTTCTTGCACTGGTATTTTCAAGCTCTGAATCTCACAGATTGTATTTTTCCACAGTTTTTTAAATTCATAGATCAGATAATTTCCTTCCTCCTACTAGAATAAAAAGTTATACAACCTAAGAGCTGCTGATTTCCATACAGTGTTTTAGAGGAATCTGGTATTTGTGGAAGTGAAGAAGGGAGGACTCTGGGCTGGGTTTTCTGCATCTGCCTCCGTGTGAATATGCTGACATTGAATAGGGAGGCGTTGGGCAAATCTCGGCTTCCACAGCTTGAATTTTGGTTTAGAGTACCTCCGAAGAAGCCATTGTTGCTGTGGTCCAAACGTGTGCCCTGTAGGCTACGTAGAACGGTCTTCCTTGGAAATTGGCTTCATCCTCTAGTGGAGGTTGGATCTTCCCCTACTTGTTGATCCATAGGGATGGGGAGGAGAACACTCGGGCTCCCTGGGCCTGGAGAGGAGGCTGGAGGTGAGCACAGAACCTTGGACCAGGCCACCACCACCACCACCACCAGCCAGTGATGCTCAGAGGCTTCCCCCAACATGTCCCTAACCTGGCAGATAGCCCTCAACATGTCTTCCTCTTCGGGTACCATTTAAAAAACATAAAAGAATTCCCATTTCTATGGTCTAGATTCCCTGCTGCTTTCCTATATCAATACCGTTGTCTTTTTCTCCTCTCATGGCTTTTTTAAGCCAATCTTTTTCCTTCCCCAATGGAAGGTGCACTCACTGCACACCTTCTGCCAAGGAGTTTATTTTTATGGCACTTTTTTTTCCTGTTGGGTTTACTGGACTGATGAACCTTGTAGCAGGCACTAATTAATGGCACAGTTTTCTGTCATGCTCTCGATCTGTGGGTGCGCTGAATCTCTTCCATCTGATTTTAATTAACTAAAAATCAAAGCTCCTCATTTGGGAGATTACAGATGTGGATTTTTTTGCCTCGCTCATCTTTTAAAAAGCAGATAGAGCAGATCCTGGCTGAGATCTGGGGGTTCAGCCAGCACAGCCCTCGGGGAGGCTGCGGAGCTGTGCCATATGGGAGAGGGATGGGGAGCTCTTGTGCCTGGTGCTCCATCGTGTTTTCCAGGCATCACATCAACTTCTCCATCTTGCCCTGCTCTGTCATCCTTGGTACCCACTGGGGTACCCAACACGCTCTGAGAAAGGCTGCAAGTCCTCTTCAGTTGGACATTTTGCCTTTGAGCTGTTCAATTTTTAATAGAAAAGTCAAAACCCAAAGACTTTTCAGGCTTCTATTTTAAGAAATGAAGAAGGACCGTTGTCCATAGAAATCTTGGGTTGAAAAAAAGCCCTTGGACAGTGCATTTGGGTCTTGGCCATCACACCCATGACCATGGGGGCTTCCTCAGACAGCGGCAGCGAGTTTCTTGCAACTCAAGGCAAAGTGCAACATATTACAAAGTTTTGCACTGGGCAAGTGAAAACAATTGATTTTCTGTGTTCATGTTTCTCAACAAAATCCTGATTTAAATTTTTTATGTCCCGGTTTAGAAGACTCACGTGCAATATGTTATTTTTCAGATATTCCTTTCCCCTTTCTGGGGAAAAAAAGCAAGCATTTCAGCTGAAAAATTTTAAATCAAGAGCAGAATCAGACAGATTGTATTTTAATTTAAAAGCTCCTATTTAAGAGATGGAACGACAGGAGTGCTTGCCCTGGGTGGAGCTCCATGCGATGGGGCCTGCAGGGCTGGGGATGACTTCCCAAGACACGGCAGATGGACATCAACACTGGACATCTTCCCCCTCCACCCCTTTCACCCCTATTTTTCTTCCCCTCCCACCTTATGCCTTGGAGTGGCTCTGGGAGGTGTCCCCTAAGCCACCGACCCCCCATCACTCTGCTGCCATGTCCTCACTTCTCCAGCCTTTCGAGTGCAGGTCCTTTTCTGGCCGTGGGGCTTTGTTGTGTTTTGGGTAAAAAGCAATAAGTTAAGGCCTTTTTGAGGACTTTTCCCATTATGTGGCTGTGGCTTCCAACTTGCATGATCCCAACATTGCTCCAGGGAAGGTCTCCAGCCGTGGCTGCTGGAAGAGGTCACAGCTTTTCTCCAACACTTGTCTTTTTCCTGCCTTGAATGCCTGATTTTCTCCGGATACGGGTTTTCAGGTACAGAGGTCTGGAAGCGGAGGAAGGCGAGTGCAGGATCCTGGGGATGGCTTTGCTGTGCCCCGTGCCACCAAAAATGATGGTAGAGAAAGAGCAGAAGACCTGCTAAAGTGATGGAGGCAGCTAAGGAGGTTGGAGAAATAAAAAATAATAATGCAAAGAGGGAAAAGAGACAGAGAAAGGGGAAACCACCAGTGACCCTCCACTTGTGTGGACACGGGGTGGTGTCACCTGCTTGCTGAAGCCACATCTTTCAGCTTTGCTCCATGCGATGCGGTTTTGAGGCAGAGGGTCCAAGCCAGTTTTTTGGGAGGGGTTACATTGCACTGTCGCCTTTGGAGGAGCAGAAATAACACCCCAGATGAGCCAACAACGAAGCTGGTGAAGGACCTGGAGAACAGATCATATGAGGAATGATTGAAGGAGCTGGGGCTGTTTAGTGTGAGGAGAAAGCTGAGGGGAGACCTCATCACTCTCCACAGCTCCCTGAAAGGACATTGTAGAGAGGTTGGTGCTGGTCTCTTCTCCCAGGGAATTAGTGACAGAACAAGAGGGAACGGCTTTAAACTGCAACAGGGGAGGTTCAGACTGGACATTAGGAGAAAATTTTCCCAGAAAGAGTGGTCAGAGAGTGGAATAGGCTGCCCAGGGAGGGGGTGGAGTCCCCATCCCTGGGTGTGTTTAAGGGCCGTTTGGATGAGCTGTTGGGGGATGTGGTGTAGGGGAGAACTTTGTAGAGTTGGGCTGAGGGTTGGACTCGATGATTCCAAGGGTCTTTTCCAACCTGAATGATTCTATGATTTGCCTTTCCTGTGTGTGCTCTTGGCTTTGGGCTTTTATTAACAAAAATAAAGGGACTTTTGACATTGATGCATTCTAAAATCAGGAGGGAAAACGCTCCGGATGGGTCAGCTGCCCATCTGCACGCCTCGACTTGCCGTCATCCCCCCGGCCTGGGCTGCACCCCACTGCTTCAGCAGCTTGCCAGCCCGCCGTCAGCCCTCGCCTTGCCAGGGGTGTTGCTTTTTACTCTGCTCACCTCCCACCCCTTTTTTCCACCCCCCCAAGCATTGCTCTGTGTCTTTGTTCCACCGTGCCGAGCCCGGGAGGAGCTGCACGGTGAGAGCAGCCTGGCTGGCCGCCCCGGCCACGGCTGGGTGCCACCGGGCTGGGGGACGGGGAGAGCAGCTCTCGGTGATGCAAAATCTGTTCCCATTGCCTTGTGCTTCTGGCCATCGCTTCCAGCATCAGGGCATCCGAGCGTATCATTCCTCTTCCAGTCCCGGCATGCTTTAGCAGCGTCCTCCATCCCTCACCAGCCTTGTGCCTTCCCCATCCCTCCTTCTAATCCTGCAAAGAATCAGCGGCTTCTAGCCAGGAGGCTCGTGTGGCCGCGAAATAACAGGGCTGAGCTGGAAATGTCACCTCTGCCCGTGCCAAGCTTGGCTGCACGGGGTTGGCACGGGACAAGATTGTTTTCAAAGTGACCGCAGTGTTCCCAGGCATTGCAGTGGGCAGCGGGTGCTGCACCCGCTGCAGTATTGTTGGTGTTGGGTGACCTGGTTATAACACACTTATCTCACAGTTCAACTCCACTGACCTGGTATTTTTGGAGTTTAGAGGACCCCGTGGCTCCTATAGACGCCGGAGGCACCCAGACATCTCCCTGGATGTCACAAAATCAGGGCGTAATTTGAGGAATGCATTTAAAATAGCTTCTCTCTGTGCTGCAAGAAAAAAAAAAAAACAACCCTGCTTTAATCACGTTTGCAGCAATTAGGTCCCAATCGGGGCCGTCAGCAGGCTGGGCTTTTATTGTGCGATAGGGATTTACAATGCCCAAGGCTGCCAAAGCCCCTGCAGCTGGATCCCAACAGCCTCAAACAGCAGCAGCGCCGGGGCTCGTGTTGCTCCCGTTGGTTTATTGTCATGTGGATTTGTCTGTCCAGCTTTATAATGAGATTATGAGCTTGGGGAACCAGGAATTTGCTCTGTGTTTGGCTGTGTCGAGCACAGGGCATTCCTGGCCTGCGACCAATGCTCCCCGAGAGCATCGGCCTGTCGCTGGCGTAGCAGAGCCACCGCTGCAATTAATGCTGGAAAAAAAAAAGAAAATTGGGATTAATGGGTTAAAATGCAAACTGGTGGTTTGCTTGACATATATTCCTCATGTGCTTGGGATGGAAAAGCTAAAGAGCTGCGTTTAAGCACGTTAACCAAAGTGCTTATCTGGGATGCGCTGACACTTTGAAGGAGTTTTGCATCGCTGGGATGTGCCACCCTGGAGAAGGTTAGCAGGAGCTTTAAGGGATCCATCTGCTCCCGGATCCCCAGGGCTGCAAAGGTGGGAAAGAGAAGGACTCGGGCATGAGGGAGACAGTGATGGTACATTGTTTTCACCTGAATCCTCCTGAATAACAGCCTTGGAGCTGGCAGATGAAACTATTTCACTAAAGCAGGAGGAGGATCCCACAGCCCAATTAAAGGATTCGGGCTGAAAGCCAGTGCATTGCCTCTAAGTGCATCAATATATTAAGAGTAAGAAAAAAAGCTGCTTCTCATGCTATGGTACCCCCCATCTCCCATGGGTTTGGGTGCATGGGAAGCTCTTCCATCCCTGGAAGAGATTTGGGTATCTTCCTTGGGAGGGTGCTGCTCCTTCGTGGTTTAACCATGCTGGGTTACCATGCCAGTCAGAGAGGGACCTGGGGGGGGTGATTGTCAGCCAGCTGAACAGGAGCCAGCAGTGTGCCCAGGTGGCCAAGAAGGCCAATGGTATCCTGGCTTGTATCAGCGATAGCGTGACCAGCAGGGACAGGGAAGGGATCTTACCCCTGGGCTCGGCACTGGTGAGGCCGCCCCTCGATGAGTGGGTTCAGTTTTGGGCCCCTCACTCCAAAAAGGCCATTGAATGACTCGAGCATGTCCAGAGAAGGGCAACGGAGCTGGTGCAGGGTCTGGAGCACAGGTCTGATGGGGAGCGGCTGAGGGAACTGGGGGGGTTTAGTCTGGAGAAGAGGAGGCTGAGGGGAGACCTCATGGCCCTCTCCAACTCCCTGAAAGGAGGGTGCAGAGAGGGGGGATGAGTCTCTTGAGCCAAGGAACCAGCGCCAGGCCAAGAGGGAATGGCCTCAAGCTGCGCCAGGGCAGGGTCAGACTGGCTCTTAGGAAGGATTTCTTTGCAGAAGGGGTTGTTGGGCGTTGGAATGGGCTGCCCAGGGCAGGGGGGGAGTCCCCATCCCTGGAGGGGTTGAAGAGTCGGGTTGACCCAGCGCTGAGGGATCTGGTGGAGTTGGGAACGGTCAGTGTGAGGTTCATGGTTGGACTGGAGGAGCTTCAAGGGCTTTTCCAACCGAGATGATTCTGTGATTCTGTGATTCTGAGAAAACCTCTCTTGCCCTCTGGGAACGGACAGATGTAGGCTGGGCAAAGCTGGTGTGTTGATACACATATACATTTGATTGATAAACATGTATTTATCGATGACCATGAGGGTTTCCAGGTCCTACACAAGGCACTGTGGGTTGAGGAGCCTTTTCCCTTGTCCTGCTGGGCAGTAAAGTTCACAACTTGCTGCCATCTCCCTTAAAACCAGTTCAGGCAATTTTCTTCCTCCAGGTCCCAGCACCGCACACGTATTTGGTGGCAGCGAGGCTACAGGGAGGGCTTCTGTGAGAAGCTGCGAGACGCTTCTCCCCATGGAGCCAATGCCAGCCGGCTCCAAGAGGGACCCACTGCTGGGCAAGGCCGAGCCCATCGGCTACGGTGATAATGCCTGTGATAACATATTTAAGAAAGGGAAAAAAAAAAGTGGGAGAGCAATTGCAGCCGGAGAAAGGAGTGAGACTATGTGAGAGAAACAACTGTGCAGCCACCAAGGTCAGTGAGGAAGGAGGGGGAGGAGGTGCTCCAGTGCCGGAACAGAGATTCCCCTGCGGCCCGTGATGAAGACCACGGTGAGGCAGGCTGTGAGGTCCACGGGGACCTCACAGATCTCCACCCGCAGCCCATGGGGGACCCCACGCCGGAGCAGGGGGACGCCCCAAGGAGGCTGTGACCCCGTGGGGAGCCCACGCTGGAGCAGGGGAGGAGTGTGAGGAGTCCTCCCCCTGAGGAGGAAGGAGCAGCAGAGACAAGGGGTGATGAACTGACCACAACCCCCATTCCCCGTCCCCCTGCGCCGCTGGCGGGGAGGAGGGAGAGAAATGGGGAGTGAAGTTGAGCTGGGGAGGAAGGGAGGGGTGGGGGGAAGGTGTTTTAAGAGTTGTTTTATTTCTCATTACCCTGCTCTGATTTGATTGGCAATAAGTTAAGTTACTTTTCCCAAGTTGAGTCTGTTTTGCCCATGACAGTAACTGGTGAGTGATCTCCCTGGTCTTATCTCCACCCACGAGCCTTTTGTTATATTTTCTCTCCCCTGTTCAGCCGAGGAGGGCAGTGACAGGGCGGCTTTGGGAGGCACCTGATGTCCAGCCAGGGTCAACCCAGCACACCCAGGAGATCACTCTTGCCCTGCGGGGAAGCACAGCCTGCGAGGATGGGGCTGCATCCCCCCAGACCATGCACGTTGTCCAAATCACCAGCTGCATCCCAGTCCCAGCATCTTCCTTTATACAAACAATTGACAGTTATACAGAAAGTGTACAGCTTAATTTTCAGCTACTAGGCTGAATTTGTGGTTCTGGCACCTGAGAAAACCTTGTAAATGGTGTAAAATTAATAGAGGATGAAGTATCAAGTCATTTTTTGGCTAGCCACAGAGTCTTTTTCATTTTTAATCAAAACCTGCATCAAAGCCGCCCGTGTGAGCCTGGACCAAGGATGCTTCAGGACTCCTGTGCTGTTTCACATCCTGCACGGCCGATAATTTCCTCTGCCAGTGCCAACGGGCACTGACGTGCAGTGGGTAATACCCTGCCCCTCTGGCTGTCCCCAGGAGCTTGAGTTTTCACATTTCAGAGCAAAACATCTCTGAGGCAGAAAACATCTGCTATCTGAGACATCCTTGCTTTTCCCTTGCTAAGTGATGCCCCAGCAACGAAGCAGGCATCCTCTCCATCAAGGTTTAGCTCTCACTTGCCTCTTTCTGCGCTTATTCCACCCAAACCATGTGATTAAACAATAATTAATCTCCTCTTTGCAAATACATCTGTAGCCCCAGATGTGCCCAGCCAGGGCATGCACTACCAGCCTCCCCAATCACTCCCAGCGATCAGGCTTTATTCTCAACTGTGTCCTGTAGTGCTGGAGATGCTGCTCTCCCCATCCTTCCCAGATCACATCCAGAGAGGCTGAGAGACTCTCCCAGCTTTCCCAGGGGAAAACGGTCGTGGATGTGGAGGAGTGAAACGAAACAGCCCTGAAACACCAGCGGCATCGTGGCTCACTTGCCCGTGATCACTGGCTTTATCACATCCCACTTGCCACCCGCCTTTCGCTGCTGGATTTATCCTGAATTCCTCGGAGTAGCTGCGCGACGTGGCTAGCACCTTTTGGGGGAGTGCGAGATAAATAACAGGGCCTCCTCTCCGGGTTTTTTGGGTCGTTTTTTTCCCAAAGGGATTATTCAGCAATACAGCATGAGAATTTGTGGCAGGGCTGGGGCTGGGCTCCTCCAGCAGCATCACCCACTCCGTGCCAGACGCTCTCCTCCCGTCCCCGACCCCGCTGGCTCCCAGCTGACCAGCACCCGGGATGCTCCCTGCACATCAGTGTTATGAGCTGCCTTTTTTTTTTTTTTCCAGCAGGTTTCCTTTGGCACAGCCTGTTCTCCATTAATTCCTCCCAGCAGTTATTTCTTAAAAGTGTTGTCTGAAAAGTTCCAGATCAAATACTGTAGCTTGCGCTAAACTGGATATACCGTTTCCTTTTCAAAATGTTGATTTTGGATGCCTCTTTCTGCAGGCTTCTGCTTAAGATAGGTTTTTCCTTCCTGCTAGTGGTTGACTGATCTAATTATTGCCTTATTTTTTAATAATAAATAAATAATTAGAAATTACAGTATATCTTCATGGGACTGAGGGATGAAGTGAAAATGCAGGAGTCTTTTGGTGCACATCATTCGTTGCCTGTATGACAAGCAGTCAATATTTTGTTTATTATTGGTAATAATTCAGTAGTAAAAATGATGGTTCTTTTGGCTGAAATGTCCCTTTTCCTTTACTACAGAGAAAGCAGCTGATGATGAAGTCCAGAAGTCCGACATCTCATCCAGCAGCCAAGGTGTGATTGAGAAGGAGTCTCTGGGACCTCTTCTTCTGGAGGTAGGTGCTAAAATGTTGTTGCTAATCCTGCCAGGCTCCCTGATTTTAGTCCTTTGTTTCAGCAAATGGCTTGGAAAGTGAATCTTAACCAAGTTTGATGGAGCTTGGACTTGGTTAAGTTGAAGCTGTTCTGGATAGCTTTGTAGTATCAGCATTAAAATATTGAGTTTCTTCTAAGTGGGGATTAAACTGAGCCCCCGTCCTCATTTGGAAGTGAGTTAGGTAACGTGGATAGATGGTTTTCAGCAGATTGGAATCCTTCTGCCCTCTGGGAAATAGGGAGGATGAGGAGGGCGCTCTGCATTTTGGCTGATATCAGTAAATCAGAAAGAATCATGTCTCAGGAGGAAGGTCAGAGTTCAACCTGACGGCACCATAATGTATGGAGAAGGTTATTATAGGAGGGTTATTAGATTATATCACAGGCCCTAGAGATAAACTTCAAATCCTAAATCGTTCAGCTGGTAATTTCATGGGGGGTGGTTGGGGTTGGGGCTGGGGGTTTCCTCCCTGGGGATGACCAGCACCATCCCACAGCTGCCTTCTTGCATTGAAACCACCTGATAAAATTACACATTCAAAGACCAAAAGGAAGCAACATCCTCATCTGATTCATTTAATTAACTGTAAGAGCGTAATTGCTGACATGACACAGTCCAACGATTTACTCTGTGGTTTCTGTTGGGAGCCCAATAGCTGGGAGGTGAAATGTGGCATCATTTTGGAGACAGAAAGCCAGCCTGGGTTTCAGGATTCCTGGGGAGAGAGACTTCCCCCCCGCATCACATTTTTGGCCTCTTCTGCATCTCCAAAAGATGCTTGGAGGCCGTGGGGAGCTCTCCTGCACATGCTTTTGAAGACCTGCTTAACCCCTCCCCATACCACGCTTGTCTTCCCTGAGCCCTGGAGTGAGGGTGTCAAAATTAGTAAAACTCTGCAAGAGGTGACTCTGCAGATGGAGGAATTAATGCAAAAGGGATGGGAAGGGGGTTGGCAGCTAACGAAGGGTCTGACTTGTGGAAAGGATGGAAAATGGGTGCTGGGATGGGGTTAATGGGGAGTTGGCAGCTTGGCTACAGAGGTGCTTGGTCTAACAGAGGCAAAAATGCAGAAGGGACTTAGAAATCAGGCTGGGAAAGGCACGTGGGTTTTGAGAGGTGCGCTGGGTGCTAGAAACAGGCTTGGGAATATAAAGTGACGCAGGAGAAGGCGGCAGATCCTCAACAAAACTCCAGTATTTGGGTTATATTGGGAGAAGGTATCCTACGAGAGCAGTGGCAGAGCCAACAAAACCGTGAGAGGGAACAGGGTCCGCAGTAAATCCACATCTTTCACAGTGCGGTCTTGGGAATGTACCTTTACGTCGCTTAAATGATGAACGTGGGGCCAGCTGGCTCACCAGAGCATCCTTCAGCTGGGGTCGATCCCCTCGTGTCTGTGACCATGCGTGGCAATATGTGGCTCACTGTGGCCAGGAGCCTCGGCAGTAGCCGGCACCTTGGGTGATGGGGAGCAGGGCAAAGCAGGGATGGCAGCACATTGGTAGTAGAAATGGCCCTGGAAAACCTGAGGTCATCATAAAAATTAGAAAATTAAAAAATAAAATAAAATAAAAAAATAGAAAATTAATTAAATCAGCTAGCTCATGGCTAAAAATTACCCCACGTGCTTGGATCGGGTATCGATGCATCCTTTCTGCAGGAAGGAATGCAGAGGTGGTGCCGTTACTGCTCAGTCAATACCACTTTGTAAACAACCCACCGTGTATTATTTGATTTAAAATCCATGTTTAGATTACGGTTATTATCTATACAAACTGAGGAATAATTTCCTAATTGCTGTCCTCGTGTGTGAAGCCCGCACACTGGAGATGCTGACTCTGACCTGTGCCGTGCTCCGCGGCATCCGTGGCTGCTTTGAAGCACTTTGAGGATGCCAAGCCCTTACCATGCTGAGTTTATTTTCCATGTGGATTGACTGTGAGAAGCAATTAGTGGTTTCACTGGTCCCCCAGCAATCCGCAGCCTCCCATGCCTAAAAACATTCCCCAAAGGACTTCCAGCTTCTTCTGGGTGTCCTGGGCTCAGGCGGGGTTTTCAAACCCAGAAAGGCGGAGATCAAAAGGGCTATTAAAAAGGATCTCGTTCATTTTTAGGAAGGTTTTTTGCCTCTTGACCTGTTGTTCAGGCTTGACTTCTATAAGTAATTATGCTGATAAAGTAATTTAATATTTAAACCATAGATAAATGCCCAGTGTTGCTGCTGGAAGAATGAGGGCTATTAGGGGAGGTGTGCAAGCAGCATCCCCACCGGCTGCCACCTTGGAGCTCCCCTGCCCCTTCCCTGCTCTCCTAGTACCCCAAAACCAGCATCACCTGGGAGAAGGGTCCAGGTGGGGTTTACCATCCAGCCTGGGTCTTTTTTTTTGGGCTCCCAAAGTGCAAAGTCTGGTTGTCTTGGCAACAGCTGGGAATAAGGAAAATTGCAGCCGATCTGCCAGAACCATTTTGACAAAAGATTTCTTTCTTTTTTTTTTTTTCTTTTTTAAATGCTTCCTGTTTCTTGCACTTAATGTTGCTCTACAGCAAAACCTGGTTTTTAGAAACTGCATTAAATAAAGCCTGGGTGTTCTCCTCCGGAGGAACTCTCTGCTGGCACAGACAAGTGGGAGGACAGGGAGGAGAGGGCGACGCTGCGGGTACCAATTTTGGGGCATCACAAGTTTCTCCTGTCCTTGCACCGCCTCCCACTCTGGGATATGGCCAGATCTAGTTGCAGGATCACAGTCCACCAGAGCTTGCTGTTGATGAGCAGGATAAGTCGGAATTAGACTCCAGGAAAACCAGATCCTGCCTGGATGAAGCATTTTAGGTGATGCACGCTTGCAAGAGTGTAAATCAGCAATCAGCCTTCTCAAGGGCTCCTCGCGCAAGCACTGGGCTCTGCAGCTCTGAGCTTATTTCGTAGCACCAGAAAGCATCACCTCCCCAGTACCACTGCAGTGAATTAAAAACCTTGATGGTGTCCTCGTTAAAATAAGCAGAAGATCTCCCCGTGTTGTATGATTTGGTCTGGGTTGCGCTTGTCCCCCTCCGTTTGATTGCAGGGCTGAATTTGCCACTTGCATCCTAAATGCATGAAAAAACCTGTTATTCTGCACGATGCAAAGGCTCTGTCATTCTTGGGCTGTAATTAAGCAAATCAGGCATATGCTTAATTTCAGTGGCTTGCCAAATTAGAGCCTTTCTGACTGCTCTGGCCCTTGGAAGAGGGTTGTTTCTCCTCTGCTGGCACTGTCCATAGTGGCAGGGACGGCCTCAGCCGAGGAAGTTGCAGACCTAAATATGTGTTTAAGCAAATGTGCTGTTATTTGATCGCTGCTGTAATATAGAGCGGGGATGAAGCCAAGGTGCGAGAGGCAGAGGAAGGTTGCCCATGGTCAGGGAGCATCCTGACCCTCTCTGGGACCTGCTGCTCACACGCTGCCCGGATTTATTCCCCTTGCAGGCCTTGGATGGCTTCTTCTTCGTCGTAAACCGCGAAGGGAGGATCGTCTTCGTCTCTGAGAACGTGACCAGCTACCTGGGTTATAACCAGGAGGAGCTCATGAACACCAGTGTCTACAGCATCCTGCACGTGGGGGATCATGCCGAGTTCGTCAAGAACTTGTTGCCAAAGTCTCTAGGTAAGAAAACCCTTGAGGTGGGGTTTTTTTATCAGCTGGTGCTTGGAGAAAGCTGTCAAAAATGCTGTTGTGTCTTCAGTGAAGCTGGCTTTATATTGTTTTGTATATATATTATTCATATATATTATTATTTTTTGTATTGTTTACTGTGAAATTTAGAGATATACCCAAGGCAGGTAGTGATCCATAAATCTTTTTCTAGTAAAATACATCCTACCAGTGAAAAATCAGTATTAGATTTCTGAATAAATAGCCGGTGGATGACAATATTCAAGTCATCTTCCCTTTGTCTTTCTCTGCTAAGAAAACTTCTGCCTTCGACTCTGGCTCGTGGGTGGGAAGAACCGACTCGTCTGTCCAAAGCGAGGGGCACAAATAGGAGCTTTAGGGAAATGAGGAGGAAGATTTTGAGGTGTTAATTTAGGGGGACTGAGCCCATTGGCTGATCCCAGTTCATTTAGGATGTCCTCCCAGCTGGAGGGAGGTGGTGGAGTCCCCATCCCTGGGTGTGTTTAAGGGCCGTTTGGATGAGCTGTTGGGGGATGTGGTGTAGGGGAGAACTTTGTAGAGTCGGGCTGAGGGTTGGACTCGATGATCCCAAGGGGCTTTTCCAACCTGAATGATTCTGTGATTCTGTGATTGTCCCGCGCTGGTTTCAGAGCCCAAGTGTCTGGCATGGGGATGTGCTGCACCTTGGGGTGTGAGGAGAGGTCA
The DNA here is from genome assembly GCF_031877795.1 of Strix aluco. Lineage (NCBI taxonomy): Eukaryota > Metazoa > Chordata > Aves > Strigiformes > Strigidae > Strix > Strix aluco. Next base: position 131,332,555 of record NC_133933.1, read on the forward strand.
CAGTGCCAGCGGTGAGCTCACGATGGTCCCCTACACTGGAAAAACAAACAGCTGGGAGGGTGGGAGGGAGCATCGTGTGGTGAAGGCACTTGTGGGGTGTTGGAAGCAAGTGAAGCAGAAGGTTTTATTCATTGCCTGGAGACAAGCATCCTCAGGGTGGCTAATGCAGGTGGGACATCACTGATTCCACTCACCCCTTTGAAGAAACACAAGAGAAGATGAGCCTTTCCCAAGCTTGACTTAAAAATAATGGGTTTTTTTTTAATTCACACTTGTCTTCCTTCTGGGTAAATATAATGATGTCTTAAACCACCTAAACCTCTGGGCACTCATCAGATTGAGCCTGTAGAGGTTCAGGCATCGTCTTTTCCCTGTGATTACCCAGTTTAAGGCTGGGTGTTTTCTTTCCTTGGATGTTACAAGTCCCTCAGTTCTTCTCATAGATCATGTTGCATGAAAGCTTTGTAATCTGCTGGTGGCAAAATCACTTGGGTTGCATATGGATATCTGTGAAGATGTTGTAGAGCGTTAGAAAAATCAGCCAACTGGTGCCCAAAGGTTTTTGGAAAAATCCAGGTTATAGAAAAAAATCAAAGGGGAAGGTTTTTGCTGCTGCAGCACCAGAAGATCTAGCTGCCGACTTACTCCAGAAATGAGGACGAAGCAAAGAAAATAACCATTTCTATGGAGAGTTTCAGCTGGACTTGCCAGAGAAGTCCCGTGAGCATCGCCTCAGAGGGATTTCAAGTACAACAGCAAGAGGCAGGAGTCTTCCAAAAGCTCTAGAGCCCCCCTGCCTCAGTTTCCCTGCCCGTAAGATGGAGATGATAGCATCTCCCAGCAATGGAAGGAGCAACTGGTGAATGTCAGTGTGATGACACTGTGATGATGTCAGTGTGATGATGATGTACTGATCTCATTTGAGGTTGTAGGTGCTCTTAAGGCCTGGCTGGGAGTGTGGGTCTGGACACGGGGTCTCCAGCAGGTCCAAAGGAGCCCTGGGGGCTGGCGGGGAGAGCTCTGCCCCCGGCTCTGCTCTTGTCTCACCCCTGACCTGGGCAGAGAGCTGCTTTCTTCCCCCATGCCGGCACTTTTCCTTCTGTGTCCTTATCTGAGGGGTCCTTGGGAAGTCGGGGGGACGTGTGTGCATGGCACAGCTCCTAACAACCCCTCTCCTCCTCCTTTGTCCATCCCCCAGTAAATGGAGTTCCTTGGCCTCAAGAAGCGACCAGGCGCAACAGCCATACCTTCAGCTGCAGGATGCTGATCCGGCCGCCCGATGAGCCAGGTGCGGAGAACCAGGAGGCTCGTCAGCGCTACGAGGTGATGCAGTGCTTCACCGTCTCCCAGCCCAAGTCCTTCAAGGAGGAAGGAGAAGGTAGGGGAGAGCATCCTCTGCTTGCGACCCTGCATTCAGGCTCGGGAGGGCAGGGCAGGCAGGAGGAGGACAAGGTGGGGACCACAGTGCAGGCAGGAGGAGGACAGGGTGGGGATGGCAGTGCAGGCAGGAGGAGAACTGGGGTGGTAACGGCAGTGCAGGCAGGAGGAAGAGCAGGGTGGAGATGGCAGTGCAGGCAGGGGGAGGAGTGGGATGGGGGGATGGCAGTGCAGGCAGGAGGAGAACTGGGGTGGTAATGGCAGTGCAGGCAGGAGGACCAGAGTAGGGACAGCAATGCAGGCAGGAGGAGGAGGACCAAGGTGGAGGCCAGGGCAGGCAGGAGGACTGAGGTGGAAATGGCAGTGCAGGCAGGAGGAATGGGATGAGACTGGCAGTGTGGGCAGGAGGCCTCGGGATGGGGATGGCAGTGCAGGCAGGAGGAGGAGCAGCCACCACCCCGCAGAGCTGCCTGGTGGGGCTGGTTGTTCCCAGCCGGGCACAGCCGATGCCTGGCACAGAGGAGACAGCGGGGGAGATGCCTGAATTTTGCTGCAGCTTCCTGCTCCCTCTTGCCCTCAAGCTGATGCCCTCCAGCCATCCTGCTTCCCTGGCCCCCCAGAACTGCCTCCGGGGTTGCTTGCAGCCAATATTCCTTAAGGAAGGAGCAATATTTTATTACCCACCAAAGCCAAGGCTGCAGCACCTTCCCAGCGAGTGATGTGGGTGCCTGACACTCCGCCTTGTGCCTTCACCACTGCCAGACCACAGTGCTGCCTGCATGTTTTTGGGCTGAACTGCTGCCTGCAGGCAGATCTCTGCCTGGGGACACAGGACAGGCAGGGTTCCCTCGGTACCATGGGGGCTCTTGCTTTCCTGCAAGTGCCCTAACTCTCCTTTCGGTGTCCCAGCTATTATTTTCCAGCGCATTAGCTGGATTAATCCATTGTGGTTTACACAGGAGATCATGACTGGAAGGAATAAATTACAGTATTTTATGACCAAATACTTTGCCTGAAGCCGACAGTTGCTGGCTTTTAGTGCTGACTTTTATTGTACGATACTGCCAGATCTGAGAAGCCTTTACAATTAATTTCTCCAAGCACTGGAAACCTCTTTTCCAGCAAATTTTATAGAGTTTAGACAGAGCCTATTTGTTTTGAAGGGCCCGAGGATTGCTCAGGGTAAACACTTCCAGGGCAAGACGTGGCAATCAAGCCCAGTGGTGGTATTTTAATTAAAATTTTAAAATGCAAGTGGTGGTTGTAACGTCTGATTTTCATGTTCTCGGTGCCTTCTCCGCCTCCCACTTTGGCAGATTTCCAGTCATGTCTGATATGCATCGCGAGACGATTACCTCGATCGGCAGCCGTCACCCCTTCCGAATCCTTCGTGACCAAGCAAGACACCACAGGTAACGTCCCAGTGATGCCAGGGAGTCCAGAGGATTTGTTATCCCTGAAGATCAGAGGCCAGCGGTGCAGTGCAGGACCCTTTAGCATGAGCCCAGCATAATAATTGTAATGAAAAGGAGTATAACAAAAGGAGAAATCAAACCCAAGAAAAGACAAGAGATGCCCAAGGCAGTTGCTCACCACCCACTGACCGATGCCCAAGCAGCGACTGGCCCCTCCCAGCCAACTGGCCCCAGTTTATATACTGGGCATGATGCTCTGTGGTATGGAGCAGCCCTTTGGCTAGTTGGGGTCAGCTCTCCTGGCCGTGCTCCCTCCCAGCTCCTTGTGCACCTCCTCGCTGGGAAACTGAAAAATCCTTCACTTAAGTGCTACTTAGCCACAACTAAACCATCCGCGTGTTATCAGTGTTGTTCTCACACTGAATCCAAAACTGAATCCTCTACTAGGAAGAAAATTAACTCTATCCCAGCAGAACCAGGACAGGGGGCTGTTGAGGTTGCTGATTGATGGGAATGAAACGGTCGTCAACTTTCAGACTCGAGTTTATCTTGACCAGATACTGCTTTCTAGTCATTCTGGTGACCTTCTTTCTGGTAGTTAATCATCACCCCGGACTTCCCTGCAGCCTGAAAACCCTTAATGAATGTTTTCTCTGCTTGCTGCTCCCTGCCCATGGCTGTAAAACAGCCGGCAAAGCTGCCTGGTGTTTCATGTCGAGGGAGAAAGCAGGTCCTGCTTGGAGGACCCTCAGATGTGGGCAAGGTGGCTGGCAGGGTGTCCCACTGGGTGAGGGTGTGAATCTGGGGTCCCCAGCCCTGGAGCAGTGAGGGTCCCCTCGCACAAAGGTGTTTCTTGTTGAGTTTCATGTCCCCTTCGGCTGGCCAAGGTGTGCGTAGAGCTCAGTGCGTGCTCCAGAGCAAACTTGTTGAACCTCCACCTCCTTCCGGACCGACCTCCTTGTGTGTTCCTGCCACTGCTGCCTGGCCCAAATAGGACGTGGCTTCATTTTCCACATTTATGGACCTATTTGTGCTGAGGGACTTCTCATGCTGAGCTTGAGTAACGTGGCTTCTCTCTCTCTGCTCAGGTAAAATCATCTCCATTGACACCAGCTCCCTGAGAGCCGCCGGCAGGACGGGCTGGGAGGATTTGGTGCGGAAATGCATCTACGCTTTCTTCCAGCCGCAGGGCAGAGAGCCATCTTACGCCAAACAGCTCTTTCAAGAAGGTAACAGGCTCCTCTTCCTCACTGGCGCACTCTCCTGCCGAGCAGCAGGAGCTGCAAGGAGAAGCCTGGGCACGGTCCTCCTTGCTGGATAAATGCTTTGTGGAAAAATAAATGCTACAGTAATAATCACAGAGTGCCAAAGAGAGAGGGGAAAGGACTGAGTAACGCTGTAGGAGCTCCTCCAGCTGGGAGGTTCCCTCTCACCTTTCAAGAAATACAGAATTGAGACAAATCAGAGCTAAATATGATCTTTTTTTTTTTTTTTTCCTGGGCCGTTCACAAACGCCGTCCCCAGTGTCTAAGCAGAAGAAGCGGAAGCTCTTTCGTGAGCATCTTTGCTCTGTCAGCTCTTTCGTGGGTGTCTTTGCTGTGTCGGCAACGATGCTCACAACAGGGATGTGGGGAAGGCAGGGACGTAGGAGCAGGAGGTCGCTCAGTCTCCGGAGAGCTGTAACTCTGCCAGGGTTGCAGCGGCAGCGTCCTGCTGCACCTTCCCAGCCTGGCTGGTCTTCATCAGCTTGTACGTTGTACACTGGTGGTTGAGTGATGGCTCCTTCAGAAGCTCTGAGCACACAAGGACAGTGCTGGATGGATTTAGATTTACCCACTGCAGGACATGGGTTTGGAGCTGGAGAAGCAGCTGGGAGGATTTCTGTGCCACCACAGTTATTTTTACCCCTTTTATTTTCTGGGTCTACAGGGTTAGCGTGTGGTTTTGTTCACTGGAAAGGTGGTTGTCCCAGGCAGGTTTTCCCTCTCCTCTGCTCCCTCCATCCTCCTCCTGGTGCTTGTAGGGTGTGGCGGGTTCTGTCTCGAGTTTCTCAGGAGGTTGATGTGTTTCTGGTTGTCTCCTTCAGTGATGACACGTGGCACGGCCTTCAGCCCCTCGTACCGATTCACCCTGAGCGACGGGACGGTGCTTAGTGCCCACACCAAGTGTAAGCTCTGCTACCCCTCCAGCCCGGAGATGCAGCCCTTCATCATGGGCATCCACGTCATCGACAGGTACGTCCCCACCCTGTCACTACCGAGCTGTGCCAGCGCCTGGCTGGGCGATCCAGGAATCAAAGTGCCTGTTCCCTCCAGTGGAAGGAGGATCCACTGGTGATTTGTTGGGAGATGGGATCCCCATGGGGAATCTGAGGCTGAAAACCAGCATGCTGGCAGCTCTGTTGCTCTTGATTATTCTTGTTTTGGAAAGAGGTGGCCCCGGGAGTTCAGGTGGAGGTTTATAGATGTGCTTCACATTTCTGCTTTGCCCTGGAGAACTTAAAATATTTGGGGAGGGAGAGGCTCTGACAAACTGGCAGGACAGGGAGAGGGGAGGCTGTGGGCTTGGGCCGTGCTGGAGAAATGCGAGGGGGCTGGGGTGGAGGGGAATGGTCCTCCTGCAGCCGTGTGGGAACGTAAGACCCAGAGAAAGTGACGCCTTTGGGGTTTAACCGGTGAGCAGCTGCAGTCCCGAGCAGCGTCACATTTCTGGAGAGATGCTAAAGCTGCTGCACTCCATCCATGCTCCTGAAATGCTACATGCTACAGAAAGAGTGGTCAGAGAGTGGAATAGGCTGCCCAGGGAGGGGGTGGAGTCCCCATCCCTGGGTGTGTTTAAGGGCCATTTGGATGAGCTGTTGGGGGATGTGGGGTAGGGGAGAACTTTGTAGAGTCGGGCTGAGGGTTGGACTCGATGATCCCGAGGGTCTTTTCCAACCTGAATGATTCTGGGATTCTGTGATTCTGTGAAATGGATCCAGGAGCGCTGGTGGAGCGGGGAAGGCTGAGACCACCAGAGCTTGTGAGCTGCTGCTCTCCAGGCCTCAGAGCTCTGCAGCATGGACGGGGGGCAGGAGCTGCCTGAGTGACGCTAAAGGTTTGGGCAAAGCCTCTTGTGACTTTTCCTCTTTTTCATCCCCCGCAGGGATCACGGCATGCTCTCACCCCCGGAGAACACTAACTCTGCCATGTCCCTTCCCCGGGTCAGCCCCTCGCTGAACCCCAGCATCTCCCCGGGGCAAGGCATGGCCCTGCCACCCTCCATCCCCCCCTCCAACGGCAGCATGTTGGCCACCAATGTGAACCAGCAGCCAGGCGCCGGCCTCCACAACAGCAACTCCAGCACCAGCCAAACCAGCTTTGGATGTTCACCTGGAAACCAGATAGGAGCCAACGTTGCCTTAAGCCAGGGACAAGCCGGTCCCCAGAACAGTAACCACACTTTGAACCTCAATAGCTCCCCCATGAATAGTCCAGGGATTACCCCACCGCAGTTCATGTCTCCGAGGCATCGGGTCAGCCCGGGACTGGTGCCCAGACCCAGAGTGCCCAGCAATCCCTTCTCCCCCCCGGTGCCCACCATGCACTCCCCCGTGGGCATGGCCAACAGCGGCGGCGGGGGCGGCTGTGGCACCGCTGCCACCAGAACCTTTCCCAGTGCCCCCCTAAACTCTATGCAGGGCTTGACCGAAGGTCCCAGCACACCGGTGGGCTACTCCACACCGCCCCCCGCGCTGAGACAGCTCAGCTCGCAGAGCTCGCCCGGCCGCCTCGCCATGCAGCCCATGAAAGCGGAGTCCAAGGACAGCAAAGAGATCGCCTCCATCCTCAGCGAGATGATCCAGTCGGACGGCGGCTCGGGGGATGGCAAACCGCTGGACTCGGGCATGCTGCACGCCGGCGACAGGCTCGCGGAGGGAGGGGACAGCAAGTGCTCCCAAGCCACCAGCCATAAGCTGGTTCAGCTCTTGGCCACCACGGCGGAGCAGCAGCTTCGACATGCCGATGCGGACACGAGCTGCAAAGATTCGTTAGCCTGCGCGGGCACCGCTGGCACCTTGGCCTCCAGCAACCCTCCCAGCAGCACCTGCCCTTCCTCCCATAGCTCGCTGACTGAGCGGCACAAGATTTTGCATAGACTCCTTCAGGAGGGCAGCCCTTCCGATATTACAACGCTGGCCATGGAGCACGAGAAGAAGGAGAATGCCCCCAACGCCGCCACCACCCCCACGGCTCAGAACCAGCTACCGGGCACCCCGGACATCAAACTGGAGCCGGACGCGCTGAAGAAAAAAGATGTCAAGGATCACCAGCTCCTACGCTATCTGCTGGACAAGGATGAGAAGGAGCTTGCTGCAGCCCCGGCGCTGAGCCTGGATGATGTGAAGGTGAAGGTGGAGAAGACGGAGCAGATGGAGCCCTGTAACACAGCCCCGGTGCCGCTCGCCAAACCTCCTGCCACGGAGGAGGTCAAGCTGGAGACGCAGGGCCAGGTGAGTTGACCCATCTGCGTCTGTGCTGGTGGGATGTTCTCAACGAGTCATGTTTTGGGGGCAGTTTCCCCCAAACCTATTGACGTGCTTCCTCCGCAGCAAGGTGGTGGGGCTGGGAGAAGGGTGGGGAGATGTCCTGTGGCTTGCCGCAACCTTCTGCGCTGGTGCCACCTTCTCCAGCACCAGCGCTATCCACTTTTGTCCAGCTGCTTCACGTTTTGGCAGCTCAGATCTTCAAGGCAGTGGTGGGAAGGGAAGGGAAGGGAGAAACTTTACCAAGGTGTATAAAAATAAGAAAGAAACCTGGCACATCACTGCAGGTAGTGGGCTTGAGTGAGGAGAAGACCACGTGCGTGTTGCTGTGCAAAAAAGGTTCTTAATTCTGCATCTCTGGTCACATTTAGGACTCGTGTCGCAGGGAATTTTCAATCCCTTGCCTTCCTGTTGGCTGAGATTAGCAATTATACGGGCCTTTTAGTTATCCTAAAAGTATTATTAAATTGAATAATCCAGTGACAGATCTCTGCAATAGAGATTTGGGTGTATAAATATTCATTACACGCAGCTATGAATAGAAGAGATTTCTTATTTTTGAAAGCCAGGGGAGATGGTAACATGGATAAAGCTGCTTAATCCTTTTTAAGCAAAGAGAAGAGAGCGGCTGACATGAAGAGCAGGGCTGATCGCCTGCTTACTGACTGCTGCAAATAAGGCTGCTGGCATTTGGAGATACAGGATGAATAGCAGAGCGCTCAGAGAGCCTCGACTGACAAACGCACAATAAGTCTCTAATAAGGTTGCACAATAAGTCTCTTAATAAGGTTAAAGGCTCAGTGGGCCTGGGAGTTGTGGTCGGTTATCCTGTAGGCGAGTGGGAATCCACAACAACCCCCTGCATGGCTACAGGCTTGGGGAGGGGTGGCTGGAGCTGTCTGGAAGAGAAGGGTCTGGGGGTTCTCATTGACAAGCAGCTGAACAGGAGCCAGCAGTGTGCCCAGGGGGCCAAGAAAGCCAACGGCATCCTGGCTTGTGTTAGAAATAGTGTGGCCAGCAGAAGCAGGGAGGTGATAGTCCCCCTGTGCTCTGCACTGGTGAGGCCACACCTGGAGTGTTGTGTCCAGTTTTGGGCACCTCAATCCGAGAGAGATCTCGAGGGGCTGGAGCGAGTGCAGAGGAGGGCAACGAAGCTGGGGAAGGGCCTGGAGAATAAATCCTGTGAGGAGCGATGGAAGGAGCTGGGACTGTTCAGTGTGAGGAGGAGAAGGCTGAGGGGAGACCTCATCACTCTCTACAGCTCCCTGAAAGGACATTGTAGAGAGGTTGGTGCTGGTCTCTTCTCCCAGGGAATTAGTGACAGAACAAGAGGGAACGGCTTTAAACTGCAACAGGGGAGGTTCAGACTGGGCATGAGGAGAAAATGTTTCCCAGCAAGAGTGGTCAGAGAGTGGAATAGGCTGCCCAGGGAGGGGGTGGAGTCCCCATCCCTGGGTGTGTTTAAGGGCCGTTTGGATGAGCTGTTGGGGGATGTGGTGTAGGGGAGAACTTTGTAGAGTGGGGCTGAGGGTTGGACTCGATGATCCCAAGGGGCTTTTCCAACCTGAATGATTCTGGGATTCCGTGATTCTGTGAACTCCATCTCTTTCTATAATGTATTTCCCTGGTGTCATCGTTGTCTGGATGGTCCGTCCTCCCCCGTCATCTCCCCTTTGAGACCCATCTAGATTAACGCGCCTCAGGAGGAGGAAGACCCAAGGCAAGACGTGTTTATTTTGGGAGGCACGTGGGAGCTTGCGGGCGGGCAGGAAACCCGCCGTACAGCCAGGTACCCACCACGCTGCTCCAGCGGAAGGCCCAGCGTCCTCCTGGGAGATGGCTCTTGGGACGGAGCCACCCCAGTCTCCTTTCCCGGAGCACATCGGGGTGCGCATTTATAGCTGAAATAAGGCAAAATGTCGGGGCATGGGAAGAGCTTTGCTTGTCTGGTCTCCCAGACATCCACGTGCAGGATTCACTCACTGGTCAGGGACACAGGCAGGCTGTGCTGACCACCAGTGATGGTTCCAGGGACTCCATCCCTCAGAAAGGGCAGAAAGCCCTATTAATTAAACGAGGCTGTGCTAGCTAATTGTGCTCTGCTTGCGAACAGGCGCACAGAGCTTGGAGGACTCGAGCCTGGATGTGTTTATAAGCCCCTCTCCTGCACTGTTGGAAGCAGCCGAGCATTTTTTAGGCTCCTTCGTGGCTTTTCAGTTCCAAGTATCCCTCCCCAGGCAGCTGGAGAGCATCAGGATTATACATTGAACTGTAACGAGTGCTTCCAAAGAGTTAATAAAAGAGGCTGGAGAGGGTTTGCAGAGTCTTAAAATGCATTTTCTGAGGAGTGAACAACCCTTCACTGCTCAGCAGCTAAGCGCAGAGTTTCATTTCCACGTGTTTTCTGTTACAGGCTTCTTTGCTGCGGCGTGGGGAGGGTGAGCTGCCATTTCAAATAAAGTCTACCACTTAATCTACCACTTGCTAGATTTTTTTTTTTTTTCATGTGTGATTATTTTAAGAATCAAAATGTCAATTAGGAGCAACACTTAGCTGTGGGGCAGGCTCTGCAGCTCGCCTTCAGCCTTGAAGGAATTATTCCCTTTCTGGATTTATCCTATGGTAATGCCCCAGGTTTGCTTAGAGCCACCTATTCGTGGGGTGAGAACAAAAAATATTTGGGTAGGGCTTGGGAAAGAGCTAATAGGAATTACAAGCGTTTAAAAAAAATGAAAAGAATAAGCAAGGTTTTGGAAGAGCTCTTCATCCTTGTGCTTCAAAGCATGAGCAGAACTTGAGCGAGGTGAAGAGGAAACTTTTCTTCAGGTCAGATTGTCTTGTATCTGCCCTTGAGCGTGATGCTGGGGAGCAGGCCTGGGCCTGAGAGTGCTCCACTATGCATGGACGGTGGAGTCCAGAGAGAAGGCATGGATGCCTCATCGTTGGAAGGCTTCAAGGTCAGGTTGGACAGGGCTTGGAGCCCTGATCTAGTGAAAGATCTCCCTGGTTCGCCAAGTGGGCACCACGTGGAAGCGTCTCTGCCCTCCTCGGCGAGCTGATTGCACGTGTGAGGAATCCCGTGAGCCGGCTGGATGAGGTATGAAGGGCAGAGATGCTGTCCCTTGGTTTGCCTCTTGGTTGGCTCTGGTTTTGGAACCTTGGTTCTGACGGGAGCTGGAGGTTTGGGGAAGAAGAAGCTGTTTGGCCACCCTGAGCCTCCATCCCTCGTGCCATGGGTTTTCTCACCCATTTGGGGGCAGAAATAGGTCGTGGAGATCTGAGCCTTCTCTGAGCAAGACTGGATGGCCTGAGCTGCTCCAGCCCTCCAGCACTGTGTGTTTTCTAGATGTGGAGGAGAAATAAAATGCCCATTAAAGTGGTCACAGATTCCAAGTGCAAGTTCGGGTGCTCCAGCAAACAACTCATAAGCACCCTGCTCCTGCCACGTGTCCTTTATTCCCACCTCTCCATCCTACAACTTCTTCACATGCCCAACAAGCAACGCAAGAACTTCCTGCTCATTTTATCTCCACTTAACACCTGTTTTGGAGGCCCACAGCTGCCTCTGTGCCCTTCTTCTCCCTCTGCCTCCAGTATGTGCATACATACATATTCCTGCTGTATTATGATTGTCTCCTGCTTGCTTTAGTTCTTTTTGTTTTGCAAGCTTGAGCTTTAAAGAAATTCTCCTTGGTTGAGAAATTACGTTATTTGGAAGAGTTGAGATGTGCAAACTTTGCTGCGTTTAATTCTGTGACCCTGGGTTTAGGGGTCTATTCTGCTTCTCAGGGCTCTGGGGTTAGGATTTGATGGAAGGGCTACGCAAGAAAAGAAGAAGACTGGTTAGTCTGTTATAAATTGTAATATTGATGCCTGCTGCTTGCGGTGCACTTTTCATCATCAACGTTGTCTAAACATCATTTAATTCATAAAATGCCACTGTAAAGGAGAAGCAAGCATGTGCCCTGTCATGTGTACTAAAAATACCAATTCATCTACTCAGGTGCTACCATGAGACTGTAGGAAAGAGGGAAGAAAGAGCAGTGAAGGTCAAGAAGGAAATTTCTGCCTTGGTGAGGAGTGTGAGTGGGGTCTGGGTTTGTGATTTCAATGGAGGGACCATCCTTGGAGGGTCCATCCCAAGGAGAAGCTTCCTGTGGCCACCCTGGGCCTTGTCCTTGCAATGTGCCGACCTGTGCACCGTGGAGGTGAAACTGGAAGTGGCTGCAGTGGCGATTGAGGTTGCCACCAGTTTGGAGGATTTTATCAGAGCTATGAAATATTTCCATCTAGGATTTAGGGAGAAATTTCCCATGATTTCTTCTGGCAAAGGACAAAGCTGTCATCTTGGTGAGAGGTCTTTAACGCTGCTCTGTCAGCCAGGGAAGGGCAGAGGCATCTCAGGGATGCCCAAAGCCAGCAGCCTCCTGGCTATTTATCACAGACCAGGGCTGTCGGCTGCAGCCTCGTGTCTCAGCTGATGGCAAAGCCTCTCATCGAAGCCAGGACCCCAGTTCCTGCCAGATTTCTCCATCTTCTCTGGACCGGAGCTTCATTCTCTCTAACAAATGCAAAGATTTTCCCTAGTGCTATCAAGTTGTCTATTAATTACCCCATGTTAATGGCCAGGCTTTCCCTAACGCCGAGGGGTGGCTCTTTGGAAGCAGTATGCATCCTTAGATTTTAAAGCATTTAGCTTCCCTTGAGATATTTTTCTTTTTAGCCAAAGCTCATTTATCTCAGCCCCTTTAATCCCAACCTGCTGCTTTATAGCACCGCTATTACAGCCACTGGTGCAAATCCTTTTCCCAGTACCTTTCCCATTTATTTGAGTCCCCGGGCTAAATGTCTATTCTTCCACTCTTAGCCATGATGAAGGCTGGAAAAACTGAATGATATTTTACTACCCCATTGAGGGTAATTACATGCCTGAGGCCGGCATCAGTTTTGGACACTTGTTCCAAAAAGTCACTTCTGTTTCTTAGAAAAGACCATTTTTTATTATCATTTCAGCATAAGCATATATTAACAAAGCAAATTATCTCCCATTTTAAATAGCTGGAGGTTATATATACCATTAATAATTATGCTAATTGCAGTGCGCGAGCGTCTCGAAGCTGCCGCCAAGGACCTGGCTGCGGGGCGGGGACCCGTGCATGGCGGGGGACAGTCCTTGTCCCCCCAGGGTCTGCATCCTGCCAGGCAGAGGGATGCAGGACTGGTTCTCTATCTGTATGAGATGCTCAGTGTTTCGGCAAGCGAAGGGATGTGGGGAGCAACATCGAGGTGCATGCGAAAGCAGCGCTCGGTCTCGCTGTGTTTGGTCTGAATCACTCACCTGTGATTTTCTTATTTTTTTTTTTTTACTTATTTAGTTTGCTGCCGAACTGGAGCAGCTGGACCAGCTCCTGCCCTCGCTGGAGAAGGCGGCTCAGCTGCCCGGCTTGTGCGGACCGGAGAGAAGCGAGAGCGGCGTGGCCGGCGTCGCCGTCAAACCGGAGATGCTGGCAGCCCCCCTGCAGCCCAGCACCGCTGCCAGAGCCCCCACGGGACTCAACCGTACGTGTCTGTGGTGGTTTGACCTTGGCTAAATGCCAGGTACCCACCAAGTCTATCACTTAGCTCTATCACTTCCCCCCCTCTTCCCCCTTTTTTCTCAACAGGGCAAAGAGGGGAAAGAAAATAAGATAGGAAAAAACCCCCAACCCTTGTGGGTAAAACAAAAGCAGTTTTAATATAAGCAAAGCGAAGCAAAGGTCCGTGCATGGAAGCAAAAAAAAGAAAACAGATTTATTCTCTACTTCCCATGAACAGGCGATGTCGGGCCTTCTCAGGAAGCAGGGCTCCCATACGCGTAGTGGTTGCCTCGGAGGACCAAGGGTGACCCCCACCCCCTTCCTCCTTTCTCCTAGCTTTATACTTGAGCAGACGTCAGATGGTCTGGAATATCCCTTTGGTCAGTTCGGGTCAGCTGTCCTGGTTGTGTCCCCTCCCAAGATCTTGCCCACCCCGTCCCACTGGGGGGGAAAATGTCAGAAAGAGCCTTGGTGCTGTGTAAGCACCACTCAGCAGTAGCCACAACACCAGTGTGCTATCAACACCCTGCCAGCTCCCAACATAAAACACAGCACCGTGAGGGCTGCTACAGGGGAAAACCAATTCCGGCTCAGCCAGACCCAGTACAGTGTCTGACCCCGGGGAACGCCAGTGCTCACCCCCAAACCCGATCCCTGCCGGGGGGGCGGGAGGGGAGGGTCTCCTCCATCACCGGCTCTGCTGGGGTACCACCATCCTGCATCCGGCTGCGGTGATGCTCTGGAGGGACCCTGGGCTTTGCAGGCTGGTGCAAGGCTGGTGGCCGTGAGCCCCACAGTCCCCCTACAAACAGGCGTAGTGTGAGGAAGAGGATGGGCTACAGTCCCTCCGAGACGTATGCTGTGTCACAGGGGAGCAGGCAGGTTCAACTGGAGCTGTTGGAGGTTTCAAAGCAACACTGTCGCTTCCAGACAGCGCTTTGAAACTTAATCTGCTCAGGTGGAGCATCAGGACCTTTTTCTAGGCACCACAAAAAAAACCCCAAACAAACCACCCTGATTTTTCTCCAAAGCGAGCAGTTTTACTAAAGAAAAAATTAGGATTTCTCTCCTGAATGAGCCTGCAGGCAAATAATAAATTCAGGGTGTTACGTAGCAACGTGGACCCCGTGGCTGGAGGCTTAAGCTGTGGCTTCTCAGGGTGGGCTTCCCCGGGCTGGGCTGTAACAGAGGCACAGCTATTCCCAGCAAACTGCCCTCATCCGCCATGGGGAAAGCAAGCTTTTACCAATTGCAGCATAAATTTACCCAAATAACTGCACCCAGGGGCTCGTGCCATCGCAGCGTGCTTGACTGGAGCCCACGCCGCTCACTTGCTGTGATGGACGTCCCTGTGCCAGACCCAAGCCCCATGGCACGAGGGATGCTCGCCTGTCCCCTTCGGTACCACGGCATCCCTGGGGCAACCTGCCAGAGCCCAGCCTGGCCCCGTGGGGCTTTTCCCATCCCATGCTTGATTTTTTAATGGATATAATTATCTGTTACATCCCCCGTATTGCTGCCGCTGCAAATCACACTGAGCCTTGAATGCTGAAGCGCAGCTTTCAGAGCAGAGGGAAGGAAGAAGGAGCAGCAGGACAGGGCCCAGTATAAACCAGTTAGCTGCTGGTCCACATCCTACCCAGGGAGGAGTAATTGTCCTGTTACTTATTCAGCAAATGGGGATGAGGAGGTTTTGGATCCCAGCCTAGCAAGAAGCCCGTGAGGCGGCTCCAGCAGGCAGGGCTGGGATATTTTTGGAGGACTCTGGTTGCACAAGCGGAGCCTTTAAAAGGGTAGGAGCATCGTAGCAGAAGGAAAAGCAACGCGGTGGTGTGAGCGTGGCCAAAATCGTTGCATAAAGTGGGGCGAAGCCCACCTGGGAGGCTGCGTTTGTGGTGGGCTTTCAGGGGGGACCCTCCGAGGGCAGCACCACTGAGCAATGGCTTGCAGGTCTCTAATCCACAAAAAAACCCCTCTGTGAGCTGCAGGCAGGCTCTGGAGCAAAATGCTGTGGGCTGAAATGTCGTCCTGCCTGAGAGAAATCACAGGGGAAGAGTTTGGGGTCTCATAAATTGGAGTATCAGGAGGGTGCAGAGAGGGGGGATGAGTCTCTTGAGCCAAGGAACCAGCGCCAGGCCAAGAGGGAATGGCCTCAAGCTGCGCCAGGGCAGGGTCAGACTGGCTCTTAGGAAGGATTTCTTTGCAGAAGGGGTTGTTGGGCGTTGGAATGGGCTGCCCAGGGCAGGGGGGGAGTCCCCATCCCTGGAGGGGTTGAAGAGTCGGGTTGACCCAGCGCTGAGGGATCTGGTGGAGTTGGGAACGGTCAGTGTGAGGTTCATGGTTGGACTGGAGGAGCTTCAAGGGCTTTTCTAACCGAGATGATTCTGTGATTCTGTGATAATTAAGAGTGGGGCTTATTGCCTTCGGAGGAAAGGGAATCCTGCATCCAAGTTAGAGTGGGGAGGAGGGCGAGCACAGTTCAACAGGGGCTGCAGTGCAAGTGCTTGAAATGCCAACTGCCGCCCTCCTGGGCCACAGCGTCTAAAATAGCCGTTACCGCTGAGGAGATCCACCGCGAGCCTCGCTGAAGGCGCTGCCGTCGGGTTTGACTCGTGCCGGGGCGACAGCAGTGCACCCCTAAACCTGTCCCCGAGGATTCAGAGGTGCTGCTGGCTGCGAGAGAGGTTGTCAACAGCCACAACTGGCGGCCACCCGCTTGCAAGGCTGCCTCTTACATTCATTTTTCAGCTCAACGTGAGCATTTGAGACATGCTCCCTGATGGCAAACTGCAGCTGAACTTGCAAAAAAAAACCCCTATCTAAATAAAAACTAGAATGATGCGAGGCCTAACAACATCCTTTTAATTGATATAAAGCCAGCAGGTGATAGATGAGAGCTGCACAGGCAGGAAGCCAGCACGGGGAGCTCCTGAGGCTCCCCTCTAGCTGCCAGGCATAAGGGGGGGCACAGCTCCTGCGCCGGGGTCACCCCCAGAGGGAGCCAAGCCTGGGTGATGTGGCTACATCGAGCGAGAGAGCTGCACTTCAGCTTTTATAATTCACTCTGGTCCTGATACCCTCTTTTTAGCAGTGTTCCAAATCTCTCTGTATACATTAGATGGCTGCAACCCCCATCCCCCTGCCTTTCTGATTATTTTTATTATTATGCCCCGATGATTATTTTAACCCAGATGATTATTATGCCTTATTTTTAGGCCCAGATGATTATTTTAACCTCCAGCTACTGGTTTTTGGGTGCCAGCCCAACTCCTGGACCCTCTTGTCTTCACACAGCATGGCACAGCACGCAGGAGCTGCGGTGCTGCCTGGGGCTGTTGTCACCCAGGGTGGCTGCAGGTGACCAAGCCACACGTGGGACCAAGCCTTCAGCTTTAGGCGAGGTGACATCCCACCAAGACCCCCTTCTCGCCCTCCAAACTTACCAACACCAGCTCCCTCCCTGGCAAGATGAGGATTAATGGCTTTAAACTGCAACAGGGGAGGTTCAGACTGGACATTAGGAAAAAATTTTTCACGGAAAGAGTGGTCAGAGAGTGGAATAGGCTGCCCAGGGAGGGGGTGGAGTCCCCATCCCTGGGTGTGTTTAAGGGCCGTTTGGATGAGCTGTTGGGGGATGTGGGGTAGGGGAGAACTTTGTAGAGTCGGGCTGAGGGTTGGACTCGATGATCCCAAGGGCCTTTTCCAACCTGAATGATTCTGTGATTCTGTGTGATTCTGTGATTTTGCTGAGCGATGGTGATCTCACAGTGAGCCTTGGGAAGAGATCTCACTTATGCTTCTTTTCTTTTTTTTTTTAATTTTTTTGTGTATAATGTAATGAATCTCCAGCAATGAACAGCGGGCAGAACGTGCAAGCTGGTCGGACCCCCTTTGAGTTCTGTGACCCCCTGGAGCCAGCGCAGCTGAGACCGGTTCTTTGTCCCGCGAGCAATGGCAACAGCCCACACACCCGCGGGCCGTCCCAGCAGGGCAGGGGCACGGTGACCGCACCAAACCCCTTCCCCCCCGACACAGGTAGGTACAACCGCACGTATCGGCTCCTCTCCACCTTCTCCAGGTGATGCTACAGCACTCCAGGGTGTCCCAGGGGAGAAAAGGCGTTGCGGGGTGGAGCTCAAGCATCGCTGGTCACCCGCAGCTTTTCACAAGCAGCAAGCTTCCAACTGTGATTATTCTTTTCTCTCTTTTCACATCAGTATAGTTTCAACAAAAGAAAGCCTGTTCTGTCTGTCCTCATTCCCGGGGAGGCAGTCGGAGGAGGCTGCATCCCTTCACCCGAGCAGTGACGGTGGCTCAGGCTCCCCTGGCACTGGGCAAGGTTTAATTTCCACGAGACCCGGAGCACGGGTGGTGTGTTGGGAGAAGAGCTGCAGAAGCAACAGTCTCACCTCACCTTGCTGAAATCATAGATAGCAACACACCGCAGAGCTGGCCGTGAGCCATTCATCAGCCTGGGCTCCAGAGGGCTGTGGATGCTGCTTCTGCCCTTCTCCACTTCCCTTGATGCTTCCCTTGATGCATCAAGAGATGCTAAACATGACCTGGAAGAGTGATCTTGCTTGCCACCGTGCACTGGGGCTGCACAACAGCTTGACTGTAGGTGCAGAAACCAAATAACCCAGATCTCATCTTCTCACGGTGGTAGCATGGGACTAGTAGAGCTGCTGGATTCATCCACTGTCCTCTCTGCTGGTGGCCAGGCTCCAGGAGAGCCTCAGCCCTGCATCTCCCACACCATTTGCCTTGGAGCACAGCTCTGGCCCCGCTCATGGCATGGGACTGCCACGCTCCCCGCCAGCCCGTGGATGCAGGATGCACGTGGCCCGGACTCGTTGCAGCTCTGGAGAGCCCTGGACGCAACTGGTCCCTGTTCCCTCACGTGAAGCTCGTGTTTGGGCAGCTTCTCTTGAGAAGGAAAGCAGCACCCAAGAGCTTTCATCCTCCTCCGAGTCCCCTCCAGGAGGGGAGGCAGAAATCAGCCCACCACATTGTGTCATTGCAGCAGTTGCAGCTATAGAATATGATTATTTTACATCCTGCCCTGATACCCCTTAATCTGTAACTGCGTCTGGCTGCCTCGAGAAGGGTCACCCACCCCCCAATAAATGAGCTGCCAGTAAATGATGCTTTGCTTGGCAAAATCCACCATCACAGAACCACAGAGCAGTTTGGGTTGGAAGGGACCTTAAAGCCCATCAAGTCCCACCCCCCTGCCCTGGGCAGGGACACCTTCCACTAGCCCAGGTTGCCCAAAGCCCCGTCCAACCTGGCCTTGAACCTTTCCAGGGAGGGAGCAGCCACAGCTTCTCTGGGCAACCTGTGACCGGGCCTCACCACCCTCACAGGGAAGAATTTCTGCCTTAGATCTCATCTAAATCTCCCTTCTGTCAGTTTAAAACCGTTCCCCCTTGTCCTATCCCTCCCCCCTGATCAAGAGTCCCTCCCCCCTTTCCTGTAGCCCCTTTCAGTCCTGGGAGGCCGCTCTAAGGTCTCCCCAGAGCCTTCTCTTCTCCAGCTGAACCCCCCCAACTCTCTCAGCCTGTCCTCACAGGGGGGTGCTCCAGCCCCCCGAGCATCTTCGTGGCCTCCTCTGGACCTGTGCAAGTGCGGAGCAGAGGGGGAGAATCCCCCGCCTCGACCTGCTGCCCACACCCACACTGCTCTGGATGCAGCCCAGGACACAGTTGGCTTTCTGGGCTGTGAGCGCACATTGCTGGGTCATGTTGAACTTCTCATCAACCAACACCCCCAAGTCCTTCTCCTCAGAGCTGCTCTCACCCAGCCTGGATTTGTGCTTGGGATTGCCTCGACCCATGGGCAGGACCTTGCACTTGGCCTTGTTGAACTTCACGAGGTTCACGCAGTCCCACCTCTCCAGCCTGTCCAGGTCCCTCTGGATGGCACATCCCTTCCCTCCAGCATCGATGAACTTGCTGAGGGTGCCTCGATCCCACTGTCCATGTTGCCAACAAAGACGTTGAACAACACCGGTCCCAACCTCGACCCCTGAGGAACACTGCTTGTCACTGCTCTCCACTGGGACATCAAACTGTTGACCCCAACTCTTCGATTGTGACCACCCAGCCAATTCCTGATCCACCGGTGCTCCATCCATCAAAATCCACGTCTCTCCAATTTAGAGACAAGGATGTCATGTGGGACAGTGTCAAATGCTTTGCACAAGTCCAGGTAGATGTTCAGCATCAGTGAACCTGAGGACAATTTTGGGGCAAGTCAAGGAAGGACTGGGGACAGGCTGCACCATGACTGTGCCACGAGCCTCCCTAGCCTGGCTGGAGCTGCCGCGGCTGCCGCTGGCACCACCGGGATCTGCCTGTTGCCAAGCAACCTTAAGGCTTTTTTTAAGAAATCGTGAGAAATAGAGAAGTGCTTGGCAGGAGCCGCCGTGCCAGTGTGTGCGCTGAGATGCCGACCTCCTTCCCTTCCTTCCTCTTAGGGCTCTTATTTTCTCTTTTTCAAAACAAACTCCACGGTCCGGGTGGCATGTGAAGCTGGTGGCTCCTTGTGACAACAGCAAAGACACTGAGCACTGAATAACCAGATGTTTTCAAGGAAATAAGATATTTTGGTGGGAAGAAAATGAGCACAAGCTGAGCTTGGTTAAAAGAGGAGAGATTTTTCATCTTTAGCAACTGCCTTCATCAGCACTTCTCTTAGAAACTTAGGGGTTTTGGCCTAGGGGTGGCCACCGATAGCGCAACCTGATGTGGCAGAGATGCCACCCCAGCCAGAAATGTGCTTACGCCTCTGGTTTCCATCTCCCTGGATCTCCATGGTTTAGCCGAGATGCTGTTTGATCTTCAATTCCAATTCCTCTTTCAAATGGGATGACGTAAAGTCTCCAGGCTCATAAATCTCTCTGTCCTGGGCTTGGGCTCCAAGTTCTGCTACAGCTTAATTTAATTGCATTGGCTCCTTTCCCTGTGCAAATTAACTTTGCTCCAGAAGAGAGGCAGGAGATGCTAATGGGTGTGGGCTATTTTTTAAGCTAAAATCTTCGGTAGTAACAATTTTCCTTCAAGAAGAAACTCTCTAACTTGACTAAATTTTGAAAATCTTGCTAGAAATGTGCTGAAAAGGGAAATATTTTAATAGCATTTGCACGTACTGGGTACACAGGGTCATATATATCTGCTGTGTGTGCAGTACTTGCATAGATTTTCACCCAGAAGCTCGTGCTTATAATTAATGGTTAGGAAACCACACCTGATACCTGTAACTTTGGGTTGAAAAAAACCCTAGATGGTGAACCTTGGCATCCCTTTTAGGGTTGTTTTAGCACACTGTTGGCATCCCATTGCTCTGAGCTTGCCCAGTCTCCCCAGCAGCACCCAAGTCTTGCCCAGGCACTAACCTTTTCTCCCCCCATCCTGCTTTTTCCCCCCCAGGAATGCCTGAGCTGGAGATGGGGGTGCCGGATCACCAGTTTGGACAGCCGGGAATGGGGGAGCAGATCCCCTGGACGGACAACAGCATGGCAACCATGAATCGAGGCGCGCTGAATAAACCCGAAGAGTAAGTACCGCCGGGCTGGCAGCTTCCCTCCATCTCCCAGGAGAACATTGGGATGCCCTGGCAATAGCTGCCTGCGTCAAAGAGACATGGCCTTGCTTTGCTGCCTGCCTGGAGACCCCGCGAGTGCAGGCTGGGATGAGCACGACTGCCCATCGCTGTACGGCGGTGCTGGTACCGTAAAAGTGCTGGGACTTGGGTTGTGTAGGGTGCTATGATGCGAGAGATGACATCTGTTACCTCTTTAGGGACAAGCACACGAGTAGACAAGGAAGGTGGGTTGGTGGACACATCCAGGGTATGTCTAGACGTGATTAGACTGGCTCTTAGGAAGTATTTCTTTGCAGAAGGGGTTGTTGGGCGTTGGAATGGGCTGCCCAGGGCAGGGGGGGAGTCCCCATCCCTGGAGGGGTTGAAGAGTCGGGTTGACCCAGCGCTGAGGGATCTGGTGGAGTTGGGAACTGTCAGTGTGAGGTTCATGGTTGGACTGGAGGAGCTTCAAGGGCTTTTCCAACCGAGGTGATTCTGGGATTCTATGAATAATCCCGTATATCTGTGGCACAGCCAAGGATGCTGCAAGTGGTTAGCGCTTGGACTGGATGATCTTCAGGGTCTTTTCCAACCTAGATGATTCTGTGATTCTGTGAAGTCTCCACTATCCCTTGCCAGTGCCAATGTTTGGGTTGGTGGTCTCCAGCATCCCTTCTCGCCGGGGGCAGTGGTGGGATCTGGAGAACCACAGGACAGTTTTTTGTTTTCGCATGATTGCAGCTCTTTGCAGTCCCCACGTGCTTGGCTTCAGCTGAAATTATCACAGCTCTAGTTCAAGGTCAAATAACCCCCTCCGGTCCTCTAACCACCTTTTTTGGGTCCATGCCCCATGGAGCAGCCAAGGGGTCATCACCTGCCCAAATTACGACGTCACTCCTTGGCTATAAATGGGTTGGACGAGACTGTAGGTCAGATATTTTGGGATGGGAGGTCAGAAGGGTGACGAGCCCTGCTGACGGAGCTCGGCGGTCGATGCTCTCCCAGGCAAGGGGCACCCCAAAGTCCTCGCTGAGGCAGCGGTGCTGGCAGCAGCGCTCATGGAGATGGATTTAGTGTGGACGGGAGATGAATCCTCCCCCTGGCCCAGGGAGGGCTCCAAGTACCTGGTTTAGGAACCAGCAGTGATGAGCTCTGCACGGATCCTCTCGCCAAAGCCCAGCCCTGCTTTGCGGAGAGGCAGAATTTCCTCTACTAATTAAAGTCTTTAGCAGATGAACACAACCTCTTGTTTTCCAGTCATGAAGCAGACACATGTAAGAGTTGTATTTGAACAAGACAGTAGCCAAACATTTTTCTCAGGGCTAAATTTGGATTAATTTCTCAAAGCTCTTTGCTCAGCCCAAGAAGAGAGTTGCCGAAGTGGTCTCCGCTGCTGCAACTGGATCTTGGGCTTCTGCTGGAAAGACTTAGCCTCTTGTTGCTTGAAATTGCTGGGAGATAAAACAAATCCCCATTTAATTGAGCATTTACATCAGCCCGAGCCCTTGCCACAAGGAAGTAACTTCCCTTTTAAGCCTTGCTGGTGTCATTATTTTGTTGGAATAAGATCCCTGGGGCACACCTGGCAAAGGGCAGAGCTGCTAGAAAAAAATCAATCTGTTTTTTAAGCTATGAACGTTCCTTAAAATGCTGCTTATGGGGTAAAAATGACCGTACTTTACTCAGCAGCCTTGTGCTCCAAGCACTGAGTCAGTCTGGCTGGCTGTAGAGATCTCAGTCTCCCAAGCCAGCGCAGCTGGGAGGAAAGGAGCTGGATTTTCTTCTGGCTCACCCTTTGTGCAGGATTATTGAGTGAGGACCCAGGCTGGTGTGGAAGAGTTGGGATCTGCGCAGGTATCAAGGAGGGAAGCATTTGGCAGCAGCATCCCGTGAGTCCTCGGGTAGGAAAAACACCTTGGGTGGTTTTCAGGGCAGAGCGCTGTGCCAAGAGAGAAGGTCCGACTGGTGGAGCAGCGGCATCTGCCCGAAGGCTGCTGAGATGTGGAGGTAACAGATCTCGCACAGTCCCTGCCTTTGGAGAGCGATGGTTTCAACCACACTGTAAAATTGCAGCCTGGTTAGCGTTTCATATGGCGGTATTTGATTTTCTCAGCGTTGAGGGGGGAGAAAGCAAGGAGAACCATGCTGTGTGGTGGGGACTTCCCACAGCGCTGTCAGGTCCCTGCAGCAAGGTCGGGCTCCCCACATGATGGAGATGTGGTGGGAGCCACTGGTAGAGCCAACACATGGACTGGGGCCACGAGATGACAACAAGAGCAGAGGTTGAGGCCTGCTCGTCCTGGTGAGCCGCCGTTCCTCCTGAATTAGGGTCTCTGGGCATGGATGGTTCCTGCCAGAGGTGGTGGGAAGAGGCAACACTGAAGAAGCTGGTTCATGGCTCAGTTCCCTCTTGTATCTTCAGTAACCGTAGGTCTGATGGAGCATCGTGGGTGAGACCTGCCTTGGCAGCATCTTGGTGGGGTCTAAACTCTTCCATCTAGCAGCATGGTGATCAACTGCAAAACCCCATTGCCGCTGCAGCCGAGAGAAGAGATTCTGCTGGGGAAAAGCCTCTGGACTTCAGTCCTCAAGACCTGCAGATGTGCTCCAGCTGCGGAGGACACGCTCATCCTGGGAGATGCCCACGGTCCCAGCGGCTGCCTGTCCACCCGACGGAGACCACGGTCAGAGCCTTTGGACTGCAGATATTACAGAACCAAGAAATATATTTTAGCTAAGATCAAACCAGCAGAGCTTCTGCTTTGGAGGTTCTAAAGGTTTCCCAGCTGGGAGGTTCGCGTTAGCTGGAGTGGGCTGAGGTCCTGGCCTTGTTTAAGGAGCTGGTGGTGCCCAGATCTCCCAGCACCAGGTGTCCTGGGGAACAGGAGCTTTCTTTTTAAATCCTCCCATTCCCCAAATCCTCCCCTGCCTTTGCCTCTTGATAAAGTGGGATGCTACAACATTCCCTCTCTCATGTCCCAAGCCTGAGTGCTCTTGTCCCCTCTTCTGCAGAAGAGGGATACCTTGGGCCAGCTCCCAAGGCTCCTCAAACCAAGTCCAGGTCGCTGTTCTCACACACATTCCTCTAATCCCCCAAGGTCAAACGTGCCACCCGGAGCCCGATCCGGTTGCCTCGACACCGGCAGCTGGTGCCATCTGAGATGCCTGAGGTTTCTAGGACATCTGTGCAGGGCTGGAGACCCACAGCCTTTTGGAACAGCGCTTGAAGGCCACGCCAGGGAATGTTTTATGGGACTTCAAGCAGCATTTGACACCCATCTCTGCAAGTAGCGGAATTTCTCCTCCTCACTGCATGCAGAATCAGAGTTTTCACCTTAAAAAAAGCCTGAAGGGTTGCAGGGGATAGAAAACCTTTGCAGCATGAAACCAGTATGACAGGACATGATGCACAAGGTCCAGGATCTCCTCTGCCCCCCCGTTACCTGCCCAGAGACTCATCTGAAGCCCACCATAGCATGGTGCTGGAGGAGAAGGCTGCAAAGAAGGACGCGCTGAAGTTTTATTTACTCTGTAAAGGTTCTATTGTCCCCACGATCTCTATAAACCAACTTTGCCATCTGAGTGTGGGCTGAAGAGACGGTGCCAACCTAAATTTCTCCTCTAGCTGCCTGTAAATGTGGAGAAGCAGCCTGTCCTCCCTTTCCTCTGCAAGAATGGTATTTGTGCGGCAAACTTTGGCGTTGACACTGAAAAACTGGGTTTGATACAAGCAGCAAGTAGCAGGGACCTTGGCTATGGAGTGAAATGAGCCCTGCTCTTCACCTCTGTCTCCCCGCTTCCCTCTCTGCTCCCGCTCTGCCGTTTCAGAAATCCCAACGCCGAGTATTTCTTTTCCCTGGATTAGGCTGCGTGTGTTGGCTGCAGCGGTCTCGGTCAGATTGGCTTCAGTTCCGTACTGTACATCTGGTCCTCATCTGGAGCTAAAAGGATAAACATGTCTGCTGCTTGGGAACTGCTGGCATGTTCGAGCCATCGCTTTTGTGCCTCTCTGCGAGTGTGATGTGCCACGGCTCTCTTCATCGTGTCAGACCCGGCAAATCCAATTGACTCCAATTAGTCACGTCATTGGAATGTCTCTCATTACATATTAATCTTATTCCCAAAGAATATTGAGCGAGCTTTGCAGAAATCTTATTTTTGCAGCTCAAAGGTTCCCCTTTGCCTTCAGCTGTTTGCTTCCAGCTGCTCTGGCTCCATCCAAGCCTCCCCGCTTTCGTGCCGGCAGAAGTTTTGCTCTGCTTCCCGCTGTCCTGCCCAAAACGCCTGTGGGAGCAAAGCCTGCAAAAGCACCGAACTTTGCTTCCCAAACCTCACCGAAGCGCTTGCCGGGCTTCATTTTGTGGAGAGGTTCATCCTCACAAGCAGGTTTCGGTATGGGGCTTGAGCTTGAGCGGGCTCAGGCGGTGTCGGAGCCGGGGGACGAGGCTGCATCCCGTGGGGTTCGCGTGATGCGGCGGGGTGGGAGCGAGACCCCGCAGCTGCAGGGGCTGTGTCGCTCCAGCATCTCCCAGCTCAGCCTCCTCCCTGCTTCATAAACCTTAACGTGGCTCCTCTTGCCTCCTTCTCTCTGCAGCCAGTGCATCACCTCGCAGCTGGACGAGCTCCTGTGTCCTCCCACCACGCCGGAGGGTCGGAATGATGAGAAAGCCCTGCTCGAGCAGCTCGTCTCCTTCCTCAGCGGCAAAGACGAGACGGAGCTGGCTGAGCTGGATCGAGCTCTGGGGATCGACAAACTGGTTCAGGTAAAGAGAGAACCACTCACGGGACTTACTGGAGGTCGTATATGGGGCCAGATGCTGAGGCTTGACGTGAGTGTGGAGGAGGATTTCCAACATCTGGTAACGGGAGGCCAGATGTGAGTGGGAACACACGAGCACATCAGATTCAGAGATGATACTTAACACCACGCCGTTCTCTCCCCCCGCCAAAAAAG
Organism: Strix aluco; assembly: GCF_031877795.1. NCBI lineage: Eukaryota > Metazoa > Chordata > Aves > Strigiformes > Strigidae > Strix > Strix aluco. Next base: position 131,357,986 of record NC_133933.1, read on the forward strand.
CTGGAAAACAGCCCCATGAAATACAATATCTCGCTTCTCCGCTTTTCAAACGCGATCCCCCATGAGAACCAGCAGCCTGGCAAAGAGGCGGCCGAGCGCTTTCGGCCCCGGGGCAGCTCATGTAACGGGGAGAGCTGGCAGGCTGTCCTGCTTCCCCACCTTACTGGGGGGATTAGGGCACGGAGGAGCCTTCCAGCTGGAATCCCACAGCCTGGGATTCCTGAGCCTGGGTTGTGCTGCCTAATAATATATCTAATGGCCTCGTCGGTATGAAACCCTGCAGCCCTTACTATCAAGATTGACTTACAGTGCAGCTGCCCTTCTGTCTCAGGTTGAACTGCAGGGAAAAAAAAAAGAAAAAAAAAAAAAAAAGACGTTTGCTTTTAGTGCTGCTGTCATACTCGGATAGCGCTGGGGCCCTGTTTTCTGCAGCTGAGCTCCAGTGGAGGCTCCGTGTTTGCAGATATCCGTGGGGGCAGATGCCTCTGGAGGGTCCAGGGTTTCATAAATAACAAGGCATGGCAGCGGGAGAAAGCTGGCTGCAGGGGAGCGAGCAAGGGGTGTGGAAAATGAGATGGATCGCTTGGGATTTATCGTCGAGTGGTTTCTTTTTCCGTGCCCCATAGCACTTGCACGCGTGCTTTTTTTTCCAAAACAAGGACCAGAATCAAAAGCCTGTTAATAAACGGGATGTCCTGTTTGTTAACAAAGAAAGAAGCTTCTCAGAGCAAACCCCTCTGGCTGCTTGGGGGCTGATCCTGCTCCGTTTAAGCCTGGAGGTGGCACATCTCTTTCTGCAGCCTTGCGCTGCGCTACCCGGAGGGTTTATCTTTTCATCAGCGATTTGGGGGACCTGTCAGTGAATTATCGCCGAGGCAGGTATTTGCCATATCCCCTTTTCTCAAGGCTGTGCCTCCAAAATCACCACCTGCCTTTTGGGGTTTTTTTTTTGCAAGTTAGGGGTAGGGAGTTCAGCCTCTCTGGTACAGAGGATCAGCGATGCTCTTGCCAAAGATGCTGCTGCAACAGCTCAGTGTTTTCACGAGGGTTTTGCAGACTCAGCTGGCACAGCTCCCCAACAACCCTTTCCTGCACCAGACAGGCTCCAGCAGCGTCGGACGGCCGCGTTGAGATGCCCTCGGATGGCACCCGACGCTGCCAAGCGTCCCCACGCCGATCCAGCGCTTCCCCTGCCGAGGAGCACCTGGCTCAGGGGGATTATCTCATGTTTGGACCCCAACCCAGCTTTGCTCCCATCCAGGGATCATTCCGTTAATGGGAATCTTGGGCTTTTTCCATGGCTTTGGCTTGAACCTCAGAAATATTTTGAATAGTTCCATGAAATATTTGCTTGAAATACATCTTTAGAGAAACAACACGTCAGCATAAAGGCATCTTTGGGAGCAAAATGTGTCGCTAGTTGCTCTCCAGGATGTGTTCTTGGCAGGTAGGGGTTGGCATCCCCTGACTTCACCAAACCCACTGTCTTCTCTGTGCTACCGCAGACGTGGTGGGTTGAGGTGCTGGAGATACCTGCACCCAGTTTAATCAGGAGGCAGCTGGAAACTGGGTAGTTTGGGGAGAAAAGAGTAAAAGAGCCTCAATTCAGCAGGTCTGTGGTTTCTGGCCATCGCAGGCTGCTGGTTTATGTCCTGGTATCCATATAAACTCCATCTTAATTTATCTTAAGCAATTTATTTTTCCCCACCACCAGCTTAACTGATCCTAAGCAACGTATTTTTCCCCACCACCATTCCCATATCCTCATCCCTGCCTGCAAGCCTCAGTCCTTTGATGGGCACCATCTAACCAAATCCCAAAGGCAGTGGGATTTGCCGGGGGGTTGTGTGTGTGGTTTCTCTTAACGCCGCTTTCTGTTAATCCCCAGGACTCGGATTAAGGATTCTGGCTCCCAAGGTGTTCCTTGTCTGTGGGTTCATAGCTCAAACACCAAATTTCTCTGCCTGAGCCAAGCTAGAACAGTGCAGAGTATCTTCTTATCATGATTTGCTGGTGTGGAAATCATGCCCTGCCTGTAATGTGGCTCATTTGTAGAGGAATGACTGTACTGTAGACCAAAAGGTCCCGTCTGCCCTGGGCTCCTCGTGAGGGATGTTTGGCCAGTGCGGTACAGCCGGGCTTCCCCATGAGCTCTCCCCGTCCCTGGGGCCTGTGGCTCCCACCCTTGGACATGGCCTGTGTCCAGGGTGGTCTTGGGGCAGATGGGGACTCAAAATGCCCCACCCTCTGCCTCCAGCTGAGCGCCCGAGGCTGCATAAAAATAGGAAAGGAGAGTGAGCACGAACTATTTCCCATGTTCAGGTCGATCCTCTGAGCCTTAGGGTCTGTCCAACCAGGCATGCGGCTGTGTGGAGCCCAGATGAGCAGCTCAGTGCCAGCAAACCCTGCAGAGGAAGGCAGAGAAAAAGGCAGAGAAAGGCAGAGGAAGGCAACATCACTTGATTACTGTGTTCAGTTTTGGGCCCCTCACTCCAAAAAGGCCATTGAATGACTCGAGCGTGTCCAGAGAAGGGCAACGGAGCTGGTGCAGGGTCTGGAGCACAGGTCTGATGGGGAGCGGCTGAGGGAACTGGGGGGGTTTAGTGTGGAGAAGAGGAGGCTGAGGGGAGACCTCATGGCCCTCTGCAACTGCCTGAAAGGAGGGTGCAGAGAGGGGGGATGAGTCTCTTGAGCCAAGGAACCAGCGCCAGGACAAGAGGGAATGGCCTCAAGCTGCGCCAGGGCAGGGTCAGACTGGCTCTTAGGAAGGATTTCTTTGCAGAAGGGGTTGTTGGGCGTTGGAATGGGCTGCCCAGGGCAGGGGGGGAGTCCCCATCCCTGGAGGGGTTGAAGAGTCGGGTTGACCCAGCGCTGAGGGATCTGGTGGAGTTGGGAACGGTCAGTGTGAGGTTGGACTGGAGGATCTTCAGGGGCTTTTCCAACTGAGATGATTCTGTGATCACCTACCACTACCCTGCAACCCCCCCACCAGCACAGGGAGATGAGCCCTGAGCCCTTCCAGAAAGCCTGGCCTTGGTCTTTGTGCCCAAGCACACCAAAAGAAATCATTTCCATCCCTCTAAGGTTTGCTAAGCCCCAGGGAGCGGGTGTTTAATGCCCTCCTCAGTGCAGTGCTTACTTTCCCACGGGCCGGAGCCTGGCCCAGGGGCTGAGGGTTACAGGCAGCAGCATCCTCACGAGCGAGCTGCCCCGTGCCGGACGCCTCCTCCGTCCCCTCTGAGCTCACCCGGGAGAGGCCGGGTGTCGGTGGGAGTGATATTTTTAAGTGATATTTTTTTAAGTGATATTTTTCCTTCCTCTTTGCCTTGGCCAGGGCGGCGGGCTGGAAGCCCTGACGGAGCGGTTCCAGCCCCAACAAGCCACCCCACCGCTCATGATGGAGCAGAAACCCGGCATGTACCCCCAGCCTTACTCCTCCGCCTCTCCCACCACCAACCTCCCCGGCGCCTTCCCCGGCATGGTCCGGCAGAAGCCGTCCTTCGGCCCCATGCCGGTGCAGGTCCCGCCGCCCCGCGGCGCCTTCCCCACCAACATGGCCATGCAACCCCGGCAGACACTCAACAGACCCCCGACGGCCCCCAACCAGCTGCGACTTCAGCTGCAGCAGCGGCTGCAGGGCCAGCAGCAGGTAATTCTCCCCCTTCCGCACCCCAAGGCCGTGGGCAGGAGGACGGAGCCACCCTCGGTCCTGCCTGCAGCCCGCGCGTCCCGGTCGGAAGGGATCAGATGGGTGAGAAGCTCCTGTATCAGAGTTTTGAAGGTCTCTCTGGCTTTTTTTTTTTTTTTTTTTTTTTTTTTTGCCTCTCCCTTCCAGCTGATCCATCAAAACCGGCAGGCCATCCTCAACCAGTTTGCAGCCAATTCCCCGGTGGGCATCAACATGCGGGCGGGGATGCAGCAGCAGATCACGCCACAGGTAAGGGGGATGCGGCACCGTCTTCCAGCTGGGAAAAATTGAGGATTAATCCCCACGCCCTCTCTGTTAGCACAGCCTGGCTCACTCCTCTCTGTCATTAATGTGAGAGAAAAATGCTCCCACGTGCAAGACAAGCGGCTGTGGGGTTTTTATTTTGCTTCACTCTTATTCCACCTCCTTCACCTGCTTAAGGTATAAATACTTTGTCATTTCTTAGAGAAGGATGTGCTATTGCATTTAACTGAAAAGAATCTTTAGGAAAAAGATGCCATCCTTTAAATACCAGAATCTCTAGTGCACCTTCTTAATGATCCTGCAAATCTCCAAGTCCTAAAGTTCTTTTCTGGCTTCTAATAAGTGAAAACATCTGCTGGGTACAAGGAGAAAAGTCAGAAAGCGTAGCCGAGTTCTGGTGACTTTATTCCACTTCTCGGCAAAGCTTTTGCCTTTTCATGAAGCGGTGTCACATCCCTAATGTGCCATGGGGAGCATTAGTCACAGGGAAGGGGACCAAGTGCTTCCTATTGTAGCTCCGATTTCAGCCGCTGATGGCTTTGTCAGGCTTTTTAAGGTGATTAATTCCAACACATCTGCCTCGGCCATATGGGGAACGAGCCCGTGGCGATGGAAAAGTTCATGGGATCGGGGTTTTTTTTAACGTCTCGCAACCAAAAGAGTCAGAGTCGGGGATCCTGGGCTCTGGCACGTGGGAGCATCCCGATGAAGGCACAAGAAGTGGGTCCTGCGGAGGAGAGGGGTGGTTGGTGGCAGCCAGGTGACTGAGAGCCCGTTTTCCCAGTTTGGGGGATGCTCCGGCTGCTGGAATTTTGCCATTCGGCACATGCAAGGGCTGATCTTTAATATCTCCAACCTGCTCTGCCCTGCAGCGGCACAAACGGGCCAATTTACAGCATTTCAGGGTTTTTCCAGCTTGCCTTGCAAACCAAGGCCGGGCGCCTCGAGCTGGGGAGGGGGAGCACCCGCGGCTCTTACACCAGGGGGGCTCTGAGCTGTTTGCCAGAACTGGAGGGTAATGGTGATAATTAGGGCACCCCCCTCCTTCCCCGCAGCCTCCCCTCAACGCCCAGATGCTGGCCCAGCGTCAGCGTGAGCTCTACAGCCAGCAGCACCGGCAGCGGCAGCTCATGCAGCAGCGAGCCATCCTGATGAGACAGCAGAGCTTCGGGAACAACCTCCCTCCCTCCGCCGGGCTCCCGGTACAGATCGGAGCTGCTCGTTTGCCCCAAGCACCCCCCCAGCAGTTCCCTTACCCCCCAAACTACGGTACGACCCCGGGAAACCCTCCCACCTCCACCAGCCCCTTCTCACCGTTGGCATCCAACCCCGAGGCCGCGCTGGCTAACCGCAGCAGCATGGTGAACAGGGGGATGATGGGCGGCGTCGGAGGGCAGTTCGGCGCCGGGATGACCCCGCAGATGCAGCAGAACATCTTTCAGTATTCGGGATCAGGTACGTCGAGCAGCTGGTTGGATCGGAAAGCCATCCGGCGGCAGGGAGGGAGAGGTTGGGGGCAGAGCTGAGATCACCCCCAGCCTGTGTCCCAGTCTGGTCTCTGGTCTCCACCTCCCAAAGGACCTTTTCTGGTTGAATCTCAAAAAAAAAAAAAAAAAGCTAAAAGTTTGGGCAACTTGAACTCTTTCCTTGAAAAGAATTTCCTTAACTCTTGAAAATCCAACAACAAGGCAGTCCTCTAAATTGCATTTCCTTAAATACATATGCCCCGAAAAAGGCCAGAGCCTTGCTGAGATGGCCGAAACGAGCTGCAGGCTCATGTGGGCACCGAGCTCCCATGAGATGGGTGAGCCCACGCAGAGCTTGTGAAGGTCTTCACATTGAAGCATCAGTGCAGGGTCTCAGCAAGGTGGACTTCAGAGATGAGTAGAGAAAACTGCAGTGTGGCTGCCATAGCCCTGCAGGAACCTGCTTTGGCATCTTCTCATCATCGCCCTGGCTATTTTCCAGCTGGGTGTGATGCTAAAGAGGAGCACCTGCTAAAGGAAACCACTTGGAGGGGGGGTTTCCCCGCTCCTTCATCCTTTCAATATTTGCATTTGAGCGATGCAGCTGCTCGAAATGAAAACCAGAGACCCCGAGACCGAAATTCACGGCTGATGCTTCTGGTTCAATGCCAACGGTTGCAAGGGAGGAGGAGGGAATCGGGGCTGCTGGTGGGGGTCTGGGCACCGCTGACGCCGTCTATCCTTCCCCAGGCATGGGTCAGCAAAGCGAACCCGCCTTTGCTCCGTCGCTCAGCCCCAGCAGCCCCTTGATGTCACCCCAGCTCCCGCCTTCACAAAGCCCTATGCTGCAGCCAGCACCACCGACACCAGGCTACCAGTCACCTGACATGAAGACCTGGCAGCAAGGAGCCATGGGGAACAGCAAGTAAGATCACGGGGGGGACAACCTGGGGCAGGCGGGTGACACGGAGAGAAGGCAGCAAGGTGACGCCGAGGTGACGGTCCCCTGGTAGGGTGTTGGCAGGGGTAGGTGGCACCTGGCTGAGGACACATGCTGAGCTCAGTCTGTGTCCTCCAAGTGTGACGTCCTCCAGAAGTCACCATCAACCCACGTCCTCGTCTTCGCCTCGGCAGCTCACAGCGTTTAAATGAATGAGCATGTGTGCTGAGGATGACATGAAGCAGGTCTTTGGCTTGTAATTACACGAGTGGCTTAATTATGTCTGGAGAAAGTAGGATTAGGAAAAATGATGATAAATTAAGCCCAGCAGTCCCAGGTCATTGTGTGACCCTCTTAAGATGTGTCTGGCTCTGACTTAGCGAAGCAAGTAGCAAGTCACCAGACTTGTTGCTTTTTTTGCATGAGTCAGGTTTGAGCTTCAAACCTCCAGAAACGAAAAAAAAAACCAAAAAACCTAAAAGCTCACCTGGGGGATGCCTTGCTTTGCATCTTGGGTCTGTCCAGATAGCTCAGCTGACCTGTCCTGGTCAAGCAGCACAGAGCAGGAGGTTCCTGGGCTGGGTGGGATGAGATGGGAGCACTGCTGGAGCTGGGATGCTTCACCCTGCCTTGTGCCGGAGAACTGTCCTCCTGCCTGCAGCAGGAGTGGGGAAAGGCAGGTGTTGAGGAGGGCACTGGAAGGAGCATGAACTCGGTGTCACATAGACCAGGGCTTTGCATCTTAAGCCAGCCCAAAGCCCTGTAACCATCCCTTTCTTGGCACTGGTGGCCCTCCTGCTCTACCCATCACACCCAGCAGCCTCTTGCTAGAGCAGGAGTGGAGGGCGAAGTCTCTGCAGCAGCCACCTCCCTTCCTCCCAGCCTTCACCTTGGTTAAGCCTTGCTTAACCCCTAACGCCTCCCTGTCCCTCCTGCTGTCCCCAGGGCTGCCACCTGCTGCGGGTGGTTTTGGTGTTCACCAGAGGCCGGCTGGCTGCTGTGGCGGCTCGGGCCACCCCAGGGACTCACACGCACCTCGAGGTGCCTTCGACGACCACGTACGCCCGGGTAAAGCTTTTTTTTCTCTCTCTCTCTCAGCGTATTCAGCCAAGCAGGGCAGAGCCAGCCGGCACCTGCTCAGCAGGGCATGTACAACAACATGAGCATCACCGTCTCCATGGCGGGAGGAAACACCAACGTCCAGAACATGAACCCCATGGCCGGTCAGATGCAGATGAACTCGCTGCAGATGCCCGGGATGAACTCCATGTGCTCGGAGCAGGTCAGTCCCACACCATCCCAACTCCCAGAACGGTCACCCAGCTCCCAGGGGTTCAGGATTTGTTTTTCTGGCCCCGCTGTCCAAAGCGGGAAGCAGGAAAGGTCTGGCTGCCTCTGCTGGCATTGCCACTGTGCTGGAACCCAAGGCCAACGGCACCCTGGGATGTCTTGTGTGTCCTTGGGGGGTGCAGGGACGTGCTGAGCATCTCCAGCACCTGCAGCCCTTGTGGTGGGCTGGTGGAGGGTCTGTTTGTAGCCAGGAAGCTGTGAAAACTGGGGATGGGGAATGGGAACAGTTGGATATGGGACCTTTCTGCAATGCCAGCCCTTTGGCGAGATCCTCCCTGAGCCAGAGAGAGAGAGACCCCTCCACCACCATTTTTAGCTGCTGGGGTTTGTCTCGGTGCCATTAAGCTTCTGGCCCGTTGGTTTTGTGTTGGGATGTTGTGGGTTGGGGCTCCTCCCTGGGGGGAGGAGCCACAGGGCTGGGCAAGGGAGGAGGCTGCTCCCTCCCAGGAGCTGGCCACGGTGCACGGGCCCTCTCACCGACCAGTTGGGTGCTGTTTCCTGCTCCCTGGGGGTGAGATGCCTCCAGAGCCAGCAGCAGCCCCAGGAAAAGGTGCTGAAGGTGGGGAGAAAGGTGAAACAGGTCCCAGCTGCCCACTGGGATCCCCCCACCGATGCCCTAAAACTCTGTAGCTCACTGTGCAGGGAGGATTCTGCCAGCACAGTCCCCCCCCAGCATTGCCCCATCCATGAGCGCCCCCTCCCCAAATCCCCCCCAAAACTCAGCTCGAGAGGGCTCCTCCAGCATCCAGGAGCCTCAGCTGAGCCTGGATCTTGCTTTTGACAGGTAAATGACCCGGCGCTGAGACCCGCGGGCCTTTACTGCAACCAGCTTTCCTCCACTGACCTTTTGAAAACAGAAGCAGATGGGGCGCAGGTCAGTAAGAAACTGCTAAGCACATCTCAGGTACCCCGAGGAGTTTGACGGGTTCCCCCCCCACCCCAATAAAGGCTGAACGTCCCCGACTGTACCGGCTCGGCACACTTGGTTTCCACCGGGGCCGGCCCTGGTTGGCAGGGTTGGGTTGAAGCCACCACGGTCCCGCCAGCGTTGGGTGACAGCCAGCCCTCGGGGACACCGGCACCGCTCGCAAACCCTCTTCGCATCAAAGCTCGCGCCGCCACTGCCGCTGTGAGCGTTTTCGGCCTCCTCGCTGGCGTGGAAGAGCGGTGACTCCGCAGCTGAGCTGGAAAAATAAAGGAGTGTTGGTGTTAAAACGCCCCTCGCCCCGGCTCCGGGCTGACAGCGAGCAGGGAGGGTTTCTTTCCTAGGCTTGGCCAGCAGCGGAGCAGCCCATGGCAGCCAGGCCGCCACGTTAAAGCACGGTGGAGCGAGGAAATTTGGATGGGGGAGGCGGTGGGGGCGGCGTCTGTCCCTGCAGGCAGCGCTGCCGGATGCTGCCCATCCCTCTGAGCACCACCAAAACGCGTCCAGCCGCCCGCCGATGCCTCCCGGGGACCATCCGCTTCATCCCCCACCTCAACCAACAACCCGCCGGCGTCCCGGCGTCGCCTCCCCCTTCCCCGTAGCGCAGCCTTGGTTTCACAGAGCCCGTAGGGACGCGCCGAGACGCACCAAAACTCTTTAAATTTTGATCAAACAGCCGCGCTGGACCTCACTCGCCACCCCACAACCATCACGCCGCCGCTCCCCTTCACCCTGGGGCTGCCTGGCTGGCTTTTTTTTTTTTCCCCCCCACCCCGCCACCAAAAATCTATTTTTTTCCCCCCTTTTTTTTTTTTTTTTTTTTTTTTGGATGAGCAACGTTATGAACCTCGCAGAGCCGAATGAGTTGCAGCGGTTTTCTTTTTATAGGACAAGAAGACAGAAGAGTTCTTCTCTGGGGTGGCTCCAGACTAGAGGAAGTCTCTAGTGAGTTTCCACTTCACGTAGTACCCAGCTCCGCCGCCGCCGGCCCCTGCCCCGGCCCCGCTAAATCCCCTTTTCTCTTTTGTGTCCCAGCAGGTACAACAGGTTCAGGTCTTTGCCGACGTACAGTGTACAGTGAATCTGGTAGGAGATCCCTACCTCAACCCGCCGGCTCCTTTGGGCACCCCGAAAAACGCCGCCGGGCCACCGCCGCCGCCGGGCCAGCAGAAGAGCCTTCTTCAGCAGCTACTGACTGAATAATCGCTTTGCGAGGAATGTGAAATTTAAATAAGAAGACGTACAGAGATATATAAATATATATATTATATATTTTTCTGAGATTTTTGATATCTCAACCCGCAGCCATTCTTCAGCTCGTAGTGTTTGGAGCAAAAAGGGGGGGTTTTGTTTTATTGGGGGGGGGGTGTCCCTTTGTTTTTTCCTTTTTTGCCCCTTTTTTCCCCCCATTTTTCCCTTCTATTACCCTTTTTTCCTTTTCCCCTTTTATTTTCCCCTTTCTCCTTCTTTTCCCCCTTCTTTCTCCTTTTTCTCCCCTTCTTTTCCCCCTTCTTTCTCCCCTTTCTCCTTCTTTTCCCCTTTTCCTCCCTCTTCCTTCCTTCTTTTCCCCCTTTTTCCTCCCCTTTCTTTTCCCCCTTTTTTTCTCCCCCCTTTTCTCCCCCTTCTTTTCCCCCTTTTTTTCTCCCCCTTCTTTTTCCCCCCACTTTTTTTATCCCCTTTGGGGGTTTTTTCCCCCTTCCCCCCCCCCCCCTTGTTTTCCCTTTTTTTTAAAAAAAAAAAAAAGTTGGATGTCGGTGAAGCGACGAGGCGGGACAGTCGGTTTCTCGAGCCAAAATTACAGATGATTCTTATTTTTGTAATCATTTTGCTGGCTTCTTAATCTGGAGGAAGGTTTCTCGGGGAGGCGGGGAGGGGGAGAAGGCAGCTGGAGGGCTGCGGCGGCGGCAGGAGGAAGAGGAGGAGGAGGAAGAGCAATCTCAGTTTCAGCTGGATCTGTCACTGATCACGTCTCGGCGCGGGGCACGGAAGGGGATCGGCGCTGGACTTCTGCGGGAAAAGCCGGTTTTTTATTCACGCTTAAACAAAACCCCTTCTCTCCCCTCCGCCCCAGCCCGCTTGTGCGTACAATCAGCTTTTTCTAGCAATCGTGAGTTTGTCGGTTTTAAAGAAAAAAAAAAAAAACAAAAAACAAAACAACAGAGTATTTTGACCCACCATTTTTTCCATGTTTTATGCTGGTTTCAGGCCTCCGAGCGAAACGGGGAGGGGGGCTACAATGTGTATATTACAACAGGAGGAGAAAAAAAAAAAAAAAGACAAAAAAAAGATAAAAAAAGAACAGTTTGGGGAAAAAACTGCAATAATTTTTAGGGGGAAGGATGGGGGGAGGGGTCTGTCAATTATTGTAGATAAAATTTTCTGATTAAATATTAAATAAAATTAAGCAGGCGGTTCTTTCTGCTTTGATTGTGTTTAACAGCTGAGGTAGCTTAAACTATTTAAAATAATAATAATAAAATAATAATAATAATTGAATTCTCTGTTGGGAGATAGCTTATTTTTTTTCCCCTCAAGCCTGTCACTGTAAATAGCTCTGAGCTCTGTATAAATTTGTTTTCTTCTCTTTTAGTTGGGGGTCGCTTTTAATATTCACTGCTGACTTTTATGGGGGGAGGGCAGCTACGGGGGGAATTTTTTTTTTCTTCCCTCTAAAACTCGCGCTGGTGTGTGGAAAAAAAAAAAAATGTGTAGCTTTGTTGATTGACATTTGCAAGAGTTAAAGATGACAAAAAAAAAAAAAGACGTTAAAAAAAAAAAAAAAAAGAACCGGACTTGCCAGCTACCGTTTTGTTGTTTCTGTGCAGAGGGGGAGGCCGGAGCGGTGCCGGGGCTGGAGGTGGGAAGCCAGGGGTCACCCCGTCCTCACACTGGGAACCCCTGTGTTGCTGGAAATTAGCCAGTGTGTGGAGTTTGGTGGCAAAACTGGCGTCTTAAATCCCAAAGTGCTAAGGAGAAAATATATATAAGTGGGGGGGGGGGTTGCTAGTCACCAAATTTACCACCGGAGCTGCCCCCAGCAGGGGCCACGCGGGGGTTTGTGGGCTCCCCAGCGCCATGGTTGGGGTAACGCTGTGGTGGGGAGGCTGCTTGGGTTGGCCCTGGCGCAGAGCAGCGAGAAACGGCACGTGGCTCCTGCCTCCAGCCCCGAATTCAAGGCCGAGAAGAGCTGCTTCAGCTCTGGAAAAGGGGAAATTGGGGTGGGGAGGGGGGAAAGGGGTGACAGTGACATTAACAGCACGCCCAGGGCGGGGAGAGGTAGGGCAGATACACTTCTAGCTGACAAAGCACTTTTTTTTTTTTTTTTTAAACTAAGTGGTTCACTTCAAACATTTTTACTGCAAACGCAGCAGGATGAGGTCCGCAGCGAGTGCCGGCTCACCGGCCGATGCTGCCGTCTGCTGTTTGCGCGGCTCCCAGCGGGGTTTTATCGCACGGTTCAACGTGAATAAAATCACAGACAAACCAGCCTCGCTGGTGCTGGAGGAAAAAGCGATCCGGCGTGGCTCTGGAGCGAGGGGTGGAGGTGCGAGAAGCGTCGGGAGCGTGGCCATGCCGGCAGCGGAACCGACACCAAAAATCCGCGGGGAGGACCCGGCCCCGGTTGCGGAGCTCAGGCACACAGAAAACAACCATCGGGATGGACGGACAGACGGATGGGAAGCTCAAAGGGCTGCCCAAGGGAAAACTCACCCCTAAAAAGCAGCAGAGCCATTTTTCAAGTTTGCCTGTGCTGGCAGGGGGATGACCTGCAAGCCCACGCTGCACACAGGCAGCAGGTTAACACAAGACATAGTCACATTCTGCACAGAATAACGTTTAATCCTCCCCAAAGAGCCGTTTTGCACTGTGTAACTGCTATCACCACGTGAGGAGAAGACTACCTGCTGCTGAGAGTTAGCCCCGCGCTCCTGAGACACAGCAGCTTTCCTGCCGGCGCCTGTCTGGGGGTGAGCTCAGCTCTGGCCCAGAAGGAGAGCTGCCCGTGCCCGGTCACTTCAGCAGTTTAAATTTCTTCAGGTGCTGGTGCACTTGGTCCTTCGGGTAGGGCCTGAGCGCCAGGCAGGTGGCCATGTTCTCGGGCTGCTCAGTCCACACTTGGTGGTCGATGTTGTGCTGCTTCAGGGTCTCTGCCAGCGCCGTCAGGGCGGTTTCATCCGGAGCCTGGGGAAGAGACAAAGTCCGCTGTGAGGACTTGGGGTGCGAGGCGGTGCTGGGTACCTGCAGAAGCTGAGGGAAGATGGCTCATGCTGAAGGCAGCGGCCAGGACAGGGAGGCACAGCTTCCTGCACACAGCTATTAGGCTGAGCAATCCCCATAGTTTATATCTTACCCAAAAGGCATTTTGTTCTCGTAGGCCCTGGCTTTGCAAGCACTGGGGGTAAGAGCTGAGGGTTGTGAGCCAACACGGGCTGTAAACCCTCAAAAATGCAGGTTTTTCCCCGGGCAGCCTGCCTGGCTCTGCATGCTAAGGCAAACAGCTCTGCCCAACCCCACGTCCACGCCGGGGCTGCCCCGACTACCGCCCTGAACTCTCCCCTCACAAAGTGGCCGCCGCTGCCGCGGCCCTGGATGGCTGCAGGGGCTCATCGGGAGTAACGGCGCCTCCGGGAGCGGAGGCCTCGGTACCACAAGGGCCCGCGGCCTTCAGAGTTTAGGCCGCGGTTCAACTCCCCGGGTGAGGCGAGCGGGAGGGGCTGCCGGGAGCGTGAGGAGAGGACAGGACAGGCCGGGCCCGGGAGAAGGCGAGTCAGGCCCGACCTCCCCCTCCCCACCAAGCCCGGCTTAAGACCCGCAGACCCACCGCCCCCTCAGGGATCTGCCGGGCCCGCCCCAAAATGGCCGCCGCCCGCCCCCCTGAGCGCGGCGCTCCCGGCGTGCCCCGCGGCTCCCGGCCTGCCCCGCGCACCTCCAGCACGACGGTGCGCATGGCGCCGCCCAACTCCAGGTAGGCGCGGGTGTCGGGGTGCTGGCGGTGCGCATGGGCGGCTGCCAGGGCGGCGTGGCAGCCCTGTGCCACGACCGCGCCCAGCGGCCACGACCGCGGCGGCCGGCCCAGGTCCCCCCGCAGCACCACATACTGCACCAGCGCTGCCGCCGCTGTCGCTCCCGGCGCCGCCATGCTGGTGTACGGCGCCTCACAGCCTGCCGGGAGACGCGCCCACGCACTGTGTTTGCTGGGAAGGTGGCGGCGGCGCCATTTTGTTGTACGGCAAAGGGAGGGAAATGGCGTCAGGGGAGGTGACGTCCTTCCGGTGGCGCTAGGGCGCGCAGTTCGAGCGCCGGTTGCTATGGTGAGTGCGGGGACCGTTGGGGAACCGGGCTGGGGCAGGCGGCCCCTTCAGTCCTCCTGGTGCGGAGGCCCCTGGCTGCACAGCTTCTTTCTTGTCCCCGTCCCCTCGGCGGGGTCCCCAGGGGTCTGGGCCCGGCCCACCCCGCCCGTGTGGGGAGCGCCCCGGCACCCCCGGGTGCCTCCTTGTCGCCCCCCCGGGGCTGTGGTGGCTCACTGGGCTCGTCCTGCTGGCGGAGGCCGCTGAATCCGGCCCGTTCCTGCGCTCCTAGGGGGGTTTCCTTGCGGGGCTGGTGTATAATGGTGGGTTATAACGTGTCTTTACAGCCACCGGGGATTGTCCCTGCGTGGGGCCAGCCTGGGTGCTAGACCTGCCCTCGGCGCTTCTCGGAGGCCCGTTGCAGGAGGAAGAGGAAGGTCCCCTGAGGAAGAAAAGCTCTTGCTTCCCCCATATCGCCACTTCCCAAGGGATGGAGCCTGGCCGAGGAGAGCTGACGCCTCCCTTCTCGCTTGCAGGAGAGTGGCAAGGGAAGACGGAGGAAGGGAAAGCATATTCACCACACGGTGAGCAGTCTGGGGTGCGGGGCGTGCTTTCTATCCCAAGTGCAAAGCGTGTCCTGTAGGACTGAACCCTGAAACGCTTGGGGCCAGAAGTGACCCTTTGGCTCACTGAGTTGTGCCTTGAGTCACTTATGGCCACTTTAGGGTATGGGGGCTTCAGAGAAGTTGCTTTACTACTCTGTGTACTGGCTTAAAAATAAAACTTGCAGGTGTCTTGGAATGGGGACTTGTGCTTTTGCTACCTTACTCTGCGTTTCAGGAGCTTAGCTAGCTGGTGTGAGGCACTCAGCCTCGCTGTTTAAAATTCCCTTTTTGCCAGATGTTTGCCTGCCCTCTGCCTCTTTGAAAAGCTGTTGCAAGTGGTTTCTTTATGTATCTGCACTGGACCTACTTTGTTTTGGGTACTGCGGTGCAGACTGCTAATAATCACAGCCTGGATTTTTGAGCATGTCATGCTTTTCCTCACAGGGGTGTTTGCTCACCTGGAAATGCTGGAGGCGCGGGCTCATGAGGCAGACATGAAGGAAGAGGAAGCGAAGCAGCAAGAGGAGAAGCTGGCCAGGCTGAAAGCAAGAGTACAGGAGCTGACACTCCAGAGGGATGAGCTGCAGGCTAAAGTGGATCTACAGCAAAAGAGGGTGAGAGAGAATTTGCTGCAGGGATCTGGCAGAGGGCTCTGGTGTGCTCCTGCTCTCAGAGAGTGGATTTACTGAGGTTATTCATATAGAGTCAACTATTATTTTTTTATTTTCCCTTTTTAAGTGGTATACAGTTCTAGGGTCCCTAGTTTTCAGTACATATACTGAAGGAGGTCATGTGGCCATTTCTGAACTCTTTTCTTGAGTTTTTGTTCTCTCTTCTGCTTCATTTCTTCCCTCTACTGCTTGAAATGCCATCTCCCTTTTCTCAGAGCCGGGTTATTATTTCTCTGTATCCCGACTGTTTCCCTTGCAGGTGAGATTTGTGTCAGCGATTTCTGACCTCTCTTCTCTTCTGGCTTTTGTAGCAACTTGAGAAAGAAGGAGTCGCGTCGGATCTGGCACAGCCCAGTGCTCAGGCTGTTTTAGAGTGGAAGATAAAAAGGGTTAAGGCTATGCTGCAGGTCTTTTGCCTCACAGGTAACGTCTTGGGATTTGCGTGCGTTCTGCCAACGGCTGCGTTTTTGGGGTGCTAAATTTTGGAAAATGAGCCTGATGTGAAGTGTAACTTCCCTGTTAACGCTGCTGCTGCTGTGCTTGCTGCCTTTGGAATGTGAAAATGCTGGAAGAGCAGTAACCTTGTAATTCCCTGCCTTTCACAGGAGGCTTCTGGGATGTAGCAGGAACTATTATTTACTGAACTATGTCATTTAGACTGAGGTCTAGATTCTGGAAAACGTGTAACTACCTTAGGAATTAAATCTTTGGGAATGAAGCACTTAAATATCCAGTGGTGTGGGTCTTCCAAGCAAGCTTGTGAGGTCAGCACCCTCTTTTCACCTCCTGAAAAACATTTTTGGTTTCCAACGAGAGTCACCTTTGCTCTGCGTTCTGGAGAGCGTGAGGATGTGAATCCTGCTTGACACGTGTGGGCTGAGCCCTGCCACGAGCGCTCCTGCTGCAATCCTTGGGGGGTTGAAGCCTTCCTCCACCTTCCTCCCTGTTCTCCCTGTCGCGTTGGTGTTTGAAATTGGTAGCGTAATGCAGTTATTGGGAATTTATGCCACCGCTAATTAAAAAGTTGCTGTGTTTTCTGTCCCTAAACCCTTGCGAGTCTTTAATCCTCTGAGGGAGCTCCCTGAGCTTCCTTGTGAGAGGACACAGCCCCTCTTGCAGTCGGTGTTGCCCCAGCAAAGCTGCTCTGCGGTGATGAGTTAACGTAGCACCGAGTAACCCCCCTCTCTCTCTGGACCCAAGGGATCAGTGGGAAGCTGACCAAGCAGGGAGTGTGTTTCTGCATCAGCACGGCTTACGAGGGCACCTACTTGGATTCTTACTACCTGGACCTGCTCACCAAGCCAGAAGTGCGGATTCTCCGCCACTCCATCCCCATCTTCATCCCCCTGGAGCAGCTGGCCAAGAAATACTTGCAGACAGACATCAGGCGCTTCTTGTCCGTCCTGTCCAACCACCTGAACGCTTACGCTGCGAGGAAGTACCAGGCAGACCAGTTACAGGTACCAGTGGCCACAGCAATGCTGTTCACCTGTCCTTTTCCCTTTGATGTACCAAGAGTTACGAGCATCTAAAGCATGTAGGGGAATCTCGGCAGTTTTCTTTATGTGTTTTTTCTTTACGTTCTGGTTTTTAGAACTTCACAAATTATCACATGACTATAAACTTGGTCGCCTGTTTCATCGATTGTCACGTACTTGGATGTTGTCTGGTGGCTTATTTAAAATTTACCACCAAACTATGGAGGTCCTTAAGCTGAAATAGCTGAGATGTTGTAAAAAGCTGCTGGAGGATGTGGCTTAAGGGCTTAAGGCATGAGTGCTGGTTTATTTATTCACCACAGGCGGGTTGCTCAATGTACGTGCCAGGCTAGTAGGGAGGGTGGGGGCACTGCACTTAGCGAGCTCCCTTCCTAGCTTCATGTTTCAGCACTTGTCTTTGTCCCTCCAGGAACACTTTTCAGACCAGATAGAAGGAACCTTGCAGACAAACTCCTTGTGTAACTTGCTGGTCTTTAATTACAACGTGCCAAATAAAAGCAAGACCTTTCCCTTCAACGTGAGGCTGCTTTACGGAGATCTCTGTTCCAGCATCCCCACTAAAGTCACCGTTTCCTGCACATGTAAGTGATCGGTGTGGGGGGTCTGTTGGGGGGTGTGGGGTGAGCAGATCATACTGTGTTTCTGGACAGGTTTTGTTTCTAGTTGAGTTTGGGGACAAAAGGGAACAAACTGTCATATTTCTGAGGGAGAAAATATGATAGAAGGGGTTGTGTGCAGTCGGTGCTGGGTCTTGAAGCAGTTGTAACTCATCCCTAGCACAAGAGCATGGATCTTGCAATCCTGGCAGTGGCTGGAGGGAGGGAAATACGACGGGGCTGAGAAAGGGAAGGTGTGAGCGCCAGCTTGGATCGCTTCAGGCGGACGGGCTGCTCGTTCCCAGTTTGCGATTACTTGGAGTGCAGACCCCAGTACGGTCCCAGCAAGATCAGGATACTGGTTTGGTAGGTGTCACGGGTAAATCCCAGCCTGTGCTAGTGCACTCTGGGCATGTGGGAGAGCCTGGCGAGGAACTGCAGCCAGAAACTTGGATGCTGTCAGTCTCGGTCGCGGGGATAGTTTGTTCCACTCAACTTGCGGCCTTGGACTCGTTTCTGATCCTTGAAGACCTGGCGCTCAGCTCTGTGACCTTTCTGTAGGGTGAGGGCTAGTTGTAGGCAAATAAAACAGAATCTTTTCAGCATCAGGAACTGCTTGCTCTCAGTGCAATTAGGTAAATGACTAATTGAGGCCTGGTGTTGGGGTGTCTTGCATTGTGGGGGTGTTGATTGCCAGCCGGCTGAACAGTTCCCAGCAGTGTGCCCAGGTGGCCAAGAAGGCCAATGGTATCCTGGCTTGTATCAGCACTAGTGTGGCCAGCAGGGACAGGGAAGGGATCTTACCCCTGGGCTCGGCACTGGGGAGGCCGCCCCTCGATGAGTGGGTTCAGTTTTGGGCCCTTCACTCCAGAAAGGCCATTGAATGACTCGAGCGTGTCCAGAGAAGGGCAACGGAGCTGGTGCAGGGTCTGGAGCACAGGTGTGATGGGGAGCGGCTGAGGGAACTGGGGGGGTTTAGTCTGGAGAAGAGGAGGCTGAGGGGAGACCTCATGGCCCTCTCCAACTCCCTGAAAGGAGGGTGCAGAGAGGGGGGATGAGTCTCTCGAGCCAAGGAACCAGCACCAGGACAAGAGGGAATGGCCTCAAGCTGCGCCAGGGCAGGGTCAGACTGGCTCTTAGGAAGTATTTCTTTGCAGAAGGGGTTGTTGGGCGTTGGAATGGGCTGCCCAGGGCAGGGGGGGAGTCCCCATCCCTGGAGGGGTTGAAGAGTCGGGTTGACCCAGCGCTGAGGGATCTGGTGGAGTTGGGAACGGTCAGTGTGAGGTTCATGGTTGGACTGGAGGAGCTTCAAGGGCTTTTCCAACCTCGATGATTCTGTGACACTGGGGGGACACTGAGGGGACACTGGGGACATTGTGGAGTTGAGAACAGTCAGTGTGAGGTTAATGGTTGGACTAGATGATCTTCAAAGGCTTTTCCAGCTGAGATGATTCTGGGATTCTGATTCTGTGCAGCCAGGCCTTAACTGCCCCTGCTGCACTTCCAGGTGTGCTGGCATGTACTGCAGTGCAACGGCAGAGAGAAGAAAGGCAGGAGCGAGGTTTATGACCCCTTAGAAAGGATCAGGGATACTGTGAAATACTTGTAACAAAGATCTTAAATACTCCTAACAAAGATCTCTGCCTGAAAAATCTTTCCCTGACACCACCTGCTCCCCCTTCCTCTGTATCAGTAACACTCCCCCGTCCCGGTATGGCAAAGCCTGACCGCAACGCCGAGTATCTTGTGCAGCCCCAGCCCTGTGGCCCGGCTTAATCCTGGTTCCATGCTATTTTCTGCCTGGTTACTACAAATGCCAAACTGGGCTGAGGAATCCTTTGCCTCCCTGTGTGTGTCCCGCTCACGACTGGCTGGGCTGTGGAGTGTGAGGACCGACGTGCAGCTAGATGGAGCTCTGAACTGGGCAAACTGGGATTAATAGCGCGGTCTCGGGCCTGCTTCAGTGAGCTCCTTGGCTTGCAGAGAGGCTGGAGGAGTCGTCGTGTATTATATCGGCAGCTCCCCTTCTCTTTCCTCACAGTAGCCATAGGTGAAGTTCTGCCTTTCCTCACAAATTTTTGTGTCTTCTGAGCTAAGAGAGCAACTCGGTGACTGAGGCTCCCTCCCGTTACCGTCCTCACAAGGCGCTTGCGCTCTCTGCAGCCATTCAGATCCCAGCGGGGGGAGCTGCAGGACAGTGGAGGGTGAGGGAGGAGCGAGAAGGGTTACGAGAAGAAAAACTGCATTTAAAAACTCTCGGGGGACGAGGGAAGAATGAGACGCAAAGAGTTTTACTCTGGCAATATGATTTTGTTTTTCCTTTCCTCGCTGATCCGGCCGCTTCTCCTGCCAGCGGAGGCTCCTGCATCTCTGGCAGAGATGGCAGCGGCTCACTCGGACCTCTTTTGCCACGTGGCCCTGCACAAAGCCTTCCGCTCCTTCAGCGACGCCGGAGAAAGCGCGGCCGGAGCCCCGTGAGGCACCCTGGCCCTCAGGGACGCGCCTGCCTGCAGGGAGTGAGCTCAAAATGCAAATATTTTCCCTGGACTGCAGCACTGCTGCTGGGAACCCCCCCGAGGAGCATCTTGGCCCAGTTTGGATCTCGAGAGCGATGTTTCCTTGAGGCTTTCGGGTGTCTGTTGTTGCAGGTAATCTTTCCTCAGTGCTTGTTTGAGTGTCGCAGAACTCCACGCTTGCAGGAAACATCTCAGCTGGAATCAGAAACTATATTAAAACTTTGTGACTTCGGTGCTTTGGGGGCAATGCCCTGTGGGTCAGCACCCTGCAGTTCTCCAGTGCACCTCAAAAAGTGGGAAGCAAGCGGAATAATCCGTTCCCTGCTTACCACAGCCAGGGAAAGACTTCATGTTAGAAGCTGGAAGGGGTTGAGGGACAAAGGTGAGGTTTAGTCAGCGCCAGCAGCAACCTGCCCTCTTGTGCGGGCTGTGTTAACCCCCCCAAAGCACAAACACCGAATTTTCCAGAAAGTTTCACGCCAGCAGTAGCTTTATGCATGTTATTTCCTTCTCTTCAGGCATGAGACAGATTTGCTGTGTCCCCTTGTCTGGATCAGATCTTTAAAATCTTGCTGTTTGGTCACAGTGATTTTTAAACTTGTTAATAAAAGTTCTATGTTACCGAAATTGTGGTGTTTAGAAAAATCCTCTATTGATTTGAGCTGTACAACGTGGGTTTAAATAACAATACTTTCTCCTGTCTCATTTTTACGCCAGTCCCATGTGTAGGAAAGCACAAGGGAAAGCGCTTCAGAATTTTTTAGTTGTTTCTGTAATTATTAGAGCTCCTTGTCCAGAGTGAACAGGACAACTTAAGCGGGGTAGCTCCAGGCAGCGATTCCTGCCCCTAATACTGAGAGTTTCTTGGGGAGGAAGGTGCGTGGGGGTGAGCGTTCACCTGGGCTTTTGAATATCTATTCCTGAAGCCAGCTGCGCAGCAGCAAAAGGCAGTTTCAGTGTCCTGCATCACTTTTAATTGTGTGGTTGTGTCGTCTTCTGCGAAAAAATACTTGAAAAGTGGAAGAAGTGCTGCCTGTGCCTGAGGGCAGCTGGAGTTTGCAGAGGATGGACTTAAGTGGGAGTCCCTTCCCAAACCTTGTGCAGCTGAGGGGAGGCAGAGCCTTGACCTTCCCAGGGGGTGAAGGTCCAGGCCATGCTTTTGGGGGAAAGCGTGTGGGAACTGGATGCTTAAACTACCCGCGTGAAGTGCCGCAGCTTCTCCCTGAGGCAGCTGTGGCAAAGCCGGGCTTAACCCAGGTCTTGGGTGCAATCCCCTGTTTGTGTGGGACAGAGGGAGGCCAGTCCCCCCCCGCCTCCAGGCTTACCTGGCATGGTACAAACACCCTCGCAGGATTGTGTTTGGTGCAGATGCAGGTTTCTCCCCCTCCCCAGCATCACTCCGGATCCCTGGGGGTGCTGCCGGCACCCGCAGCCGGGCCTTGCAAAAGCCGAGCGGCGGATGTGGATTTTTATTTCTAAAAAACAACCCAACATGCACTTGGAGGGCTGCTCAAACCCTTCTTGCCATCTCAAAACAAAGCAGGCATGGAATCAGGCTTTGAAATTCAACTGCTTCTATTCAAGAAACTAGCGGCATAATTACACTCTGCAGGTGCCTGTCTCCTCCCTCCCCGGCCCCGCCAGCGCCGGGTGAACCCCCCCAGTGCCCTCCTAGGCCGGGCTTTGCGCTTCTCTTCCATCAAGCAACAGCAAAGTGACCGCAGCATGTGCGGGGCAGCGTCCGGACGAGCGTGAGTCCCCCCGCTGCGGGGAGGGACCAGGCACAGTTAAAAATATAAATGTCAATCTGTACTCTTATATATATTTATATATCTGAAATACACAATATCGGCTCCTCCTTCTTTTTCTTCCCCGAGTCAAAGGCAGCACTGTGCTCTCCATCTTCCCCCATCTAACTACGGCGGTTTGGGACGAGGATGAACTTGGTACGAACTAACGGCAAACCCCGGGGCGCTCCCGGTTTGTAGCTCCTCAGCACACAGGAGAGAGGCGGCGTCTTCCCAACTGGCCCTGAGTTTGGATCTCCAAGCGCCGGGGCCAACGACGCTACCGGAACGTCCCGGTGATGTGGCCGCCAGCGCGGTGAAGCCCGGGGAAAGGCCCCGTGCCCTGCTGGGGTGGGGGGCTGCGAGCTTGCGTGAAGGGTCTCTCCCTCCTGCTTGGGCCGCAGGCGCGTGACGGAGCGAACCCCCTCAACCTCTGGGAGCTCGGAAAGGGTCGTGCGAAGGGGTCGGTTGCTCAAAAGTTTGGTTTCGGATCCGGACCGCGGTGGGATGGACGTCGTCGGTGCCGGGGGGTGGTGGCTGTGGTGGCGGGGGGTGACGCCGGACCCTCATGAGTTGTCCACCACCTGATGGGGCAGGGTGACGGAGGAGCCGTTCACAAAGGAGCCCTGCTTCTCCCGGCCCTTGAGGAAGAAAGTGAGCAGCTCCCCTTTGCCCTTGACGTAGATGGCTCCCCGGCGTACGAAGCGGAAGCCGTACTCCTTCAGGATGAGGTGGGTCTCCTCCACCACCTGTGGGGACAAGGGGGAGGCTGGAGGGGGGCGGGTGTCCATGGGGAGAAGGGACCCCCCCACACACACCATGTGCTGTTTGGACAACAGGTCTACCCACCAGCCAGGCTCCCACCCCATCATCTTGGGGTGCCCTTTGCCCCATCCCCAGCTCCTCAACCAGCCCCAACCCTCCCGGCAGCACTTTTCCCCACTCCCACCCAAAGCCTGGGGTGTTTGCAGGCTACAGCCCTGCCCCCATGACATACCAATTTGTGTCCCCCCACCTGTATGTTCCCCATCACGCCGGTGGACTCCATCCTGCTGGCCACGTTCACCGTGTTGCCCCAGATGTCGTAGTGTGGCTTGCGGGCGCCGATGACACCTGCCAGCACGGCCCCCTTGTTCATACCTGTGCGAGACATGGGGGGGGGATGAGTCTCCTGAGCCAAGGAACCAGCGCCAGGACAAGAGGGAATGGCCTCAAGCTGCGCCAGGGCAGGGTCAGACTGGCTCTTAGGAAGGATTTCTTTGCAGAAGGGGTTGTTGGGCGTTGGAATGGGCTGCCCAGGGCAAGGGGGGAGTCCCCATCCCTGGAGGGGTTGAAGAGTCGGGTTGACCCAGCGCTGAGGGATCTGGTGGAGTTGGGAACGGTCAGGGTGAGGTTCATGGTTGGACTGGAGGAGCTTCAGGGGCTTTTCCAACAGAGATGATTCTGGGATTCTGAGATGGGGGGCAGGTGGGGTTAGATGTCACCTGGTGACATGGACAGGACATCCTGGTCTACAGAAGAGTCTGTCCCAGGGGATGTGGAGGGGCAATGAGGTGTCCCCCACCCCAGCCCTGCTACTGAGCCAGTGTCCCACCGCTCGTGGGGAAGGAGGGACAGGGGACACCAAGGTGGAGCCTGCCCCACGCTGCCGGACTTGCCTATGCGGAGCATGAAGTTGTTGAAGGACTGGTAGTTGATGTTCATCAGCGTCACCTTCATGGCTAAAGCAAAGTCAGCCAGGTCGGCCAAGTGCTGCCAGCGCTCCTTATCCGAGAGAGTCTCCTTCTGCAAGGATCAGCGCGTGTCAGGCCTGCCCACCCCCTTCGCTGTCCCCCCCCCACCACGGGGACCACTCACCTTGGCGCTGTAGCCGTTGGCGTTGGCATCGGGGGTCACTCCAGAAGCTGCCATGTAGGTGCTGCCAATGGTTTTGATTTTGGTGATGCACCGGAATTGGGGTTCATCCAGGAGCTGAGCCGTGGAGACAAGACCCCCTCAGGCATCCCCGGGGCCATGGCAGGTCCTTCTGTCCCCAGATGGTCTGGCCAAGGCCCGCGCCATCCCCGTGGCCGTCTCCATCCCGACTCACCGCGTCAAAGTCGGAGATGATCTCATTGAGGAACCGCAGGCACTCGATGCCCCCGTTGTTGATGCTCTCCTCCGTGTAGAAGTCGGCAAAGTTGGGGAGGGAGGCAAACATGACACCGATCTCATCGTAGGACTGGCTGTAGAGCTCCTGGGGATGGGATGGTGGCCGTGAGCTGGGGACATGCCCACGCAGGACACTGGCACCTCTGGCAAACCCAAACCCTCCCGTGAAGCCACCTTCCCTTGGCACGGGTGAAAAAAAAACGAGGGTCCTCTTCAACCTCACCTTGCACTGCCAAGACATCATCTTCATCCAACCGAAGATGCTCAGCCAGAGCCTACGGCAAAGCCTCCAGATCTGGAGCCTGCCCACCCCCGCCAAAATGGGGGAAAATACCCGCTCCTGGGTGCTCCTCACCTCGTCACGCTTCTTGGAGCCCAGGAAGTGCCGGGCCACATGCTCGGGCAGCATGTTGGTGACAAGGGCCTCGTTCCAGCGCCGCATCTCGTAGACCCGCTCCTTCTGGTCGTGGACATCAATCTTCCAGAGGAAGAGGGTCCTGGCCAGCTTCTCCACCTGTGGAGGTGGGGGGTGGGATATAGCTGCACCCCCAATCCCCACCCCTCCCATGGGTCCTCTCCAGCTCTGGGAGCATCCCGGCTGTTGTGGGGCCAGTCTGGGCTTGGGGACAGCCTGGAAGAAGGCTCTGGGACAAGGTGAAGCCCTAACTAGGGACATAAGACCTGCTCTGAGAGGCAAACAGGACCCTTGCAGGGCCAGCATGGGCCTTAGGGACACCACATTGCTGCCCACCCCTAACCACAGGGGCAAGACGGGGGTGTTCTGCACTGAGGTGGTCCTGGAGAGCCCTTAGGTGGGCTTCCTTGGAGAAGAGCTGGAGATGTTCACACCTGGAGACAAATCCTGCTGCCTTGGAGCTTGCAAGAAATAAGGGGCTGAGGGTGAAGACGCAGAGGGGCAGGATTGACACTGCTTCACTGGGAACACATTGTCCTGCACTATTACACGGTAAAGAGAGACCTTAGAGTGGCCTCCCAGGACTGAAAGGGGCTACAGGAAAGGGGGGAGGAACTCTTGATCAGGGGGGAGGGATAGGACAAGGGGTGATGGTTTTAAACTGAAAGAGGGGAGATTTAGGTTAGATCTAAGGAAGAAATTCTTCCCTGTGAGGGTGGTGAGGTCCTGGCACAGGTTGCCCAGAGAAGCTGTGGCTGCCCCTCCCTGGAAGGGTTCAAGGCCAGGTTGGACGGGGCTTTGGGCAACCTGGGCTAGTGGAAGGTGTCCCTGCCCGGGGCAGGGGGCGGGGACTGGATGATCTTCAACGTCCCTTCTGACTGAAACCGTTCTGTGATTCCCGGGGTGGGGGGATGAGTCACTCACGTGGCGAGAGAAGTAGTAGAAGCTGAGCATCACGATGAAGATCATCGCAGTCATGGAGTACTTGGATGGGACCAGCGAGGACCTGCTGGCAAAGGTGGTGAGGTGTGGGTGGGCGGTGGGCACGGCCGTGCCCCCCAACCCATGCCCACCCCCCTGCCACCCCTTACGTGCTTTGCTGGCCACGGCGGCGGTCGTACTGGTCAAAGATGTGCTCCCAGGCGTAGATGTTGACGGCACCGGTGGCCCCGGTGATCAGCACCATGAGGGTCAGCTTGACCATGTGGCTGACCTGCACCAGCATGATGGTGGCCACCAAGGCCAGCAGGGCAATGTAGCTGTAGTACTTGGGCTGCTCCCTGCAGCCATCTGGCCATGGTGGCCCTGCTGTCCCGTTGCCCGTCCCACCGTGGTCCTGCCGGCAGCTGAGCTGGGGGCACGAGGGCAGGGTGAGGAGGGGGATGTGGGGATAGGGTGCACCTCTCCGTGGGCTGCACGGCCACCAAAAGGGACAGGGTGCTTTCACAGAATCCCAGAATCATCTCTGTTGGAAAAGCCCCTGAAGCTCCTCCAGTCCAACCATGAACCTCACCCTGACCGTTCCCAACTCCACCAGATCCCTCAGCGCTGGGTCAACCCGACTCTTCAACCCCTCCAGGGATGGGGACTCCCCCCCTGCCCTGGGCAGCCCATTCCAACGCCCAACAACCCCTTCTGCAAAGAAATCCTTCCTAAGAGCCAGTCTGACCCTGCCCTGGCGCAGCTTGAGGCCATTCCCTCTTGTCCTGGCGCTGGTTCCTTGGCTCAAGAGACTCATCCCCCCTCTCTGCACCCTCCTTTCAGGGAGTTGGAGAGGGCCATGAGGTCTCCCCTCAGCCTCCTCTTCTCCAGACTAAACCCCCCCAGTTCCCTCAGCCGCTCCCCATCACACCTGTGCTCCAGACCCTGCACCAGCTCCGTTGCCCTTCTCTGGACACGCTCAAGTCATTCAATGGCCTTTTTGGAGTGAGGGGCCCAAAACTGAACCCACTCATCGAGGGGTGGCCTCACCAGTGCCGAGCACAGGGGTAAGATCCCTCCCCGTCCCTGCTGGCCACGCTAGTGCTGATACAAGCCAGGATAATATTGGCCTTCTTGGCCACCTGGTCACACTGCTGGCTCATGTTCAGCCGGCTGTCAATCAACACCCCCAGGTCCCTCTCTGACTGGCAGCTCTCCAGCCACTCCTCCCCAAGCCTGTAGCGCTGCTGGGGGTTGTTGTGGCCGAAATGCAGCACCCAGCATTTGGCCTTATTGAAACTCCTCCAGTTGGCCTCAGCCCATCGCTCCAGCCTGTCCAGGTCTCTCTGCAGACCCTCCCTACCCTCGAGCAGATCAACACTCCCACCCAACTTGGGGTAGACTGTGAACTTACTGAGGGTGCACTCGATCCCCTCATCTAGATCATCAATGAAGGTGTTAAACAGGAGTGGCCCCAAAACTGAGCCCTGGGGGACACCACTTGTGACCGGCCACCAACCAGATTCGCAGAGCAGGAGGAGGACACCCAGCCTAAACTTCCCCCCTCTACAGTGCAGCCCTGCTAATTGCTTTAACGATTGGCCATGCACGGGGCTGTGCACAATCACGGGCTGCTGGGAGGGAGGTTGGAGCAGGCTCAGCCCCTGGTGGCTCACCATGTCCACGATGTCGGCCATGGTGACGATGATGATGGCGGCCATGGCCCAGGTGTTGCGCGCCCAGCGAGTCCTGTCAATCCAGGTGGAGAAGGCCACGAGCTTTTTGGGGAAGACCTGCAGGAAGAGGAAGGTGATGGGGGGGGTTCACCCAGGCGGGACACGGTGGTGGGACATCACGGTGTCCCATCACTGTGAGTCCTGAGCCTGTCCCGTCTCACCCGGGGGAAGATGGCAGCCAACGAGCAGAGGGTGAGGATGAGCAGCAGGATCTCCCCCACCACAAAGGTCACGTAGTTGGCCACCAACCTGCCAAAAAGGCCAAGAGGAGATGGGTCTGAGGCCCGGCGGGGACAAGCGTGGCTTGGGGCCACCATCCCCACCACCTCCCTGCCGTACCAGGGGTCGATGAAGACCTCCACCAAGGCGGTGAAGAAGAGGACAACGCAGGAGCAGCTGAAGGCGGCCCCGCTCTGCTTCTCCTTCTCCACCGAGTAGCGCGTCTCCATCTCGGGGTCAATGAAGCGCATGGAGAGCCGGAAGGTGCTCTTCCCCTTCAGCCTGCCAGCAACACCAACCGTCAGCGCCCAGTGGCACCGGGGCCTTGCCGAGCCGTGCCGGGCCACGCCACTGGCCAGGGTCACTCACGCCTGGACGGACTCGCGTTCCAGCAAGGCTTCGTTGAGCAGCTTGTTGAGCTCCTGCTCGTTCTGCGAGGCGTCGATCACCCGCTCGGCCAGGTCCCGCAGCCGCAGCCGACGCCGAGGGTTGGGGAAGGAGGGGTTCACCGCCTGCGCCCGCACAGCCGAGGCATCAGCAAAGCCCACGCCGGCACCAGCGGGATGTTCGACCACCCCGCTATGGCTACCAGCAGCCCCCCCCAAAACGCAGGCGAGCTGCTCTGCACGGGCTGTACCTCTCCATCCTCCTCTCCGCTCTCCAGGGCGCCCCTCACCCTGGCGTCAGGCTCCTCGGGCTCCTCGGGGCTGGCGCAGGCCAGGCTGAGGCTGCCGTTGCGCTCCTTGGTGTTGACCAATGGCGGGGAACCACCACGGGACGAGGTCAGAGACAGCTTCTGCAAGGTGGAAGTGGTGGGTGGCCATGGGGTGTCCACCCCCTGCCCGTCCACCCCCCCACCCCCCAAAGCCCAACGTGCCACAGCACCGCCACCACTCACCACCCCATTGATGCCGTTGCGCAGGGGCTGCTTGGGGACCACGACGAGGTAGGTGACGATGCCCTTCTCCTTCAGGTACTCGCAGCGTGAGCCACCTTCACCCGGCTCCACCTCGAACTCACCCTTCAGGCAATCCATGGTGCTCTGCGAGATGTGCACCCGCCTGCCGGCACCGGGCGCCACAGGGTCACCCTTGGGTGCGTGGGGGACACCCCGTTCCCCACCTCCCCTCCGTTGATGCTCACCCGGGGATGCCCCCCGCCTCCATCTTGTTGGCCACAGTGACATCGGTGGACCACACGTCGTACTGCCAGCGCTTCTGGCCCAGCACGCCCCCCAGCACCGTCCCGCTGTGCACCCCCACCCGCATGTCCACCGCCGTCTTGGTCTTCTCCCGCACGTAGCTGAGGGAGAGGGGGAGAAGATGGGGATGATACAGGGGTGACCCCCTCCCAACCCAGCCCCACTCCACCCCTGTGAGGAACCGAGGGAGTTAATGCCTCAAACATTCATCAAGGACAAACTGTGGCCTTTGTGGCTGGTCTAAGGAATGAATTATCTGCCCAGGGAAGCTCAGAGTGTATCGAAGGGTGCACGGCTCCGCTCCCTTTTGCCAAATTCCCTAGATAAGCCTCAAAGTGGGGGAGACGTAGGCTGAGTAAAACCATTTGTTCGGGTTAAGGCCTACACTTTAATTTACGACTATAGCCTTGGAGAAGAGCTAAAAGATGGATGAGAGAGAAAATCACCCAGCACCAGATGGAGCTAATGGCTGGATAATTGCCCAAGAAACAAAAACGGAGGAAAGGGGAAAGGTGGGGGGGAGATCGTGCCCACCAACTCAACTGACAAAAGGGTTAACGCACCCCCTTCCCCCCAAACACACACAGAACCCACGCTCCACCTTTTCCTCATCTCTCATGCAAATGAGTTCATGGAATACCTGCTTCTCCTCATCTAGTATGCAAATCAGTCAGTAAGATGAACTTGAAAAGGCAACAGAAAACGTTGCTGGGTGTGCACCCCCCCCCAAGATTACGGGACCTGAGACAACGCTGGAACCTGGGGTGGGGATCCCGATTCTTTGACTCTTTCTCTCCTTTCTCTTTCTTTTTCTCTTTCTCTTTCTTTTTCTTTTCCTCCTTCTCCTTTCTTTTCCTCCTTCTCCTTCTCCTCTCCTCTCCTTCAGATTTATCCATAAGAGACCACATCACTTACTGTCCTTTTCCAAGTGTAAGTTGTTTCTACCACAAGTAAAACATTTTAACCAGTTGTTTGGTGTAATTTCATCTTAATTTAACCCGAGGGGACCACAAAACCTTCACGACTCCCTGGGCTCCCACTCCAGGTCATAACAACCCCACAGCCCATCCCCATGCCAAACCCCCCATCATTAATTATCACACCCCCCCCCCCCCCCTTATTTCAATGTATTTTGCAGAGGCTGGACCCCCAAAGCTCCCAGGCTGTGCCCCAGCCCCCCAGAACCCCCTTCCCCCCCCGCACCCCCTCTCTGAGGAGAAAACCCTTACGAAATGGCCTCCACCATGGCCAGCCCCATCATGATGGAGCAGACGGCGTGGTCCTCCCGGTACTCGGGCAGCCCGCAGATGCAGTAGTAGCAGTCGCCCAGGATCTTGATGCGCAGCTGGTGGTATTTCTGGGGATTGGGGGGGGGGGGGGGGGGGGGGGGGGGGGCGGGGTATGTGTGTGTGAACAGTGTCAACCCCCCCCCCAATCAACTGAGACCCCCTCACCACCCCCATCCCCCTCCCAGGCTGACCTTGACCCTCCCAGAGGTCTCCTGCACCTGGCAGGGACACAAATAATCGGATTTTCCATTCCCACCCTGCCTCCAGCTGCAACCCAGCTAGTGGGGGGGAGCCCCCCTCCCCCCCCCCGCCTTCCCAGCTCTGTTTTTGCAACAGGGCAGGGCCTCTCCAGCATCCCAGAGCATTAATACTTTAACCTCTTCATCCCCACCCCGGGAGGCAGCTTTTGGCTGGGGTGGGGTGGTGGCTGAGACCTGCCCCACTCATTACATGCCAGGGGGTGAGCCTGGCGGGCGGGGGGCACTCACGGCTGCCAGCTTGTCGAAGCGGGCGAAAAGCTCGTTGAGGAGCTTCACCAGCTCCTGGGCGCTGCAGGACGAGGAGAGCTGGGTGAAGCCCACGATGTCCGCGAAGAGGATGCTGCGGGGAGCAACGGTGAGAGGCTCAGCCCTGGGGTCCCCCCCCCCCAGGACCCTCCCCCTTCCCCGCTCTCCTTTTTCGCTGGGGTAAGGCTGTTTTGGGACAGGGCTAAAAATGATGCTTGGCAAAGCACAGCTGGAGCAAAAAGGGGCCCCAAGCCATGGTCTGGCTGGTCGCTTTAGCTGCAAACCACCCCAATCTCTCCCCTTTTTTCTAGCCAGGGCTGCAAAATACACATTTCTGAAAAAAAAAAAAAATGAGGTTTTTTTTTCCCCGTACAGTGAAAGGATGGTCCTACCTGACGTTCTCGTGGCGGTACATGTACATGGTGTTGAACTGCTGCATCTCCTTCTGGCTCGGGTCCTTCTTCATGTCCTTCAGCATCTCATCAGCCACGTGCTTGGGCAGGATGGAGAGCATCAGCCGCTCCTGCAGACGGGCACCCAACAGAGTTGGCCACCGTGACGCCAAGACCGCGCCAAGCGCAGCAATGCACGGCGTAAACCCACCGTCCAAATACGTGGTGCAAATGCAAGGTCTGGAAAAACGTCTGGTGCAAAAGCAGAGTCTAAATGCATGGGGCAGAGGCACAGTGCAAATACACACGCAGTCTAAACGCACTGTGCAACTGCAGAGTGCAAGTGCGTGATGCAAACGCACAGTTTAAATGCAGGGTGCAAATACACGGTGTAAATGCGCAGTCTAAACCCATGGTGCAAGTAAATACACGGTCTAATTTGCACTGAGTTGCACTGAGTGCAACTACACAGTGCAAATGCCCAGTTTAAACGCACAGTGACAACACATGATGCAAAGACATGGTGCAAACTCATGGTACAGATGCACAGTGCAAACACACGGTGCAAATGCACAGTAGGAATCCACAGTACAAATGCCTGGTGCAAATGCACCATCTAAACACACGCTGCAAATACATGGGGACAGAGTGCAGCCAAGGGACAATTCCAAGTTCCTGGGCCCTCGCTGCTGGAACTGGCCATCCCCAAGAAGCCGGGGTCCAGCCAGGCCTTTAGTCATGGGTGAAACAGGAGCTTTTCCTCCAGGCAGGGAGAGTAAACTTGGAGTGGGGTGTCCAAGGCACCCTGGGAGCTGGAAGCCATCCCTCAACTCCAAACTTGCACCCACAGGTGGCAGGGATGCACCCACGGGTGGCAGGGATGCACCCACGGGTGGCAGGTCCCCCTTGGTGATGCTCTGCTCTGCCAACCACTGCTTTTACCATTTTTCCTCCCTATTTTACAAGTTCTCATCAAGATTTTTGCAAGTGGGAATAAATCCCAGCCAGGGGAGGATGGGGGGGGGGGGGGGTGGCAGTTTTGGGGCACTGCAGCTACCAGCCACCCTGTCCCCGGCACTGTGGAAGGAGGGACAGTCCCACACGCTTATTTGGACACCGGCTGATGAGCTGCAAAATGGGCAGAAAGATCCCTTTTGCAGGCACCATACGGAGCCCAGCCCCTCCCTGGGAGCTTGAGAATCACAGAATCCCAGAATCATCGAGGTTCGAAAAGCCCTTGAAGCTCCTCCAGTCCAACCATTAACCTCACACTGACCGTTCCCAACTCCACCAGATCCCTCAGCGCTGGGTCAACCCGACTCTTCAACCCCTCCAGGGATGGGGACTCCCCCCCTGCCCTGGGCAGCCCATTCCAACGCCCAACAACCCCTTCTGCAAAAAAATACTTCCTAAGAGCCAGTCTGACCCTGCCCTGGCGCAGCTTGAGGCCATTCCCTCTTGTCCTGGTGCTGGTTCCTTGGCTCAAGAGACTCATCCCCCCTCTCTGCACCCTCCTTTCAGGCAGTTGCAGAGGGCCATGAGGTCTCCCCTCAGCCTCCTCTTCTCCAGACTAAACAAGAGGAGTCAAAACACAATGGGTTGGCCAAGCTTTTACCAGCCCAAATAACCCTGGGACATGGTGCTGGGAGCAACCTCAGGGTCTGCACCAACGTCCCCCAAGGTCCCTGTGAGATGCCCCAGGGTGTCCTGTGCTGGGGGTGGGTCGGGGCTGGGTGGATGGACCTGGGTTAAACCACACCAGGGAGGATTTATCAATTTTAAAGCGTGGTGGGTATCCCACATCCACGTGTAACACTCAACCAAGGTCCCCCAGGAGGATCAAGCCCATTTGGGGACATCACACCCATTGCTGTCCCCACTGGCCCTGCAGCCCCGGAGCCGGAGAAGGGATAAATCTTCCCGGCTGTGTGTGAGGATTTGCACTAAATGTAAGTAACTTAGTTAATGAAGCAGGTTTTCTCCTGGGATGGGGGGTTTCTGTGCACTGCCGCGGCAGGGCTGTTGCTGGAGGAACGGCACCGTGTCCCCATCCCCGTTTCTGTCCCCAGGGGCTGCCAGTAGGGAGGTGTGAGGGGGCTCCCTGGCTCCTCTCAGCTCCCGTTAACCTTAGCTCTGCCCATGGGGCTGCCGGTTCAGCCACCACCCATGGCCTGGAGGGAGGAGGGATGGATCTGGCTGCTAGCATCACTCCCTGCCCTGTGCCCCCACCCTGCCCTGAGCCACTCAGCCTCACACAAGCAGCCTTTCCTGCAAGATCACAGGCTATTTTTAGCTCAATTCCCTAAGGAAACAGAGCTCACGTGATAATAATCCCCATGTCCCTTCCTACACCCCTCCGAAGCCACGAGCTGGGGCCTCAAAGGCAGTTTCCATCAGAGCATCCCCCAGCATTTGCCCCCATCACCCAAACCCCTCCCTGGACCTAACCCCTTATTAGACATCAGAGCATCCACCCAGGTTTCACAGCAAAGAGGATGCCAGTGGCGCTGGCCCCGCCACGTGTCTCTTGTTGCCATTGGGAGCAAATTGCTGGCAGCGGATCAACCAGATAAGAGATGTGAGATGGGGAGAGAGGCCTCAGATAAGGTGCTAAAATTAGCCCAGCTCATCGCCGGACGGTGGCTGGAGACAAGAGGGCTCTGAAACAGCCCACTGGCACCACGACACCCAGTCCCCACCCTGCTTGTTCCTCTTGTCGGGCCACCACGGCGCGGTGCTGGCACAGCCGTGGGCATGGGGCTCTGCCACGATGGGCATTGCTCGTGGCATGAGCTGAGAGCGGCTGGTTTCACCCCAGCAGGTCCCTGCAGGACTAGCATGTGGGTGGCTGCAGGCTTGATGGGGACCTGCTGTGTGGCAGGGTCTGGGGATGGGGACCTGCCATGGGGTGGTGCTTGGGGACAGGGACATGCTGCGTGGCTGTGCCCAATGACAGGGACATGCTGCATGGCCCTGCCTGGGGACAGGGACCTGCTGTGTGGCCCTGCCTGGGGACAGGGATGCGCTGTGTGGCCATGCATGGGGACAGGGACCTGCTGGGTGACCATGTTGAGGGATGGGGACCTGCTGTGTGGTTGTGCTTGGGGACAGGGACCTGCTGTGTGGCCCTGCCTGGGGACGGGGATGTGCTGTGTGGCTGTGTATGGGGACAGGGACCTGCTGGGTGGCCATGTTCAGGGATGGGGACCTGCCATGTTGTTGTGCTTGGGGACAGGGACGTGCTGTGTGGCTGTGCTCAGGGATGGGGACCTGTCGCGTGGCTGTGCCTGGGGACCTGCCACGTGGCTGTGCACAGGGATGGGGACAGCTCTGTGGTGGCCATGGCAGGAGCTGGGAGGCCCTGGAAGAGGACGGTCACATGGAGAGTCCCCAAATTGGGCACAGGGTGCAAAACTGCAAACGCATTTCCCACCTCGGGTCCTCCCGTCCCCATCATCACCCGCCACACCTCCACCCCATGCAAGATGCAGGCTGGGGGTGGCTTAGCCATGTCCCAAAGCCACACCGGTGTCCCATCGCCATCCCCTGCCCTGTCCCCAAACTGTGCCCTCGCCCAGCTGGGGCTCCTACCTGCTGCTGGCTCTGCTCCTCCAGGTTGAGCTTGACCTCGAGGGACTGGCGCGCTTCGAGGAAGGCTTTGCGGTGCTTGCGGTCGGCCATGTAGTAGGACATGGTGCCCACCGTGATGGCACAAAGGTAGATGGCAACGTTGGACAGGATCTTTGGGGACAGAGAAAAGGAGATGGGGGTGAGCCGAGCTGTTCAGAAGCCTGTGCGTGCCCCAGGGACAGTGCTGGTGTCACTGCAAGTCGCTGTTTGGGCAGCAGAGCCTGGTCGGTGAGAGTGAAAAAAAATTCAAATGCTGGAAGAGGACATAAAATACATCCTGGGGATAAATTACCAAACCGTGGCCACCGTTAACTGCTGGGGGGACTCAGGGGACAATGACGGTGGCTCTGCAGAAGGAGTCCAGCTGGGGATCACTCCCTGAGCATCCCAGGAGAACTCGTGGTTCCCGTGGGCTGACGCTGCTTCATTAAAACTTGCAGAGATGTTTTGGAAAAAAGCAGCAGGTTGGCAGGGGCTGGGTGCAGCCCCGGGGGAAGGCGCTGCTGAAGGCGAGTGGCTCTCGGTGGCTCACGTGCCATCTGCTCCCCCCACCCCTGCCATGGGAATTGTGCAGAAAGTTAATAAAAACATGGTTAAACTGTAAAATTGTGTATTTACTCATGCTCCTGCTCCTCTACATCCCTCTCAACGGCCAAAAATACGGGTGTGAGCTTGCAGCACCGGGGATGGATGCTCCTGGGTGTTCCTGGCTGTGACAACCCACCCCATTTTCTTTGGGGTTTCTAGGGGACGTGGCACAGAGGCCTTGTCCTGAAGGCTGGACCTGTCCTACCCCTGTCCCCATGGGTTGGACCCCATGTCCCCACAGCCCGGGAGGGGACAGAGCAGGTTTGCAGATGGAGCCAAGAGCCCTTTGTGGAAAATATGACTGATGAGGGAAAGTTGAAAGAATTTGCTTTGTTTAGTCTAGAAAGGGGAAGAGCAACGGGGAGGATGATAACAGGCTTCAGCTATGCTGAAGGGGCGATGGGGACATGGAGATGTCCTCCCACTCCACGGGCCATGGGTTGTGTCACAGCCAGAGTGGAGGAGGCAGCAGGAAGATCATGGAGCCGTTCCCAGGCTCATCTCCATCAGGGATGTGCCACCTCGCTCAGCATCCTTCCCCTGATCCCCAACTCCCTGGCACTGACCTCGTCCCCTCCCAGGTCTCCCACAGCCCAGCTCTGTCGAAGGAAAACCCTAACGTGACCCTGCTCCCTGGGCGTCCCTGTCATCAGAAGTTTTACTACCCAACAGCATCGAGCCCCGAGCAG
Organism: Strix aluco; assembly: GCF_031877795.1. Taxonomy (NCBI): domain Eukaryota; kingdom Metazoa; phylum Chordata; class Aves; order Strigiformes; family Strigidae; genus Strix; species Strix aluco. The sequence continues at coordinate 131,393,318 of NC_133933.1, forward strand.
CCCGGTCTCATCACGTGGAGACAGGGAGGAGCTGCCAACCCCTTCCACGCAGAGAGGGAAACTGAGGCACGGGTGAAACAGGCCACTAAATACACTTTAGCAGCCTTAAATACAGAGCCCTGGCACTGGGGGTTTGGGTGCTCGGCACAGCATCGCGCTGGGGTTGATAAAATGATTTGCAGCAAGGAAACTTTTTTTTTAGGGGGGGAGGAAAGAGCTGGTGCCCCAGGGCTGGATCCTGCCCCACCACTGCAGCTGGGGATCCCCAGGAAGCCCCCGCACCCGCGGCGCAGCAGACGGCGAGTGAGGAGCTGTCTGGAGGTGGGCGCGGAGAAGAAACCCCCAAAACAAGCAGCCACTTGCTATTTTTAACCCAGCCTCTCGGGTTGTCATGACAACGGGCCACTCTACCGGGCTTGGATGGGCATGGGGCAGCTTGGCACAACTCAGCGCAGCTTGGCACGACGGGGCCACCGGAAACTCCGGGGACCCCCTCGCCCAGCACCGCGTGGCACCGAGCATCTTCCTCCCCCAGCACGTGCCCACGTGCCTTGAGCTGCAAAACACCTCCCGGCACCCCAAACACCGCGGGGAAAGCCCCGACATGGAGGAGCCCCTGCTCCCAGCATGGTCACCGGTTATTATTTGCATTCAATAATTTGGCGAGAGCAAGACCTGCGCAGGAGCGGGCATGGCCGGTGGACCGAGCCTCATCCCTCCTTCCCCTCCGTATCCTGCAGGAAAGGTCCTGCTGGGATGCACTGGGGCCATCCAAACCAGGCCCGGGTCATCGGCCAAGCCCGGGGGATGCTTCGCAGCTGGGCTGCGCACAACCACGGCAGATATGGCCTCAAACGCCGCCAAATCCCAACCCTCTGCCACGATTCGGCCTTTGGGCTCCTCCGTGACAGCCGGCAGCGGGGCAGAAGATGCCGGCATCGCTCGTGAACCCCCCTTCGGGCTGCACCAGCCCCGCTCAAGCGACATCCTCCGGTTCATCCTATTAATAGCAGTGCCCTCCGGGAGCCGCGCTGCCGGCTATAATAATAAAGCGTATGATGTTTATTTCTGGACATAATGTTCCTCCTTTTGCAGCAGGCAGAGGCTGAGGCATGCCGCGTTGCCAAGGTTTTACCAGCCCCGGACTCTTCATGCCACGGCAATGATTAACGCGGTGGCGGCGCATGCCTGATGCCGGCCGGGGAGGGGGGATGCCCGTGTGCCCCCTTGTCTCCTGTTTTCCAGGGCTGGTGGCAGCGAGAGGTTTTTTTGGCTTCGGATCGGCTACATGCAGCGTTTGCACCCCAAAGCCTGGGAAAGTCGCTGCTGCACTGGGATTTTTCCCACCGGTGTGGTGTCTCCAGCCGGGCATCTCTGGGAGGGCACCCACACTGCCACCCCAGCAGCCAGCCTGCTCCAGAAAACATGCCCAAAAAGTGCTTTTCTTTGCAAAACCCCGTGTGACACCAGGAGATGTCCCATGCCGGGGGACTAGCCCCAAACCACACACCCCAGAGACAGAAAAAACAGTATCTTTGGGTTTTCTGGAGAACAGGCTCCATTTTCCAAACTCCCACAGGCTCAGCACTCCCAAAACCTCTCAAAAAGTGAACAAATCTCTTCCCGCCTCCCTTCCTATTTAGGCTGGGAGCAGCTGGAGGTCTCTCAGGACCTGACCCAGAGCATCCCAAATTCCTGTAGCATCCTCCCACGGAGCCCACACCATCGTGGGGCAGAGCAGATGCTTCCAGCACACAAGTTTTCAGCTCTGGCTTTTTTTTTTTAACCCCCACCCCAGCCATAGAAAGGCTCCCCAGATTGATGGGTGTGTGGCTAGACATTGAGGACATCGGTGGGGGGAAAGGGACTCAGCCAAGCTGTGAAATCCATTGATTTAGGGAATAAAACCAGTCTCTAGCTGCTCTGGGTGGGTATTTCCCAGGAAATATTGAGAACTCAACGGGCCAGGGGCCACTCTCCCCCCCGACTGTCCCCTCATTTGCTGCGTGCGTGAATGGGTGGCCTGTCCTTAGGGCCACGTTCGGGCTCGGGAACGCTGTTTCTCCAGCTTTGCTGGGCAGAAAATCACCCCAAAGTATCCCCAGGCTCTGCCCCATGTGCGAGGCTGGGTGACGGGCTTCGCCCAGTGACCCAGCTGGGGCCGAGCAGTCGCCCAGCTCCTTCCTCCTGGGAAAGCTCTGGTGGCTGTTTTCGAGTGCGGAAGCTGGGTTGCTGCCACGCTTCTGCTAAAAATGGCCATTTGAGGCCATTTTTAGCTATTTTTGCAATTCAAAAGGAAATCAGCACAAGCAAGGCCACCAGGCAGGGTGGATGGGGGAGCCCACAGTCCACCGTGCCTCAGTTTCCCCAGCAGCCCAACCACAGCCCACGCATCCACGCAGCCCGGGTGGCTCCTGGGGACGGATCTGTTGCTTGCGGGGCCCGACGTGGCCCAGCACGGGTGGGTGCTCCCTCATGCCTCAGCACCCCACTCCCCATGCGGGTCGATCCCTGGGTATGTTTTGGGGAGCCCCCTGCTCCCAGAAAACACCACGATCAGCTCACAGGATCCAGATCAAACCTGGGTCAGGGCACAGGGACGGGGATGGACCCCACAGTAACTCATGGAAACACCAAATGGGGATGATTTGCCCGTCACCCCCCCACCACCCTGGGGGACCCCATGTGCCCCCGCCGGACTCATACCTGTCTCAGCAGCGCACCCTCATCCAGGGCATCCTGTCGCTGCTGGGCGACGGTGACACCGAGCACCAGCGTGTGAATGCCGCAGGAGACGGCGGTGATGAGCACGATGGGCGCCAAGCGCAGCGGCAGTGTGATGAAGAAGGAGAAGACGAAGAAAGCCTGCCAGCCCACCGTGTCGCTGGCTTCGGGCGAGCGGGAGAAGTTGAGACCCAGGTAGCAGAAGATCTGGGCCAAGATGAGGACCCAGAGGACGTAGGGCAGGAACCTGCGGGCCACCCGCTCGGGGAGCAGCCTGTACTTGCAAAGGATGAAGAGCAACACGTGGGCGACCAGCCCGGCCACCGCCGCCAGCGCCGGGGCCAGCTTGTCGGCGCCGTAGACCACGGCGCACATGACGAGGACGTAGCAGTCGAAGAGAGCGGCGAAGACCACCAGCACCAGGAGGGTCTCGTGGCGTTGGCGACGGAAATAAGTCTGGTAGAGGTTCTCCAGGGACTCGGGAGCGAAGGTGAGACGCATGAAACGCGGGAGGCAGAGGCAGGGGCCCGAGCTGCGCACCGTCACCTCGTGGGTCCGCCCCACGCCATGCTCGGGGTCCGACGGCAAGCTCACCGAGTAGTCGGCGGAGTACTCGGCCGAGCACTCGGGCTCTGAAAAAGCCCTGTTCCGGGGCATTGCGGCGTCTTTCCCCTGCTCCCACCCTGCAGAAACGCCGCGAGTTCCCCCGCGCCTCGATGCTCACCGGGGCATCGCCCGCAGCATCCCTGTCTCCCCGGCCGCCGAGGCGCGAGGCCTTTCCCCTTCTCCTGCTGCCGTAACCCCAAATCCCGCTGCGTGCTGAGGAGCGGCCGAAGGAGGGAAAGGGGGATAATTATAAATAACCGCTGGCGTGGCGCGGGGAGGCCGGGAGCCGAGCAAGCCTGCCTCCCCAGCTCCCTGCCAGCTCTCTCCCCGGCCCTTGCGCACTGCCAGGTTGCAACCGAAGCGACGCGGAGCAAAAAGATGTCGCGATGCCTCCCTGCTCCTCCTTCGAGGGCACCCGCTTTGGGGGGCGAACCCCACCGCTTCCTCTCTTCTTCGCCCCTTTCCCAGCTTCTCCGTTCCACGGGGATGGCTGGAAAAGGGCCGGGGGGGGCCACCCCGGAGCCCACCGGCTGCCGCAGCCCGGGGAGCGCAGGTGCGGCCCCGCCGCCCGCATCCTCCGGCGGCCTCCGCCTCCCCCCCCCCCCCGCCCCTACACCCGGGGCCGCCCGGCCCCGCCGCCCGCTCCGTCTCCCCGGGGCCGGGGGGGCGGCGGAGGCGGCGGCTCCGGCCGCGGGGGCACGGTAGCGGCTTTGGAGGGGGGGGGATGGATGATGAAGGATGGGGGTGGGGGGGAGCGGGCAGGGCTTCCCCAGGGCCGGGGGCGGGCACCCACCGCCGGCTGTGCCGGTACCGGTGCGTCTCCGCCTCCCGTAACCCCCTCGGTGCCGGCTGCGGGGAAGCCAGAGGCCGGTTCCCGGGGAGTTGGGGGGCTGGGGTTGCCCCCACTCGTGGCCTTCCCTCGGACACGGCGCTCGCTCCATCCTCATCCTCAACCCCTCCTCTGGCAGCTCGCAGGCCCCGCAGCTGCACCCCATGGGGACCCCCTTGAATCACCTGCCTGCGGCCTCGCAGGGGGCCAATGCCAGGGGATGAACCCCCACACACCCTGCCAGCCTGCTCTTTGCCCAGCTCTCTCTGGGGGTGGGGGGGGGGGGGCGGCGGTGTGTCACAGCCACCCTACAACAGCCCCCCAGGGGAGCTGAGAAACCCAAACTTCTCCCCTACGCACCCCCCCCTTCACCTACGCCACCCAAATCACCCCCCAAACTGACCGATACCCCACCAAAACCTGCTCAGAATATTCCCCCTCCTCTTCCCCCTGTTTCAGCTGCCACCTGCTTACCTCTCAAACCCCTGGATCTGGAAAATCTGCAGTTCAGAGCTGATGGAGATGCTGGACCTCGCTGCGAGGAGCCCTCCCCGACACCCTGGGGAACCAGGCTGGACCCCACCACGCTCCCGCACGTCCTTGTCCCGGCAGCTCTAATGAGAAGCCACGGCGGCCACTCCACCAGGGGAAATAATTGCTTCTGTGCAGTAATTAATATCAAAATGAGAGCGGCAAAGCCACAGCTCCCCGGAGGTTTTGGGCGTGCTCAGAGTTATTCCCGTCCTGCTGCTGGCCTTGGCCAGCACGGGACAGGGACACAAGCCCGGGCTACTGGCCCTGGGACATGTCCTGACACAGGGAGCCCAGGGCAAGCCAATCCCAGGTTGGCCATGGGCACGGCACCTTGACTGGGAAGGTTAACTGGTCCAAAGACCATCAAAACTGGTGCGTGAGGCAGGATGGGTGTAGCCTTGTCTCAGGGGAGGGTTTGTTACAGGGTGTACAAACCCAGAGAGGCAGCACAGAGCAGATCGTGGCTGCTGGGCACGAGGCCAGAGCAGAAATCCTCGTGTCCTCCCCGCCTGCCAGCTCCACCGAGCGCAGGGAGGCAGGAAGAGCACAGGCAGGGAGGGCAGCGCCTCTGGGCACATCGAGGGAGGCTTTCTGTTCCTAGAGATCTTCAGAGGCAGCTCCTGGCTGCGTTTCTGGATGCAGAAGGGGAAGTCGCTTCGTTTGGGATCTGGATCCCGGCGCCTTCGTTTCAGGACAGACACTTCAGCAGCCAGACTTGCTCTTCGCACAAGGCAGGACGACACATGGGACTCACAGGCCAGAGACAGGGCCTGGATGGTGCTGAGGGATCTGGAGCTTGGGGTCCTGATGGAGACGGGACAGAGGAAGCAAAATACCGGAGCTGATGGTGCAGAGGTGTGTGCGCACGGAGCAAGGACGCAGCTACAGCTCTGGGACCCCTGAGCAGATCCAGGCTCCTCACATTTGGGGTATCCCACACCACATGCCCCCTGGACTGTTCCCTTGATCCCTTCCCCAGCTCCCACTCCTGCAGAGTTTGATTCACAACCTCCATCATCACCCTTGAGGGCAGCTCTTCACCACCAACCTCGGCCAGAGCCAGCTGGGGAGGAGAGAAATGAGTCAAAGGGCAATTAAACATTAACAGCAGGCGGTCACCGCGGGTGGACAGCTCACAGGGCTTCCTTTGTTCCAAAGGGGGGTTTAATTTATAAAAATAACACAACTTAGAAGGTCACCGGCACCGCTAGACGTGACATGCGTGTGTAATCATCCCCCAACATCTGGTCAGCTCTGTAAACAGACAGGAAAAACCCCAAAACCAGCGGCCAGAGTCACCTGAGGAGCAAACAGGAGGGACCGTGCGTGACACAAGAGACCCAGAGAGCCCCCAAGCAACCTTTAAGCCGCTCCAGGCACAGAGATCTCACCCTCAAAGTGAAGTGCACCATTCAGCCACAGGATTATTTACCCTCCTCAATGGAAAATAAAAAAAAAAAAAATACAGAGAAATAGTTTTGAAGCCAGAATTAAGTGGTTTCCTCCACTAGACAAGTGGGGAGGTTTCCAGTGAACTCCATAGTGTTAGAATGTTTGGAACAAGACGCCGTCAGTGCAACTTGCCACAGCTCCAATGCCTGACCTGCTGATCTCCCCCAGCCCAGCTTTTTATACATCTGGGAGAGAAAAAATGGAGCTATTTTAGACATTAACCTCTTCTAGCAACATCTCCCCTTGGTTATTTCTACATCAGAGGAGCAAAAAGTGCTTCCCAGCAGGACAGCTTATTTCTTCTTCCCAGCAACCCAGCACCAGAAACCAGAGCAAGAGCAAAATGATACTGGCTTTAAAGTCCCTTTTGCTGCCAAAAAGAGAGGGGGGTGGAATCTACTGTTGATTTATTATATATTTTGAAGGGGAAACACAGAAAAGCTGCCTTGAAGTGGAAAAAAAAAAAAAAAAAGATATTGCACTGACCATAGGAGAAAACACTTTTGAAGAGGATACCTGTGGGGTGGGGTAAGGACACGTAAGCACACACTCAGGGGCTTTCGTTCCGTAGCTGAGTGTCCTCACCTTCCCTGCCAAGCTCATACAGCAGCAAGGAAACAAAACTGGGTCCTGCCAAAACCATGGGAGCCCAAGGAATCTCCCATTCGGTCTCCCCAAAGAGCCTGGCAGCCATCACGGCTCTGACCTCCCTCAGGATCACAACGGCCAGATCTTAACCTCTGCAAGCACCTGTTGGGGTGACCAGCAACGCTCCCCTCTAAATCAACGGGACTACTGCAAGAAAACAGCAGCTGTGACTAGGAGGGAGCAACCCACACCCACCTGCTGATCCATGCTGCTGTGAGAAAAGAGGGCTGGGGGAGAACATGTCCCCCCCGTGCTGCTCACTTCACCCGAGCAGGTGGTCACAGGCACCCACGGAGCTCTGCAGTGTGGGTGAAGCTCGGGAGATGAGGCTGGCTGAAGGGAGGAAGGGCAGAGCTGACAGGCAGCCATCTTGCGGGTTGAATTGCCTCCTCCTTGGGTCAGCACCCTTCTCCTGCCTGTCAATAGCCAGGGCCACCCACACCTGAGGACAGTCCCCCATGGGTGACAATGGCACCCACCCCAGAGGTCGGTGGGGGCTATGACTATTATAATTGTCACGAAAAACATTCCCTCTGCAGAGTTGACTAAGGTTAAGAAATACATAGGAGTCTAGAAAGAAAGTTTTAAAGCTTCTTCCCTCCTCTCCTTTTCCTTGCTTCACTGAAGCAACCTGATACAAGTGCCTTCTATTTTTTGGTATTTCAGTTCACCTTAGAGAATTAAAGGAAATAAAGTAAACCTTGGTTTTAATAGACCTCTCCTTAATTCTACCACATAACGTAGACTAATAGTACTTTTAAAGGCGGGGAGAGAGGGAGATGTGCAGCCTGAGTTGAGTTGAGCTCAGGGAGATGGAAGGAGGTGGTGGTAGGAGACTCCATGCTGTGACGAGGAGGTGGGTGCCTGGGGGAGAGCCCCAGTCCTGCCAAAGGGACTGTTGGCACCGTGACAGCATGGGGAGGAAGGGGAAAAGGGCTCTTGGAACCAGTTTCTCCCTGCAGTACCAGAGGTTTCCTCAAGCAACTCTCCTTTTCCTCCCTGACCCCCATCACCAGGTGTCAGCTGGAAGGAGCCAGCTTTGAGCAGGGAGCTGAACTGCCCCAGCACTGGGCTTTCAGCACACGCAGCCTTGCAGGGGCTGCTCCAGGAGAACCCAGACAGACTGACAAATCCGTTGTCCATGCCAGGCATCCTCCACCCACAACACCAATGCTTTCAGGCGCAGTAGCTTTGGGGTCTGATCTCACTCTGCCCTCGCTGCATCCACACATTAGAGCCACACATCTGAACCCCTCCACGGCTGGTAACCCCCGGGACGTGTAACACAGCCGGGAAGACCTCACTGCTATCAGACAACCTCACTGCTATCAGCACTTAACACCAACCACGACCTGCGGCCACGGAGCAGGGAGGGCTCTGGGGTCCCTCTCCCCTCCTCAGCTCTCTGCCCCCTTTGCAGCACATTGCAAGCGCGCCACGGTTGGATGCAGTCCTGCTCCCACGGCCAGTGCCATGCCAGCGGTAAGCATGAGGAGGAGAGGGGTGCCCCACAGCTGCCCGGGAGCTAGTTGGGAAAAGAGGGGAAGGTTTCCAGCTCTTGAGTGGCTCTGTTCCCTACTTGATGTTTTTGAGAAGCGCGGTCCGGGCGTTCACCACTGCTTTGAAGGCGTCTTCGCTGCCAGGAGCCACGCATTTATCAGGGTGGAGCAGCACGGCCAGCTTCCGATAGGCTTTGTTCACTTCGTCCCTAGGAGAGAGGAGGAGAGTGAGAGGACCCATGCAACACACAGCCCGGCTCAGCCTTGCCCGGGCTGGCAGAGCACAGCAGGGCCAGGAGCTCCCCCTGTGCTCAACACCCCTGCGTAGACACTTTTGAACCCTTCCCTCGCTGGCTCTAAGGACCTCCAGGCTTTGGAGGTGATGCTGTGGAGAAAGAGCTGCAGAAAAGCACCCAGGGCACTTCTTAGTGTGGCACAGCAGAGGAGGGGGAGAACCCCTCTCCTGGGGCAGATACACCCCCTCCACCACGGGACTGTGCCAGCAGGAACACTCCCATCGTGTCAGACACGTGCCTGCGACACGTGCCTTGGTGTGCTGAGTCTCTGGCACCACGAGAGCAGAAAGCTGGGAGACAGCGTGGGGGCACAGGCACCCTGACTCAGCTTCGCATCAAACCGCCTACGCACTCCGGGCGAAGGCACTGGCACGTCACTTCAGCCCTTTAAACCTTGGGTGTCTGGTCCAAGGCAGACATCTCGGCTCCAGCTGCAGGCCGAGGAGAAAGGAGGGCACCTCCTGAGGAAGCCAAGTCCATCCGTGCTGGTGATCACAGCACAAACTGCCCCGCAGAGCTGCTGATCCCTCCCCATGGGTGAGAAGGGGCTGGAGGAGGGGATCAGGCTCAACACCGACATTTCAGAGAGCCAACGGGAGGGTGTACAAGTCCTAAATGATTTATGTTACCCAAAAATCTACTCTCCAGCCCCTCCGCAAGGAGTACAAAAGTTAGTCCTCATGTTTCAGAGAGAAGAAAGCAAGGCATAGCTCTGGGTGCTTGTTTTAGCTTTATAGAGATTCAATATCCAACCTCTTACACAGGCAACGACCGATTTCACCTGGCTAGAGCTCCTCCAAGGGAGACAAGAGAAAGCTTGTCTTGTAGGAGTACTGCTTCCAGGTGGAAGAGCTGTAACATCAATCCCTTTTTGATAACGTGGGCAGCAGCCTTACACCAGCCTGAAAGCTTCTCCAGACTTGGAGAGCAAGGAACGTAAAGCTGGAGCTGCTCCAAACACGTCTGGCAAGTGAGTGACCAAAGACAGCTCAGCCCAGAGGCAGGATGCAACCCTGGGCAGCTGGCAGGGCTGAAGTTCTCACGTTCATCATTCCCCTCTGGCCTCCAGCTTGGCTTGTCTGTTAAAAGGGGAAATTTGGTGCTCAGGACCGAGAGTTTATTTTGTGTTGTCTCAATTTTGTGGCTAGATACTTGTACCCAGCTGCTATATAAACCAAGCTGAGCTTATCAGCCGGCAGGTCACTAAAAGATCACAGATGCAACCAGCCTGCCAGGTCAGAAAGATCAGAGTCCGGAAGGCAAATGCCCAAGTCTCCCTCACCTTGTGGCTCCGGGTTTGACCCCCAGCATGTCCCAACTGTCCTTGCTGTTGCGGATCCTGCGAATGGCATCGGCCTGCTCTTTGGTGAAGCCGACCCCCACACTGGAAGGAGGGCGTTTCCCACCGTTGTCACACAGGTCGATGATGGCGGAGTAAAAAGTCTGCAGACACAGGGAGGAGTTAGCGGGAAGGAACGGTCCCCCCAAAAGTGGTGGCAGTGCACAGGAGACCCCACTGGCCTCGCTGGCTGCGGGCTCATCCTCCCAAGCATTGGGGAGCACTTGGACAACTGCTGGGTGTTCATTCCCCACTGCCTGGGACGTGGGGGGCTGCGATACCCCCGGTGAGGGGGGATCCAGTTCCTGCAAGGACCGCGGGACAGACTGAGAAGGAGGCCAGGCCCCATGTTTATCTCAAACCCACTTCAGTTCCGTGCTGGACCTGAAAAGATGACATGGGCATCTCTGCATCCTGTTCCCAGTGCAGCAAGAGGGATCATCAGCTTGAGCAACGCAATGCCAGGGCCAGCTCAGGACTGGGAGGACCAATACTGCTCCTGAGCTAAACAGCTACAGCTTTCTCAGGGCAACATTTCACTAGGAAGACACCTCTGGGGCAGAGGGCCAACAGGTTTTGTGGGATCCAGGCAGTTCAGGGGACACTCTGCCATCAAATCCTGGCTCAGCGTGGTGTCTCTGCCCTCAGCACCTTCACTACACCTCACCTGAAACATCTCATTGATTCCTTCTCCTGTTTGTGCCGATGTCTCAAAGTAAAGAAAGCCCCGGCTCTCTGCCCAGAGTCGCCCCTCGCTTTCATCCACGCTGCGGTGCTTGGTGCAGTCGATCTAGACCGGGAGAAAAGGCAGAGGTCAGAGACCAGGCAGGGTCTGCAGCGGCAGCTGGAAGAACACAGCTCCAAGGCTGATCATCAAACAGCAGGTAAGGGACAGGTCTGGTTGGAGAGGCTGTTTGCTTATCCTGAAGGGATGGAGGCAGCGTGGAAAGAAAGCACAGAAAATTCAAGTGATAAGGCCTTTGAGAGTTTATCTAGTCCAGAGACAACGTCACCTCTACTTGATCCCTTCCTGACAGACGCGTGGCCACCACATTCCCAAAACCCTGTTGAATTGTGGTCTCCTTACACACACGTCTGGTTCTTAGAAAGTCTTACCTACAACTTAATAATATTTCCCTTGCTGCAGCTGGAGCTCAACAGCTTGGGCTCAAGCTGGGAACACAACGAGCGCTGAGGGCCGGAGATCAGGACCACACCACAGCCTGGCTGCCCACCTTGTTTGCGCAGACAACGAAGACAATGTTCTCCATGTTCCCATGGGGGCCCAGCTCCTGCTTCATCTCAGCCAGCCACGCGTCTAGCGCGTCGAAAGACTCCTTTTGTCCGACGTCATAGACCAGGATGACTCCCTGCGTGTCCTTGTAAAACTCGTTCCTCACCTGTGGGGACAAAGGCAGGGCACTGGCATCAGCAACAGCCAGGCTGAGAGCACACAGCCGGGCAGATTTGGGGAGATCACCATTTAGATTCTGTAATAAAAATCTTATCTCCCCACAGATCACAAAAAAAGGACAGAACCCAAATAATACCCTCACTGTGCTGCTAGAGGAGAGCGACCAGCCCAGAAAATACCTTCACACAGAAAAGTCAATAGGTCGAGGGAGGTGATTCTGCCCCTCTACTCTGCCCTCGTGAGACCCTAGCTGGAATATTGTGTCCAGCTCTGGATCCCCCGATACAAGAAGGATATGGAACTGTTAGAACGAGTCCAGAGGAGGACTACCAAGATGATCAGAGGGCTGGAACACCTCTGCTTTGAGGACAGGCTGAGAGAGTTGGGCTTGTTCAGCCTGGAAAAGAGAAGGTTCCGGGGAGACCTTATAGGAGCCTTCCAGTACCTGAAGGGCGCCTACAAGAAGGCTGGGGAGGGACTTTTTACAAGGGACTGTAATGACAGGACGAGGGGTAATGGGTGGAAGCTGAGGGAGGGGAGGTTTAGATTAAATATAAGGAAGAAGTTTGTTACTGTGAGGGTGGTGGGGCCCTGGAACAGGTTGCCCAGGGAGGTTGTGGATGCTCCATCCCTGGAAGTGTTCAGAGCCAGGTTGGATGGAGCCTTGAGCAACCTGATGTAGTGGGAGGTGTCCCTGCCATAGCAGGGGGGTTGGAACCAGACAATCTTTGAGGTGTCTTCCAACCCCAACCATTCTATGATTCTATGAAAAGCACAGATGCACAATGGCAGACGAGGTGTCAGACCAACTCCTGGGGAGACTGGAAGGTCTGGGAGTTGACCGAGACACCCGCATGCCTCCCTGTGAGTGAGGCAACGGGGAGAGAGAGGACCCATGGCCACCACGGGACAGACTGCACGTCTAAGCCCAGCTACTGGAGGGATCTGCAGGACGTCTGTCTGTCTGCACAAGTGGGTGTGTGTAAGGGGGTCTGTACCAGCAGCTGGAGTGGGGCTGCAGCCCCCGGGGCTCGTATGCCCGGTGCCAGCAACTGGGGAGAGCGAGGAACCCCAGAACAGCTGCTGGATGAGGGTCTAAGGTCAGCTACAGGACAGCCATTGGAATAAAACAGACTATTTCAGTCAGAAGGGACCTACAAGGACCATCCAGTCCAACTGCCTGACCACTTCAGGGCTGACCAAAAGTTAAACCATGTTATTAAGGGCATTATCCAAATGGCTCTTAAGCACTGACAGGCTTGGGGCATCAACCACCTCTCCAGAAAACCTGTTCCAGGGTTTGACCACCCTCTTGGTAAAGAAACGCTTCCTCATGGCCAGTCTGAACCTCCCCTGGTACAGCTTTGAACCATTCCCATGCGTCCTGTCACTGGATCCCAAGGAGAAGAGCTCAGCATCTCCCTCTCCACCTCCCCTCCTCAGAAAGCTGCAGAGAGCAACGAGGTCGCCCCTCAGCCTCCTTTTCTCCAGACTAGACCAAGCCAGGGTCCTCAGCCACTCCTCACAGGACACTCCATCCAGCCCTGTCACCGGCTTGGTTGCCCTTCTCTGGACACATTCAAGAACCTTCCCATCCTTCTTAAATGGTGGGGCCCAGCACCACACACAGTACTCGAGGTGAGGCCACACCAACGCTGAATGCAGCGGGACAATCCCCTCTCTTGGCCACTGGCCGTGCTGGGTTTGATGCCCCCTGGGATGTGGTTTGCCCTCTTGGCTGCCAGGACATGCTGCTGGCTCCTACCGAGCTGCTGCCAACCAGCACCCCCAGATCCCTTTCTGCAGGGCTGGTCTCCAGCCACTCCTCTCCCAGTTTAGACTTGTGCCTGGTGGGGCTTTATTGGTTTTATTTTTCCTCATTTACTTATATTTTAGCATAAAACTAATTATACGTCAGAGACATACTACACATTCACATTAAATGCTGAAAATACAAAACCAAAGCAGCAAAGCATCATCGGTTTTCTGTCTTGTCGCTCTTCAATAAGTATTTGCCACATATTTATTCACTAAACTGACAGTTTAAGCCCATTACACTTTCCAGGGACTCAGAGTCTTTCTCTTCTCCATTGTCTCATAAGGATTGGCTGTGGTATAGCCAGAAAGTCAACACACATGAGCACCTCGTGTATCTGCAAGCAATAACCGTGCTACAAAGAACTCTACTGACCACAGTCCTCTGCCCCTCAATTCCTTTATGCTGTCAGCAATGTGCCCCAATCTCCCTGCTTCCTGCTGTATTCAAGGCTATTCTTAATTAATTACATTTCACTGGTTACTTGTACTGTATCAGGACTTACAAACCCAAGTCAAGACTTGTAGTTCTACACAAAAATAACATTGAAATCCTTGTTGTGCCCAAAATTTCACAGCAAGTAACAAGCAAATGCTGAGAACACAAGGGAGGAATAAGAGGCTTATGAGCAACCAGATAAATAATAGTCAATAGCCAGGGAGTCACTAGCCAGTATAAACCATTACATTGTTGTCTCACTCTCTTACCCTCACTCATTTTCACTTTTTTATGTCACCTTAGTATTTATCATGTTACAAACTGCTCTTTCCTGACATTCTATACATTTTTATTAGTCACAGAATGACGCTTTGCCAAGCATCAACAGTATATTCATAATCAAGAATTAGTATGCATTCCACTGTTAAAACAATAGGACTATACTGAATAAGCATTTAATGTTCCTTTCTTTCACTTGTGGGATCACTTTATTACTTTGTCTATAATTTAAAATAAATGTGATCAGCAGCCAGCACAATCACTCCTTTGTGCCAACTCTCCGAAATGGATGTTGCAATCTATGTGTTCAAATCCTAAAGTTTTATCCTGCAAGCTCCTTTTTGTAAATAGTACTGTTTATTATTTGTATAGTAAATAATTTTAAAATAGAATGGAGTATTTCAGTTGGAAGGGACCTACAACAATCCCCTAGTCCAACTGCAAGTATTTTTACAGCACTTTGGTCATGGATTACAATGCCAGTATGCTATAAATGCCCAAGGTAAGATCCAAACATCTCCCAATCTGAGTAAATTTCCCAATCTGAGTTAAAAAAAAAAAAAAAAAAAATCAAGATGGGCAGATTCATAAGCACGAGGAGCCACTTTGAAACAGGGCTAGCAACATGAGTGGCAGCTTGTAAAAGCCAAACCTTACACTCATGGTTTATGAGGAAGTTTTTGGGTTATTTTATCAGAGTTGTTTGTGGCTTTACAAGTTTCAGTTTTAATAATTTTGTTTTCCTTCTGATCAGCCAGAAAGACCAAGGTGAGGCCACTGGTGCTGTCTGTGTCAGCGCTGGCTGTTTCTCTCTGTGTTCATCTGCACAGCCAGCCATGCATATACGTATATATGTCTTGTATAGGTGTGCCTGCGTGTGCCTACCAGGGATACGCACTCTGCCACAGCTCCGTGGTCCGAGGGCTAAACAGTAGCAAGGCAATCTCACCTCTGTCAGGCTCCTGGATTCGGCAAGCCCTAGCAGCAGGGAGTCGCTGCTGACAGAGAGGCAGCAGGGGTTTCCAGTGCTGGCCTGCATTAGATGTCCGTGGCAGGAAAGAAAGTGGTGTATTGTAGCAGAGAAAGCTCCTAAGAAATGTATTTTCAAGTTTCCCACCCTCAAACCCAATTTCAGGCAGATCTGAGGAAAGCTGATGGGTGCTGAACGCTTCCGAGCTGGGCTAGCTGAGGGCAGCCCTGCAGCGTGCTGCCTGGAGCTGCATCTGCCTTACCTCGTAGAAGAATGGGTGCCCTGCCATGTCAAAGATGTTCACCTTGATCTCTCGGTCTCTGACCTGCACCCTGAAAGAGAAGTGGGAAATGCTTGAGAGGGCTCCAGCTCAGCCCTTGCACAGGCTGTGCCCCACAGGAACACCCCTTATCTCTGCAGAGAAAGAGCTGGGTGATCAGGGACAAGAAAAACAGTAAGAAGTTCCAAAAGCTGGGGTTTAACAGCCAGAAAACTGCCCCTAGAACCGGTCAGACATGGAGGACAGCATCAGCTCTGGATATAGCATGGTAACGGGGAGCTACGCTCCCAGAGGAAGGCAGATTATTTAATTATTAAAGCAGAAATGTAGATTATACCATGGAAACTAAGCAGGGCAGTGTGGTCACTCAGGAGCAGTGGGAGGTGGGACAACCTCACTGTACCTCTTCCCTCTGCCCCTGTGGAGACCAGTGACTCCCAGAGACACCTTGCGCAGGCCCTGGCAGACCCACGCCTGACATCTGCAGCCACGTGGCTCATCCCACTCTCCTGACACTTGCGGCTCCTCACCGCAAAGCTACTTACTTTGTGACGCCGTAGTCGATACCAATAGTTGCCAGGTATTTGGGAACAAACCTCTTCTCACAGTAACGCTTTATAATGCAGCTCTGGGAGAAAGGAAAAGGGAGCCTCAGCAGGATGGCACCATACACCATAACAGTCACATTAATAGGGAATTCACCCACAGCCCCCAGCCAGCTGGATGGCTGCAGAGACATCAACTCTGCCTTAAGTCCCTAAACTAGCTAATTAACCCACAACCAAAGCGCCAATCTTTACCAGGAGCAGCTTGCTTTATGCAAAAAAGAAGAAAAAGCCACTGGGTGTCAGTTATTCCTTACCTGCTTGGAGATTAGAGCAACAAGAAACTCTGATTTATTCTCCTACAGAAAACATCCAGCCTGGAGGAGCTGTGTGTTCAAGAGCCTGGGGGCAGTCAGCTCCCCAAAAGCCACAAAGAACATTCTGGGAGCCTGAGGAGCACGTTCAGGGTCACACCATGTCCCTCCAGCCCTGGTTCTGCCCCTGACTGGCAGATACTGTTTAGGGAGAGCAGAGGAGTCAGCTGCTATTGGCTGTCTAGAGATAAATCTCGTAAGGATGTCACCAGTCACCTCTTTGCCCACTCACTCTGTCCTGTAAGATCCTTCTGGATTTTCTTGCCATCAGGGAGGCATTTGTCTACCCCACGGGAGTCCTTGTGCTATCACTGGTTTAACAGGACTACATTTATTAAGCAAACAAAAAAAAGGGGCTGCACTTCAGAACAGAACCTGGCTGGGAGAAGAAATAACATCCCGGAGAAGAGCTAGGTCACTCACACAGCAGGAGGAAGGGGGCTCTTGAGGAAACTCTAAAGCCAAACTGGGGAGGGGTGGGGTTCCCCCAGCAGTCCTCGAGGAAGGCACAAGGGCTGGAGCCCCACTTTCTGCCCTCCGGCGCTGCACTGCGGTGTCTGTGGCTGGAGCACGGTCATGCGGGCTCGCTCCGCAGGAAGCGGACACAGGAACGGGTGTCCCTCAGCAGCCGGATCACGGAGGGACCCACCCCACAGAGAGGAGGGGAACGCTCTGGGGCCTGGTGGAACCGCGGGCCGGCCCCTGCCCACCTGTGCCGAGGCGGCCCGGCATGGTGAGCCCCGCACCGGGCCTGCCCCGGGGCGGCGGGGACGCAGGAGCCCGAGCACGGAGGAGGCCGCTGACAACTGAGGCCGCAGGCGCCGCCATGACACCCGCCGCCAGCTGCGGGCGGAGGCGGGAGGCCCCGCCCCTCTCCGTAGGCCCCGCCCATTGCAACGCAGCCAATAAAACCCGGTGGCCCCGCCCCCGAAGCTGTCAATCCTCCACTCGCCCCAACCTCCCGCCTCGCACTGGACGGCGCGGCCTGCTCCTGATTGGCTCCCGCCGGCCGGCACAGCCACCAATCCGCGGCCTCTCTAGCAGCGCGGCCACCCGCACTCGGCTTCCCATTGGATAGCCGCCCTGCCCGCCACTGCCCGCCCGCCAATCGTAGCGCCTCACCTTGCCCACCTCCGCGTTGCCCATGGAGATGACTTTAATCCTCAGCGATTTGCGCGTCTCCTTCCGCTTCGGCGGATTCGCCTCCATGGCGGGCGGGGGCGGCGCGGGCCGCGCCGGGCCCGGCTGAGGCGGCGGAAGGAGGGCGGGAAGGAGGGAAGAGAGAGAGCGGCGGGCCCGGGGCCGCCTCACCGCCCTGCGCCCCCGCTCGCGCGAGATTCCGCCCCTGGCCCGAAAGTTGTCGCGAGATTTGACGGGCACGTCGGCGCGCGCCGCTCCGGGCAGCGGCCGTTACCGTCCTGTGGGGGGCGGCAGTGAGGCGGCGCGAGGAGGGGACAGGCCGGGGCCCGGGTCCCCTGCCCGCCCTGCCTGCACTGCCCTGCCCCGCCCCGCCCTGCCTGCCCCGCCCTGCCTGTACTGCCTGCCCTGCCCTGCCCTGCCCGCCCTGCCCACCCTGCCCTGCCCTGGGGGTCGGCAGTGAGGTGCTGTAGTGAAAGAACAGGCCGGGGCCTGGGCCTCCTGCCCTGCCCTGCCCCGCCCTGCCTGTCCGCCTGCCCTGCCCGCCCCGGGGGTTGGCAGGGAGGTGCTACAGTGAAGGGTCAGGCCCGGGCCCTGGTCCCCTCCCTGCCCTGGGGAGCAGGGGGAGAACCATAGCCCAGTCACCTCTGCCAGGCCCTGCCCTCTGCCCCTGCCGTCAGCGGGACGTCCCCTGCCCTGTCCCCGCATCTCCAGGGGCTCGAAAGCAGCACCACAGCATCGTATTGTCCTGCACGGCTGGGGGCTCCCAGGCTGTCCCGCTGTCCTTGCAGGCTGAGCTCTGGGGACTGGAGTGCTCCAGGTAGAGTGGTTGGGGGTTACATCTCCTGTCCCCCATTTCCTGTCCCCCATAACTTGTGGCATGGCCCATGGGGAGGTGTTTTCTCCCAGCCTGGGAGCCCAAACTCCTCTTGCTTCAGCCTGTGGGATTGGGAATGGGCTGGGCTTGGGCGGGATACAGCTCACAACCTTTTGGGGGGTTTTGGATGGAAGATATTGGTTTGCTCTCAGTTAGGAGCTGGTGGGTCAGGGTGTTGAATCAGTTCTTGGGGGGTATATGGGCCCTCCGTGAGGATGGGCCCCTCATGAAACAGGTTCTTTTATTCTTGAGGGGAGGACGTTACTATTTGCTGAGATAGGTGGCCTTAGGTGACACCAGAGCTGGCAGTGGCCCTGTGGCACCCTGAGACATGGCCCATGGGGTCTGAGTAGAGGGGCCCATCCCTGTGCAGGGCCATCCATGGGGACCCTCATTGTAAATAATGTCCTTATGTGCTCCTTGTAGCCCAGCAAGATCCTGTCAAGAAGGGGAACCATTGCATCATGCCTCGAAGACAAGGTACCAGGAGGGGACACACAGTTGGGGGTTTTGAGGGCCTCTTCCCAGGGGGGGTCACAGCCACCTCTTGGCAAGGAGAGCGTGTCCAGAGAAGATCAACGGAGCTGGTGCAGGGTCTGGAGCACAGGTCTGATGGGGAGCGGCTGAGGGAACTGGGGGGGTTTAGTCTGGAGAAGAGGAGGCTGAGGGGAGACCTCATGGCCCTCTACAACTCCCTGACAGGAGGGTGCAGAGAGGGGGGATGAGTCTCTTGAGCCAAGGAACCAGCGGCAGGACAAGAGGGAATGGCCTCAAGCTGCGCCAGGGCAGGGTCAGACTGGCTCTTAGGAAGGATTTCTTTGCAGAAGGGGTTGTTGGGCGTTGGAATGGGCTGCCCAGGGCAGGGGGGGAGTCCCCATCCCTGGAGGGGTTGAAGAGTCGGGTTGACCCAGCGCTGAGGGATCTGGTGGAGTTGGGAACGGTCAGGGTGAGGTTCATGGTTGGACTGGAGGAGCTTCAAGGGCTTTTCCAACCGAGATTATTCTGGGATTCTGTGATCCTCAGGCAGGGCCCACATGGTTTGAGCATCTCTCAGCTCTCTGGGGACTTGATAGAGATGGACATGGGAGGGGGTTTCCTCGGTTGACATGCCCTGAGCTTAGGGATCCTGTGACCCCACCACCACATCCTGCTGGGATCCTGTCTCTGGCTGGTGGGAGGCCCAGTCTGGAAGTGGGGGTGGCAGAAGTGGGTGCTGGAGGTGTGACGGGGATCACTAGTGTGTGCTATGGACTAGGGATGCTATCTGTCAAGTCCTCAACACCTCTTCTGGCTTCCTCCTGACTGGCAATGAGAAGCTTTTTTTTTGACAGGTTTGTTATGGGCTGTTTGGGATCTTCTGCCTCATTATCTGGTCTCATAAATCTTTGCTGAAACAGCCCTGCCATTATCCATCGCTGGGTGTTTTATGGCTCCAGCTCTGTTCTTCATCTTCATGTCACCTTATCTTTAGCTTTGTTCTTCTTTGTTATCTTTGGTTTGTTCTTCATCTTCCTGCTGTCTGGCCACTTGATGAAACCGGGCTCATGTCTGTGCCAATTTAAGTTCCTTTAACCCTTTCTCTGCTGTTCCTATGCATCCATGTACAGACTTTTCTGGTCATATGGGTGTTATTGTTTCTTACAAATCTGTCTGGCATCTGATTTGGTGAATTCAGCCATCCTTGAGGTGCTTTTGAGGACATCTCTGGGCAGCTCTTCACCTTGGCCTGGGGCACTGTCCTCCTTCCCAAGCCATGAGGGATCCTACCTGCTCAGCAGCAACGTAGGAATGGGCTTATAATTCCCACTGCCATGCAGGAGGGAAGTGCTGCCCTGCCCCGATCCCAGTGGCATGAGACAGATGAGGTTGGGGTTTTCTCTGGGCATTTTATCCTGGGCCAAGCGTGTCCTTTAGTTTCTTTGGAAAAGAGGAGAAAGAAAGAAAGAAAGAAGGTAATTTTTTTTTTTTCTCTTTGTTTTGCTACCAGACATAAAGCCCTCTGTGGGGTTTTCTCTGGGTTGGGAGGATCAGAGCCTCTTTGTGCCTGGACAGGAGAATGAGATCTTAGCACTGTGCCAACTTCTTCACTGATTTTGGGTAGGGTAAGGGCTTACACCAGCCCTGTCAACATATAGTGTCAGGATATGGTAACAGACACCAGACCAGCAGCTTTAGGGATAAACAATTTATCTCTAAATAATGGTGCAGTAATAAATACAGATCAATAGTGCAATTATCCTGGTCATAATGACAGCAAAGCCAGTAATTCACTAATACAGGGTTAGACTTAATATTCAGGCATGCAAAGACTAACACGACCGTGGATATCGGGCAGGCAGGGAGCAGGGCAGGGCTTCTTCTCCAGACAAGCGACTTGGACCAGCCGACCAGGCTTGGGGAATTCCAGATTCCCTGATGGGACTGTCCTTTTTAATAGTTGTGTTGTGAAAGCACCCTTTGGGCTTGTTAACCCCTCATCACATCCCACCTCTGCTCCCTTTCCATGCCAGTTCTGTCCTTGGCATGCACAGGGCCTGGAAATAATGTGTGAGGCGATCTGGCCTTACACTTCACCCCTTGTTTGGTGGGGGAAAGGTTGGCCGTCTTGTTGTGGTGGTGTAAGGCCAAGATCAATGGCGACACCTCCCACCTCCATGTCTGGGGATGTCAGGCATGGAGGGGAGTTTGGTCATGGAGCGATGGAGGGTTATGCTGAGTCAATATGGTGGTGCGTTGAGAAACCATCAGAACAGTGTGGACCGAAAACCAAGCACAAATATGTAAAGAAGTGATTAAAAGAAGTAAGAAAATGCTCAAAATAAGGATAACAACTGAGGGATGAAGTAAGAGGTCGAATATTCCCATAGCTGGAGGCAAGACCACCCTAAAAGGGATTCCCACCAGCCATGTTTGACTATTTTTTGAGCACATTCCAGGATTTGTGTGATCTGTGGTGTCATGGTGGACAGGTATTAATGTTTGTTGTGCCTTCTTCCTCCTCTGCTTCAGTAGTTGTTGTAAGGCTGCGGGCTGCAGAAACTTTTCCATCAAAGGTTAGGGGTAGCGCGTACAGTTAGTTGACAGTACTTGACAAGCAATAATTGGGGCAGTACAGTTAAAATCACATCCAGCTAGGGTAAAGTAACAGATACACAAATAAACTGATGTCGATAAAGTATGGTTATATGTAGAGTCAATATCTACAAAAGAATATGAAGATTGTGAGTGTACACAGCCGTTCCTGTGGCACACAAGCGTTGTCTCGACGAGTTTATTGGGTGTGTTATGAAATGGCAGGCTCCCCCGAGGGAATTAGGGCACGTATCTAAAGGGATTTCCTTCACACATGAACCCCATGGACACAAGCTTTGGTGTCTCCTGATCACCAGCCTTGCATTCCCTGCTCACACTCCCCTAGGTCACCCCTACGGCATTTGGTAACAACATGTGGTCACCATGATTTAGATGTTCCCATCTGTGTCTGTGCTGAGCCTGGGTTACTCGTGTGGGTGTCACCCACGTTTCTGGCTGGCAGAGACTGGATTTTTTGCCTCTGTGGTTGAACTGGCCCTGCCACTGTCACCCTGCTGTGTTTGATGGTCTGGAGCAGCCAAGCATGAGGTGTGCACACAAAGCTGTGGTGGTGACAACCTTGCACGTGTCCCCTGAGTGTCCCTGTGTCCTGCACAGCTTCGCTGTCCTTGGGGAAAGAGCCAGTATGGTGTTTGGGTGTGAGAGGCAGAGTGTGACTCAGTTTCCCCATCCCTGAGCCAGGGTCTTGGTGTGCTGTGTTGGT
Organism: Strix aluco; assembly: GCF_031877795.1. NCBI lineage: Eukaryota > Metazoa > Chordata > Aves > Strigiformes > Strigidae > Strix > Strix aluco. The sequence continues at coordinate 131,415,171 of NC_133933.1, forward strand.
GGGGTGGTAGTGGGGTGGTGCAGGGCACTGCACCATCCTTGGGCTTTCTGTTGGGGCAGAATAACCAGTTCTCATCTGTGGATGTCTGGGCCCCAGGAGGTGTTGGAGATGGTCCTGTAGCCCTCGTAGCCCCAGCACGAGGGCAGGGCCTCCCTGCAGACCTTCTCCGTGGCACTGCAAGGGCTGGGGAGATGGGGCAGGGTGCCATCAGCAGGAGCTAGCCCCAGGTCAGCCCAGAGCATCGGGGGGTTGTGGCTCAGGCTCAGGTCACCTGTTGATTTGCCCGCAGCACCTTCTGGAGCTGGGGCATCTCAGGCTGATGATCACCAGCAGAGAGGCCCACGGGTGCACCCCTTGCAGCCAGAGGGAGAGCAGCGCCTGGCTTTTTGGCAGAGATCCTCCTCTGTCTGCTGCTGCAAGTGATCCACGTGTGGGCTGCATCGCTTCGCACTGTGACAATCTCCTTCCTGCAGGTCCTCGGCCCTCTGGTGCCACACATGTGCAAGAAATGGATCCTCATGCAAGAAATCACTCAGAGACATGTGAGAGTGACCTGCTACACCACTTAGACATGCACAAGTACATGGGGCCAGGTGGGATCCATCCAAGGGTGCTGAGGGGGCTGGTGGAAGTGCTCACCAAGCCACTTTCAATCATTTCTCAGCAGTCCTGGCTAACTGGGGAGCTCCCAGGTGACTGAAGGTTAGAAAATGTGATGCCCATCTACAGGAAGGCCTGGAAGGAGGATCCAGGTTGACCTGGGCGCTGGGAAAGGTTATGAAGCAGATCACCTTGAGTGCAATCACACGGTGCATACAGGACAGCCGGGTCCCAGTCAGCATGGGTTTATGAAAGGCAGGTGCTGCCTAACTAACCTGATCTCCTGTGACAAGGTGACCTGCTTAGTGGATGAGGGAAAGGCTGTGGATGTTGTCTACCCAGACTTTAGTAAAGCCTTTGACACTGTTTCCCACTGTGTTCTCCTGGAGAAATTGGCTGCTCATGGCTTGGATGGGTGTACTCTTCGTTGGCTAGAAAGCTGGCTGGATGGCCGGGCCCAAAGAGAGGTGGTGAAGGGAGTTAAATCCAGTTGGTGGCTGGTCACAAGTGGTGTCCCCAGGGCTCAGTACTGGGGCCAGTTCTGTTCAATACCCTTATCAATGGTCTGAATGAGGGGATTGGGCCACCCTCAGTAAGTTGACAGATGACACCAAGTTGGGTGGGAGTGTTGATCTGCTCGAGGGTAGGGAGGATCTACGGAGGGGTCTGGATAGTCTGGATCGATGAACTGAGGCCAGTTGTATGAAGTTCAACAAGGCTCAGTGCTGGGTCCTGCACTTGGGGCACAACAACCCCCAGCAGTGCCACAGCCTTGGGGCAGAGTGGCTGGAAAGCTGCCTGGCAGAAAAGGACCTGGGGGGGGTTGGTCAACAGCCAGCTGAACAGGAGCCAGCAGTGTGCCCAGGTGGCCAAGAAGGCCAACAGCATCCTGGTTTGTATCAGCAATAGCGTGGCCAGCAGGACTGGGGAAGGGATTGTCCCCCTGTGCTCAGCACTGGTGAGGCCGCACCTCGATGACTGGGTTCAGTTTTGGTGCCCTCACTGCAAGGAAGACAAATTTGATGCTGGAGCATGTCCAAAGAAGCAGCTGGTGAAGGGTCTGGAGCACAAGTCTTGTGAGGAGCAGCTGAGGGAACTGGGGGTGTTTAGTCTGGAGAAGAGGAGACTCAGGGGAGACCTTATCTCTCTCTACAACTTTTTGAAAGGAGGTTGTAGCGAGGTGGGGGTTGGTCTCTTCTCCCAAGTAACAAGCGATAGGACCAGAGGAAATGGCTTCAAGTTGCACCAGGGGAGGTTCAGATTGGATATTGGGAAGTATTTCTTCCCCGAAAGGGTTGTCAAGTGTTGGAACAGGCTGCCCAGGGCAGTGGTGGAGTCACCATCCCTGGAGGTGTTTAACAGATGTGTAGATGTGACACTTAGGGACAGGGTTTAGTGGTGGACTTGGCAGCATGAGGTTAACAGTTGGACTCGATGATCTTAAAGGTCTTTTCCAACCTAAAAGATTCTGTGATTCTATAAGAGGTGGCACATTGCATGTGAGAACTGTCAGAGCATGGGAAGACCCTGTCCCCAGGCATTGTGCAAGTGACGTGGTGAGTGTTGGCACTGGGATGGACACAGGTGTGTGAGAGCCGGTGCCAACACCCTGAGGCCAAGTGCTGGTGTGTGGGAGCAGCCACGGGTGCCTGGCCCATGGGCCCAGGGCCTGGCTCTGTCCTGGGTGTGTGGCCGGGGAAGGGATGCAGGGCTCAGTGCCGGAGACCCCGCTGCAGTCGCTGCAGCAGCTCCGTGGCCATGGAAACAGCTGCGGGAGAGCAGGGGGGTGTGAGAAAGGAGGGAGCGGACGGGCCAGGGATGGACGACTTGTCTGACAAAGGAGGTGCCCAGGGTGAGCAGCTCCTCGCTGTCCTCCCAGCATGACCGGTGCAGCTCTGGCTGCCTCCGGATCGCTGCCTTCCCCCAACACCTGCCAGCAAACTCCCTCTGAGCCATCCCGGAGAGGAATCCTGAGGCTTGGGGCACAGTGGTCCGTCTCGGTGTTCCACATGCCCACCTTGCCCACCACGCTGAGCGTTTCTGAGCCCTAGGCCGGAATGCAGGCATGTGTCCTGAGAGCATCCCAGGCCCCAAGTGATTTGGCATCTCCCCTTGCCTGCTGGAGAGGAGAAGGGGACTGTGTGGTGCTGGAGGGACATGCTTGGATCCCTCTGGGCAAGGCTGGAGTGTGTTGGGGTCCCCTTAGCCATGACAGAAAATGACAAAAAGGACATTGACAAAAAGGCCATTGAATGACTCGAACATGTCCAGAGAAGGGCAACGGAGCTGGTGCAGGGTCTGGAGCACAGGTCTGATGGGGAGCGGCTGAGGGAACTGGGGGGGTTTAGTCTGGAGAAGAGGAGGCTGAGGGGAGACCTCATGGCCCTCTGCAACTCCCTGAAAGGAGGGTGCAGAGAGGGGGGATGAGTCTCTTGAGCCAAGGAACCAGCGCCAGGACAAGAGGGAATGGCCTCAAGCTGCGCCAGGGCAGGGTCAGACTGGCTCTTAGGAAGTATTTCTTTGCAGAAGGGGTTGTTGGGTGTTGGAATGGGCTGCCCAGGGCAGGGGGGGAGTCCCCATCCCTGGAGGGGTTGAAGAGTCGGGTTGACCCAGCGCTGAGGGATCTGGTGGAGTTGAGAACGGTCAACGTTAGGTTCATGGTTGGACTGGAGGAGCTTCAAGGGCTTTTCCAACCGAGATGATTCTGGGATTCTGTGACAGGCAGGGGTGGCAGGCAGAGTTTAAGTCTTCTCCGCCCTCGTCTCGCACCATGAATCTGGAGGAGGCACGTACTGAAGGTGACCTGAACCCCCACCCCAACCTCCGCAGATCCATCCCGACCCTGTGCAGGGATGCTCGTGTCCGTCCTTGCTCTTTGAGGGCAGAGATTCTGCTGAACTTTTCCAGTGGCAACAACTTTTGGGGTTCAGACCAACCCTACGTGTTCTGGGTGTGGGCTGGGGGGCCTCAGGGCTTGTCAATGGTGGTGGGAGTTGGTTTTGGCAGCTGGGTGGGGGCTGTCCCTGGGTCCCCAAAGTGGCTATGGGGGACTCATTTCCTTGGCCGCTTCGCAGAGTTGTCCCGTGTCCCTTCACGGTAAGCCCAAGGCCTCGCAAATCCCCGTGAGCAAAGGGACGAGGGTTCCTCTGCCACATCTGCTTCAGGTTCTTCCCTAACTATCAGGTTTTACTCTAAGGCTTTTAATTCACAATAAAAAGGACTTTACGACCAGGGACACTCAGGACCCCCATCCCTTGGCCTGTGACTGCCACCATGTCCCCTGTGAAAGCCCTCCCGTCCCCTGGGAATATGGCTCTTCGTGCGACTGCTTAGCCACCCAGGGAATCGGCAGCACAGATTAACTCCCGAAATGTTTTAATTAAAACATAATTTCCCTGCGAGGAGGATTGTGAGGCACCAGCTACTGCCTAATTAGATGATCCAACCCGGGGGCTTTACTGTGTGGGAAGAGACGCAGCAAAAAGCTCAGGGAGGGGGAGATCTGCGGCAGTCTGGTGCCAGCACCTCCCTGGTCCCCTGGCCCTCCCTGGCCAAGGTGCCCTGTCACCTCAAGCCTTGTCTTTGTCCCCAAGCAAGGCCCAGAGCAACATCTTTGTTTCTCTGGGTCACTCGTGCTTGTGACAGAGTCTGGCACAGGGAGGGCTCAGGCTTTGCAGATGGGTCGGTCTTGCCGTGCGTGGGACACGCCGTGGCTGCGGGGTGGCTGTGGGAGGTGTGTGGAGCCGCGGGGTACGAGGGGCTCCAGCACACAATCCCCTGTGTCAAGCTGGCCAGCTGGGAAAAGAGGTGAAATGAGTCCAAACTGTGGGAAAAAGGTAAACATAGAGGAGAAAAGGTGGTGCTGTGCTATGCCATGCCTTTGGTGTTGCTGTGTAGCACTCTGCAGCGCCATGCTGTGCAGTGCCACATTGTGTTGTGCCGTGCTGTGGTGTGTTGCACGTGCCAAACTACACCAAACTTTCCTGTGCTGGGCTGGGCTGTGCCGAACCGGGCTGTGCCGTGATGAGCTGTGCTGTGAGGTGCCATGTTGAACCAGGTTGTGCTGTGCAGCAGAAGCAGGGAGGTGATAGTCCCCCTGTGCTCTGCACTGGTGAGGCCACACCTGGAGTGTTGTGTCCAGTTTTGGGCACCTCAATCCGAGAGAGATCTCGAGGGGCTGGAGCGAGTGCAGAGGAGGGCAACGAAGCTGGGGAAGGGCCTGGAGAATAAATCCTGTGAGGAGCGATGGAAGGAGCTGGGACTGTTCAGTGTGAGGAGGAGAAGGCTGAGGGGAGACCTCATCACTCTCTACAGCTCCCTGAAAGGACATTGTAGAGAGGTTGGTGCTGGTCTCTTCTCCCAGGGAATTAGTGACAGAACAAGAGGGAACGGCTTTAAACTGCAACAGGGGAGGTTCAGACTGGACATGAGGAGAAAATGTTTCCCAGCAAGAGTGGTCAGAGAGTGGAATAGGCTGCCCAGGGAGGGGGTGGAGTCCCCATCCCTGGGTGTGTTTAAGGGTCGTTTGGATGAGCTGTTGGGGGATGTGGTGTAGGGGAGAACTTTGTAGAGTCGGGCTGAGGGTTGGACTCGATGATCCCAACGGGCTTTTCCAACCTGAATGATTCTGTGTGATTCTGTGAACCCTGAGCACCGTGGCCTTTCCCTGCCCCAGCCGCTGCCAGCCCAGCCAGGTGGGAGCTGCATCAGGCTCCCAAAATATGGGAGGGCTGCAGGGCGACGGCGCAGGAAACACAGACAGATCCAGGTCAGCTCAGCTGCTTCTAGAAAATCCTGGAAAGCTAAACTGGGGGGGCTCAGACAGCACTGGGCAGTCAGGGACACCAGGGAAAGGGCTGAGAGCTCTTGCAGGGGGTGAGGAAAAAGGCAGATACCTCCCCAAGGTGCCTCTACTTTGTATTACTGCTGCAGTGCTGAAGCGATGCCACAACGCCCTGCAGCCAAAGGGGAAACTGAGGCAGGGAACCAGCACGTCCCGGTTATGGCATCATCGTGGTTGTGGCCACACACGCCACGGGCGCTGCGTTGTGCTCCCAACGCACCAGTGCCCAGCCACAGGTCATGGATGTGGGCACTGATTGTCTCCCACGCCTCATCCTGCCGTGAAATTGCTGTTGTCTCCTCCCAAAACTCACAATTCCCACTCAGCACCGCAAACGGGTCCCAGCTTTCCCAGCACCCCAGTCAGGGAGGAGGGAGCGGGAGCCACAAGCCAGTGTGTGGAGGCGATGGTGTTCCCACCTCGGTTGCTGCCACAGCCCCCCCCAGTTTTTGGGCTCCACTCGAGGATGAGCTGGAGGAGGGTGACATGAAAAGCTGCCGCGTCCCCAGGGTGCAGGAGCACCCGGCATGCCAGGCAGGGCCGGGAAGCGTAAGGGCACAGGGCTGCAGAAGGGCATGAAGAAGGGTGGTAGGGCACAGCACCGCACGGCACGGCGCAGCGCGGCACAGAATCCCAGAATCATTCAGGTTGGAAAAGCCCCTTGGGATCATCGAGTCCAACCCTCAGCCCGACTCTACAAAGTTCTCCCCTACACCACATCCCCCAACAGCTCATCCAAACGGCCCTTAAACACACCCAGGGATGGGGACTCCACCCCCTCCCTGGGCAGCCTATTCCACTCTCTGACCACTCTTGCTGGGAAAATTTTCTCCTCATGTCCAGTCTGAACCTCCCCTGTTGCAGTTTAAAGCCGTTCCCTCTTGTTCTGTCACTAATTCCCTGGGAGAAGAGACCAGCACCAACCTCTCTACAACGTCCTTTCAGGGAGCTGTAGAGAGTGATGAGGTCTCCCCTCAGCCTTCTCCTCCTCACACTGAACAGTCCCAGCTCCTTCCATCGCTCCTCACAGGATTTATTCTCCAGGCCCTTCCCCAGCTTCGTTGCCCTCCTCTGCACTCGCTCCAGCCCCTCGAGATCTCTCTCGGATTGAGGTGCCCAAAACTGGACACAACACTCCAGGTGTGGCCTCACCAGTGCAGAGCACAGGGGGACTATCACCTCCCTGCTTCTGCTGGCCACACTATTTCTAACACAAGCCAGGATGCCGTTGGCTTTCTTGGCCACCTGGGCACACTGCTGGCTCCTGTTCAGCTGCTTGTCAATGAGAACCCCAGACCCTTCTCTTCCAGACAGCTCCAGCCACCCCTCCCCAAGCCTGTAGCCATGCAGGGGGTTGTTGTGGCCCAAGTGCAGGACCTGGCACTTGGCCTTGTTGAGGCTCATCCTGTTAACGTTGGCCACCGATCCAATCTATCAGTTGCCACTTGGGTGGCTACAGATGCCAGGGCTGGTGCTGCATGGGGGTGGCAGCAGGTTGGAGAGGGGGGAACACATGCAGCATCCCCTCACCACGGGGGGAAAGCGGCTGCGTGTAACGCTCTGGGGGTGCAAACAGCACTACAAGCCCTCCAAGGAAACCCCCTGCTGGGATTTGGGGTCCTCAAACTGGGCTCGGGGCTGCCCGACTCACGGAGGACAAATGCTCAGGGGCTCCCCGGTGTGTCGTGGGGGGAACTAAGCGGATTCCCCCCCGCGGCTGGCAGACCCCAAATGCGCAGGGCAGAGCCGTGGGTTTGTCCCCCGCCGGGCTGGTGCGGCCGAACATGGGGGGGCAAAACCCGGGCAGGGTGCCCCGGGGGCGGTGTGGGTGCAGCGGGGGGCAGCTGCAGCGTGGGGCGGGATGGGGGGGCACCGTGATGGATGCAGAGGTGGTAGGGACCGTGGGTCTTGGGGAGGGGGGAAGAGTCCCCATGTGCCGAGCCGAGCCCGGCCGGGCGGGGCGGGCCGGGCGCTGCGGCCGTGCCGGCGGGAGGAGCCACCGCCGCGGTGCCGCCCCCCCGGTGCCGCCCCCGGCCGGCGCCGCTCGGTGGGGCAGAGCCGGGTCGGGCACCGCCGCTTGCAGCTGAGCCGAGCTAAGCCGGGCCGGGCCGAGCCGAGCCGAGCTGAGCTGAGCTGAGCTGAGCTGAGCCGAGCCGGGGCGGCGGCAGCGGCAGCGGCCATGTACGGTGAGTGCCCGCGGGGGACGAGCCCGGTGGGGCGGCGCTGGGCCTGGGCCGGTACTGGGGCCGGGCGTGTCCCCCCCTTCTCGGGGACTCGGGCTCGTTCCCGCCCTGGGGTAGGGCTGTGCATCCCCCGGGGCCCGCTGAGGGGCTCACCCCTCCAGGGTTGGGGGATTTCGTTCTTTATAGGGCTGTGCACCTATCCACGCCCCCCCCCCCCAGTTACTGGGGGTACCCCCTCTCTGAGGTGGGGGCACCTCTATCCGATATAGAGCTGTGCACCCCCCATTTATTGGGGGGTGACCCCTCTTTGGGGTTGTGGGGACCTTGGTCTTTCGCGGGGCAGTGCACCCCCTAAATTACTTGGGGTGTTGTCCCCTCCTTGGGTTTGGGGGGGCCTTGATCCTGTACAGAGCTGTGCGTCTCTTTAGTTATTGGGGGTGACCCCTCTTTGGGGTTGCGGGGGGATCTTGGTCTTTTACAGGGCTGTGCATCCCCCCAGTTGCTGGAGGGTGTCCCCTTTTTGGAGCTGGGGCACACACTGTGGCATTGGGGCATTGCCCCCTTTCTGGGGGACCGTGGTCTGTTAACCGCCCCCCTCAACCTGGGCTCCTGGGGTCACCTGCCCCCCAGGGCTGGGAGGACCTTGCTTCTCTGTAGGACCAGTGACCCCCATACTGCTGGGGGGTCACCTGGTCCTTGGCGTGGGTGCTATATAGGGCTCTTCAGCTCCACCTGGTTATTTGGGGGGGGGGGGGGCGAAGTGTCACACACACACACACCCCCCCCCAGGATCAGGAGTGATCTTGGTCCTATATATGACCACCCCCCTGCGATAATGGGGAGCTGCCTGGTCCCTGGCATGGGGCAGACCCCAATCCCATATAGCCCCCCCCCCGCCTTGAGGTGTTTTGGGGATCGTTGACCCCCACGCTGTCACTGTTGTCCCCCCTCTGTGCATGGCGGGCACACGGGGTCCCGCGTCCCCAGACGGGAAGCGCAGCGGGGTGATGCCGCCTGCGTAATGGGGAGCAGCTGGTGGAGCAGCTGGTCACCCCCCCCCCCCCCCCCCCCCCCCCCCAGCCGGGGCTGCGCTAAGCCGCTGGGAGCTTTTGGGAAGAGCTGGGGGGGTGGCTGGGTGGCTCTTAAATCCTCCCTGCCCGGTGCCCGAGCATCCTTCCCCGAGCTGATAGCACAGGGTGAGCACCACAGCGTGGGGACCCCCTCACCGCTGCCCTGCCTCGGGGGGTCCCAGCCCCCCCCGAGGGCTGTGGGGTCTCTTTGGTGCTGCCAGCCGAGGCCCCTCTCTGCGAGGTGCTTCGGTGCCAGGGGTGAGTGAGTGCGCGGCGGGATGCAGCAGGAGATGGGTGGGCAGGGTGCTGAACCCCCCCCATCGGGGTGATGAGGGATGCTTGTTTTGGGGCTCAGTGGGGTGCATATGGGGGGGGGGAGTTGACATGCCGTGAGATGCAGCATCTACACCCTTCAGGAAATGCCGGTGGGCTTGGGGAGCGGGTTTGTACCCCGGGGGGCCGGTGGGGGGGGAAGCTGAGGCAGGACGCTCAGGTTCCGGTCCTTTCCTCTCCTCGTCACGGTGCTGACTCCTCCGTGGCCTCCGTTGAGTCATTCAGGTCTCCCAGCTGGTATTTTTCCACCCGCAAAACGAGGGGGAAGCTTCCATTCCCCTCCTCAGCTGCGGTGGCCTGCGGTGATGGCTGCTGCATGCCCCGGGGACGCGGCCCCTCTCTGGCCCCCCACGCCAGGGTTCCCTCGCCCGCTCCAACCGCAGGAGCTGTCTGTCTGGCGCGGGATGGCAGCGATGCTCTCGTTGCAGGGCAGCCAGCCCCGATGCCCAAATGGTCCTGCTGGTGCCATCTGAGCTCCTCGCCTCGCTCAAGGGCTTTTGCATCCACGTTGGGGCTTGGGCTGATTTTTTGGGGGGGGTTTCTGTTGGCAGTTCGTGCTGCTGGCAAGCAGGAGTTTGTGGGGAGCTGTTGTCATGATCTGAGCAATTTGCAGCAGCCCGGAGCACGTAATAATCCTCTCTGCCAGGGAACTGCAGGGGACCCCAGCCCCTCTGCCAGCCTGAGCTGCAGCTCCCCAAGAGCCTGGTGTCAGTTGAATGATCTGTCCTGAGGGGTGTGACATGCTCTGCTTGTCCCCTGGGATTTGTTCCTAATGGACTTGAACCTGTCCTGCCCACAAGGAACAGCAACGCCACATCAGGCCGCAGCTCCTCTTACCCCCAGGTTAACACCTCTGCTAACATCTCGGTGAAGCCCCTGCTCCAAAATACCTGGCAAACGCCTGGAAGGGCAAAATATCTCTGGGGACCTGAATGTGACTTCGAGGACAAAAGCCAGGCTGGTGCCTTCCCTGGTAGCGCTCACGGCCAGGCATTGCTGCGGCTCGTGGTCCTGGAAAGCATCCAGGAGCTGGAAAGCTCTGTGGGATACTTGGGATGAAAGGTGCATTAGGAATGCACAGGATTATTGGTATCTTTTTAATCTCTCTTTTAACTGTCTCTTGGCCTGGGCGAAGGATTTGATGGGTGACAGGATGGTTTTTTTTCTCCGTGGACAGGACAAAGCAGTGCAGGACGATTGCTCTGTTATGGGGGAGTCAGCATGGGGGGCACGGGCCACCCTTTACACCCCTCTAACCCTGCTGAGCTGGCATTTGCATGTGCAAGGCAGGAGTGGGGTGCTTGGCTGTGCCCAGCACCCCTGGCTTGTGTGGGGCCGCGGTGGTGGCCGTGCACAGGGAGCAGGGCTGCTGGGGATCTGCGCCCGTTTTCAGCTCGCGTTTGGTTTCCTTTTGCAGTCAGCGGTGAAAATGGGGGAGCCAAGCTTTGACCCCGACCTGGCTTGGGTGGCTGGAGTGGTGCAAAACGGGTTTGTGAGCCGAGCCTTCAGGTTGGTGTCCCCGTCTCTGGTGGGAGCTCACTGTCCTGAGCCAGGCTTAAGGATTAGCTGCTCCCTGGGAGATTTCACATCACAGGAGCTGGGGTGCTGCTATCAGAGAGCGCGGCTGCCCCACGCTCAGGGGCTGTGTGGTGGCCCCGGCTTGCAGGAGAAGCCCAGAGCTTTGTGTCCCCAGGCGCCAGCCACCTTCCTGCTTCACTGCCGTCTCCAGGAGGCTGCGCTTTAATTCAGAAATATGTGTGAAAAAAAAACCCAAACCAACAGAGCGAGCTCGTTGGGCTGAAAGCCCTCCAGGAACAGGGGCACGGCTGTGGGGAGCGCAGGGAGCTGTGGGGATGGGATGGGGTTCTCAGCGGAGCTTGGCTGCGAGTCCCCCCCATACTTTTGGCAGCTGTTGGGCAGGCAGCGCGTGTCGGAGCTGCGGCAGCAAGCCTTGGGAGCCCAATCGTATCCCGAGCGTCCGGCTCACCGCAGTTTGTTTCCTCTACGCTCCCTCGCTTTGCTTTCTGGTCGCGGGCACGAGCTGTCTCCTCCCACGCCCAGCGGAGCTGGAAATAGAGAAGGTTCCCTTTTTCTTTTTTTCGGCAGCAGCTGGAGCAGGGGAAATGAGGTTTTTCGGCTACCCGGGGAGGAGGCGTTGTCAGTGGTGGGCGCCAGCAAGGTCCCTGCGAGCCGTCTGGGGCTGCCAGCGTGCCACTGAGTCACAGCCAGCAGCCGCACCAGCGGATGGGTTTTGCGCTAAATAAATAGTGCTCGGTGGGACTGGATGGCTCAGCAGGGGAACGTGAAATGCAATTAAGCTTTTTTTTTTTTTTTTGGCTTTTTTTGATTTCTTCCGTGCTTTTTAACTAAATGATCTGCAAATTAATTCAGTGCTTGTAGAGGAAAAGGGGCTGTTTGTGGTGCCGGCAGCGCTGGGGGCTTTTCCGAGCCACCCGGCCGTAGTTCTCCTGTGGGTTTGCGTTAAACCTCGATGTCTGTGGCTGAGTCCAGGACTTTTTTCCTGGTGCATTCCCCACCAGCACTGCCGTGTCCGGGCAGGATTTGAGCCCTGCAGTGAAGATGTGGACTCCTCTGCCTGGAGCAAATGCTAGAGGGGATTGTGCCAAGGCCAGGCGCTGGCATTGCTCACCTCCAACCTCATCAAGACCAATTGCTTAAGGGCTCTGGTAATTGCTTGCGAAATCAGTAATTGCACAAGAAAATGCACTTCCAGAGATGCCCTGCTCGGGGCTGAACCCTTTGCAGGGCTGTAGCTCTGTTGCAGGTCCCTCTGCTTTGGGGATTGGGGTTGCTCCCCCTCCGCAGGGACTGCAAGCAACCCAGAAAGGCTGGAGAGAAAGCGTGGCTGTGTCCGGTCCCATCATGTTTCTCTTTCTGTAAATGAGAGGTGTTCGGTCAGTTTTTCTGCCAAAAACTAAAACTGGCTGTGGGCTTTGATGTAGCATATCTTGGGGAAATAGGAAACCACAGAAACATGTGTGGTCAGCATCTCATGGAGGTCCTTATGGTGTTTTTTGTTGAACGTGCAAAACAGGGCAGGGGGTTTGCACGGGTTTTGTTCTCTAAAAACCTTTCAAACTTTCAAGCCTTTCCATGTCCTTGGCTGTTCTGTCGCATCCAGCTCTGCGCCACATGGGGCAAGGCCCTGGGCTTGCAAAATGAACGTGGCTCTTAATTAAGCAGTTTTCAGAGGCTGGCCCTGATGCTGGGTAGACCCTCAGCCTCTGTCAGAGCTTCCCCACCTACGTGGTCCAGACCAGACACTCCACATCCACCCGACACCTGGCGAACGTCTCGCATCGAGCAGCCGCATTGAGGCCAGAGTTTGAGTGAATTTCCTGCTATTTAAGCTCTTTCCTCCCCCCAGCTTTCCCTCTGCCATGTGCTGGATAATGAAACCAGGCACCCATTAAGGCGCTTAACTCCCCTTCTTCTCCCCTCGAATCGGTGCTGCCAGCGTGCCAGGTACGGAATGCAAACCTGCCAGCGTGCAGCTCTGCCCTTAATGGGTGGTTTCCCCTGCGTGCAAAAGGGCTGGTGTGGTCTTAATGCTCGAGTCTAATCACCGCTGTGAAATATTAATTAATCTGGCCGCTATTGAAGCTTTGCGCGCACTGCGGTGTCAGAGCGGCAGGCTCGGCTGAGCAGTGAAGCGTAAATAATGGAGGGCCGAATCTGTTGCTGGTGTAAGCTGGCAGCGGGGCTGATTTACACCCCACCGCTTGCCACGGAGTTGTTAAAGCTGCATTTGATACCCTCGTGCCTCGAGCTGTTGGCATTTGGAAGGGAGGTGATGGGAGGGAGCGTGTTTGGGCAAATCCAGGTGGGATTCAGGCACGCTGGCACCAGCGTGGATTCAGCCCTCTGGAGCAGCTCCCATTTGGGGGATCCCTGCATGGGCTGGGGGGAACCCCAGCACAGAGCCACACGCTGGGGGGCTCTGCGTGAAGCTGCTTCGCTCCTCCCCTCCCCGGCCACAGTGTCTGCCCCGGCAAGCTCTGGCTGCGTCGGTGGAAGCGAGGCGAGAGCGGCGCGTGGAGGAGTGCCAGGGGGAAGCTGCGAATTTAATTGCTGAGCTAAAAGGCTTTGCGCCGACAGCTCCGAGCGGGCTGCGGGCAACGTCTGGACGAGCGTTTCCCTCTCCAGCGTGCTCCTGTCCATCCTGCTCGGCGACATGAGAAATACATCCTGGCAGCGGCAGCCTTGGCTCGCCAGTCCCGGGTGTCTCTTCTCCTCCTTTGCTGTCGGTGCCTTGAAATATTTCACTGTCCCTTCATGATGGCAGCAAGAGGGCATGTGAAGGGCCTGGAGAACAAATCCTGTGAGGAGCAGTTGAAGGAGCTGGGACTGTTTAGTGTGAGGAGGAGAAGGCTGAGGGGAGACCTCATCACTCTCTACAGCTCCCTGAAAGGACATTGTAGAGAGGTTGGTGCTGGTCTCTTCTCCCAGGGAATTAGTGACAGAACAAGAGGGAACGGCTTTAAACTGCAACAGGGGAGGTTCAGACTGGACATGAGGAGGAAAATTTTCCCAGCAAGAGTGGTCAGAGAGTGGAATAGGCTGCCCAGGGAGGGGGTGGAGTCCCCATCCCTGGATGTGTTTAAGGGCTGTTTGGATGAGCTGTTGGGGGATGTGGGGTAGGGGAGAACTTTGTAGAGTCGGGCTGAGGGTTGGGCTCGATGATCCCAAGGGGCTTTTCCAACCTGAATGATTCTGTGAAAGAGATGCGGCTCCCTGTGATCAGCGCTGGCTTGGGCTGCCCTTGGAGGTTTGGGTCTTTTGCAACGTCCTCAAAAGTGTCTCTGCTCACAGATGAGCTGTCAGCTTTTACAACACCCCCTCTGCAGATGCTGACTCTTAACAAAGGACATTTGGATGAGCAGTGATTAACGAGTGGGGAAGGGAATAAGCCGTGATGGTGCAGCCTTAACTGTTGAGGAAGGTCAGGAACTATTAATTAACATCAGGACATAGCTCTGAATTACAGAGCTGTGGGAACGAGCTGGATTTGGCCACCTCCCCACTTCTTCCTTCCCTACTAAAAGTGGTAGAGGTCTAATGCAACCACCCAGGGTCCCCCATCTTTTCAGGGCCGCTCTTTTCCAACAGCTCTTCTTTGCATCGGGCTGATCTCCACTGCTTGATCCCGCTCCCCTCCTGGCCTGGGGACTGTTGTTGCCTCCCCCTGCCAGGGCACGGGGCACCTTGCTGTGCTCGCCTCGTTCACGACACACTACGAGAGCACCAGGCCACAGTTCTAAGCAGCACCCAGTGCGTTTGGCTCTCTTCAGTGTGCTTAGAGAGAGATTTACTGGCTTGCTTTACAGCTCTGCCAGCCCATAGGCTTGTGCTGATTTACATCAGGATCTGCCTTGGCTCTGGGGGGGTGCAGAGGCAAATTGGGCTGGCTGGCACAGAAGCTGAATTTTTAGTGTAGGTTTTCCTGCCTCTTAAATTGGTGGCAGAAGCTCAGAGGAGCACCTGAGCGAGGCTTTCCCTTGGGGGGAGCTCCCAGCCATGCTTGTTTATGGCCCTGGGCTTTCCCCTGGGAGCAGTTTTCAGGGAGGAGGGGGGTCTGCAAGCAGTGTCCTACATCTTTCAGTGCCCGCCATCACTCACAGCACTTGACTTTGTCCCTTCTCTCTGCCAGCGTTGCTTGTTTCTTGCCTTCCCTGATATATTTTTTCCCTCTGTCCACCCTGGGGTGGATGGAAAATAGGACTAATGGGTCTCTGGACCAACTTGAATATTGCTCAGTGACATTTCTAACGCGTAGCAGGGAGATTTCATCCTTGTCCCTGGGCAGGCTCATCCTCCGGGTGCCAAAGTGCTGAGGGAGTCAAGAGGATGGTATGAAGGAGACGCTCGCATCGGCTGCATAAATGAGATTTTGCTAAGCAGATTAGGGAAAGGTCTCTGGTTCGGTGCAGGGCCTGCGGGAAGACCATGCTGGGCTGGCAGTACAGCCCCTACCTCCAGGCCGGTGTTTTTGCTTGGGGTTAAGAGAGCGACCTTCATGGGATATTAGGTTTAATGAGGGATTCTGCGTGATTTAATTAAGATTTATTTGCAATCAGTTGGAGTGCCCTTATTAAGTAAATTCCAGGCCTCGAATAACATGGCCATAAGGTTTTCCAGCCGTGCTTATTACCAGGATGCCGTTAAGATGGGGAGAGGGGACGGGATTAACGAGGAAAGGCTTAAGGTCAGAGCACTGGTGGAAGAGTGTGTGGTCGTTTTGAGAAGTGAGCTGGGCCTGTGTCCTGTTCTCAGCTGGCCATGCTTGATCCCAAAAACCCCAGTTACAGCTGGTACCAGCGAAACTCCTCCTGGAAACACATGCAATGAGTTTATCTGTGAGCCTGGGGGCTCATGCCGGTGTCGGAGCAGCTAAGTGGGGGTTGTGCTAGCAAGCCACGGTTGCTGGGGCTGAAAGCCTGTAATTATCCCCAATTAGATTGACTTTCTTGGAGCTGAGCTGTCAAAGCAGAAAGCCCTTTTGGCTCGCTTTGCCCCCTGGCGAGAGCGCAGATGTGACCTGCTGTGGGTGAGAGTGACAGGGAGGAGCCTGATAAATGCCCCTGGGGTGCCCCAGGTGGGTGCAAGACGGAGGTGACGCACATATCGTGGGTATTTGCAGGAGCTGATGCTGCTCCTGGGATTCCCACCTTATTTCCTCCACAGGGAGAGGGTCGAGTCACATTTCTCCATGCCTTGATTTACCTGATCTTTAAGAAAATCCACGTCCTCGGTTCCCACAGCGGCGGGCTGCCAGCAGGAGGAGAGCGTGACGCACCGTGCGGGTCCGTCCTTGCGTGTCTGTCACATCCCTTGGATGCTGTTTCGGGGTCAGCTCCCACCCGCTGAGCCCTTGTTAGCGCTGCCCACAAACGAGGGATGCTTCGTGTGCTCTCCCGAGCTTTGGGCTTAAGGGACCTTGAAAAACCACCCCCATCCCCACCCTCCGGGGCCCTCCGAAATGCCCAGCTCCCCGGCCGCCCCCGCGTACCGGTGCAGACGCCGGCAGAGCAAAGCCAGCGCCGTTCCCAGCTGCCATCAGAGCTGCCTCGGTGACTCAGCAGCCGTGCTGAAAGCTCCCTTATTTATTTAAACGGCTGCTCCCGCTCGACTGAGCATCTCCTGCAGCGATGCTGCCGCTGGGCCGGCTCCGGCCGCCGCTCGGCGAAGAGGAGAGCGATACCCAGCACCCCGAGCCCCCCGGTTTGCTCTCGACGCGATGGCTTTGACTACCTGGGCTCTCGGTCCTGCGCTGCGGCTCTGTGCCGCCGGCCCTGCTTGCTCTTGGGAGATGCTGCACGTGGCTGGAGCAGGTACATTTTCCCCGGGGTGCTGGGTTGGATCTCCTGGGAGGGAGAAGCTGCTGTGGCTGCCGGTGACCTTCAGTGTCATCTTTCTATTTTTTAAATACCTCATGCCAGCCTGGGCTGGAGGAATGCATTGCAGCTGTGGGGTTTTGTCCTCACTGGGGGAGATGCTGCCGGTCGGTGCCTGGCTCGGGGCCGGAGCTGTGGCTGCGGTGTTGGTGTGAGGGTACAAGGTGCACAGGGTCAGTGTGGTGGGTGGTAAAGGAAACTGTTGTCTGGAGGAAGAAATGGCTGGTTGAGATCCTTGTCGGGTAGCCTGGCTGGGGGGGTGTTGCTAGCCACAGGGTTTGGTGCTGTGAGGGTCTCAGGGTGGGGGTAGGGGGTCCCATATAGACCAAACACAGGGCTGGTGTCAGCCCTGGTGTCAGGACCAGACTTGGGTTTGTTGCTCTCTGGAGAGCCCGTAGGGGAGAGGAAATAAAACACAGAAAAATCTTCCTCTTCCCTTAAGGTCTATGTCATTTTTAGTCTGCTTTTTTTAAGGATTTTTAGTCTCCCTATCTGTGCCTGTGTGTGTCCAGGCTGGGCAAAACTGAGAGAAGGCCGGGGTTTGGGGAAGGAAAGTTTCTCTTGGTTTCATGCAGGCAGAGTAAGAGAGACCCTTTCAGTGCCTGCTGCAGGGAGCTCAGCCCTCTTACTAGACATCAGAGAGTCTCACCCGGAGACGCTGCTCTGTAGGAGGCCCTGTCCTGCTGGGATCCCACCCACCGGTGGTCTGATGTGCTGTGGGTTAAGCAACATTCCTGCCTTCCCCGCCTGGACCGTCTTCATCCTCCTGCCCCATGGGACTGAGGGGGCACCCGGGTCCCCTCTCCAGGGAGGTGTTTCAGGTCTTGTCTCTCTCCCACTGTTACTTTCTTTAGGCGAGGCCTTAAAAATCTCCTACCTGGGGAAGAAGAGGTCGTGTTAGGTGAGAGAGAAGGCATTAGATTTAATTATGCAATTATTATTGATAGGATCCGTGCTGTGTCTGCTCTTCAGCTTCATTCATCAGGATGAGGGTGGTGGATTGGGAACACGGCTGAGCTCTTTGCTCCTCTCCCAGGGCTAGGAATGTGCATTAATCCTGAAAATACTCTAAAGTCATATTTCTGGAGGTGAGATAATTACTGTGGAGGAGGAGGGGACCTGGCTTCTTGGCTAATGAGTTCGCTTACGGGGAAACTCTCCAGCTATTTTGCAGGGAGAGCGCGTGGCCCGTGCTGAGACACTGACAGGGATGCGTGGCCCGGCAAGGTGAGATAAGTCACGCTGCCTCGGCTGTCCCAGGCGAGGGGAATTTATTAAGAGGATTCAGGAGATCATCAAACGCTTGTTTGTGCAAATGGCAAACGAGAATTTATTAAGAGGCCAGATTAAAGGTACTTTGGAAAAAGAGCAAAATCGATTGAAGGCAGCTGAGAGGGGAGGAGGGAGGGTGGCGGATACGAGATTTAGAAATAAAATATTGGATAGCGGGAAGGCACGGAGGGATTTGCAGGGAGGGCTCGAGAGCTGGAAGGAGATTTCTACCACCGCGGCATTGCTGGGAGTTCTGGGCCTGGGGACCCCAAAAGGGACCCCGAAGCAAGCGTCAGCTTTCACAGAATCACACAGAATCACAGAATCATTCAGGTTGGAAAAGACCCTCGGGATCATCGAGTCCAACCCTCAGCCCGACTCTACAAAGTTCTCCCCTACACCACATCCCCCAACAGCTCATCCAAACGGCCCTTAAACACACCCAGGGATGGGGACTCCACCCCCTCCCTGGGCAGCCTATTCCACTCTCTGACCACTCTTTCTGGGAAACATTTTTTCAGGTGGGGTGCAGGCTGCCCGCCCGCCATCAGAGGCGACACGCTCAGGAAGCGAGCGAGCACATTGCAGGAAGCGAGCGGTGCCAGCGCCGGGAGCTGGCACAAGCAGGCGTGAGCTCATGCGTTCCAGCAGGAGCGGTCGCCGGCTCCCGCCGGCGCAGCCGTTGTTGTGTCCCCCCCCCACCCCAGCTTCTTCTCGGTGGCGGTTGCCGAAAAGCAGCCCCGAATTACTCACGCTTCCCCAGGGCCCTCAAAGGCCGGTGCTTTGGGGGGGCTGACATCAGTCTCCTCCACAGGGTGCAGCATCCGAGTAACGCCAGGCCCCGGGGAAAAAATGCATTGTGCTGGAGCAGGGGGATCCTGGCGTGCAAAGCCCTCACAGTGGTGCTGGGGAGGGTAGAGCGTCCAGCAATCTCTTTTTTATTTTTTTTTTTTCCTCCCTTTTTTTAAATAAACAAACTCGGCAGATACTCATCAGGAGCTGGGAGGCAATGCAGTGCTGGTACAGCTTTACGCAGGGGGATGAGCTTCAACAAGGCCAAGTGCCAGGTCCTGCACTTGGGCCACAACAGCCCCCTGCATGGCTACAGGCTTGGGGAGGGGTGGCTGGAGCTGTCTGGAAGAGAAGGATCTGGGGGTTCTCATTGACAAGCAGCTGAACAGGAGCCAGCAGTGTGCCCAGGTGGCCAAGAAAGCCAACGGCATCCTGGCTTGTGTTAGAAATAGTGTGACCAGCAGAAGCAGGGAGGTGATAGTCCCCCTGTGCTCTGCACTGGTGAGGCCACACCTGGAGTGTTGTGTCCAGTTTTGGGCACCTCAATCCGAGAGAGATCTCGAGGGGCTGGAGCGAGTGCAGAGGAGGGCAACGAAGCTGGGGAAGGGCCTGGAGAATAAATCCTGTGAGGAGCGATGGAAGGAGCTGGGACTGTTCAGTGTGAGGAGGAGAAGGCTGAGGGGAGACCTCATCACTCTCTACAGCTCCCTGAAAGGACATTGTAGAGAGGTTGGTGCTGGTCTCTTCTCCCAGGGAATTAGTGACAGAACAAGAGGGAACGGCTTTAAACTGCAACAGGGGAGGTTCAGACTGGACATGAGGAGAAAATGTTTCCCAGCAAGAGTGGTCAGAGAGTGGAATAGGCTGCCCAGGGAGGGGGTGGAGTCCCCATCCCTGGGTGTGTTTAAGGGCCGTTTGGATGAGCTGTTGGGGGATGTGGTGTAGGGGAGAACTTTGTAGAGTTGGGCTGAGGGTCGGACTCGATGATCCCAAGGGTCTTTTCCAACTTGAATGATTCTGTGATTCTATGTGTCAGGGTTGCAGCACCCACGGATGAACTCTCTGATGCTGCAGCCATCCTCACACTCGGTGCGTGTGGGAGCACGATGGATGCTCAAGAACCCACCTGCACCACTGACTGTCCCCCAGCTGAAGACGGGGAGATCCCTGGCTGCTGCGGAGGGTGTGCTGCGGCCCTGAGAAACAGGATATGGCACAGAGAGAAATATCCAGGTTTCAAACAATCCCTTCCTCCCTTGGCAACTCCCTGAAAGCAGAGCAGGGGATCGAAGCCCCGGGGATATTTGGTGGTTAGGGCTGATGGCTTTGCTCTGGGTTGGGATGAGGCTGGTGCTCACCGTTCACTGGCATGCAGAGTTGCTGCTGCGAGGGGTTTTGGCTCTTGGAGAGGCTGTGCAGGGCATGGTTTGTGCATCAGGGACAAGCTGCTGTCCGGTCTGAGGCCTCTCAAAAAGAGGGGCTGGGGATGGTTGTGTCGGTGTCCTGTGAAACACAGGTCACTCGATTGCCCCCCCTTGGGGGAGAGGGACTGCGGTCTGGCAGCAGCCCAAAGGTAGGAGGATAGTTGAAGGTGTTTGGTGTTGCTCAACAGCTCAGCTTTGGAGCCACAAACAGGAAACTGCATTTTCCTTTCATAGCCTTCACAAGATGCTCTTCCTTCTTTTCTGTCTTGCTGTCTCCAGCAGCCTGTGCTCTCTGTCTCGCTGCTGACTCCGTGGGGAGCGTGGAGCAGCGTGAGGAGTGTGTCCTCGGATGAACGCTTGGAGGAAAGAGCTCTTGGCCTGAGGACCTGCAAAAGAGGATCTTGTGAGATAGAGAGGCACAGATTTAGGGGAACTTTGGATATCTTGGTCTCTGGGGGCTGCTTTCTTGGGTGAGAAAAGCAGATAACCCTGCAGTCCTACGTCAAATGATGCTGGTCACCAGCCAATTCCCTGCCTCTCAGCTGCGGTTTTCTTCCCTTAGTTTTTTTTGGCTGCAAAACTCTGGGATGTCGTCAGCTTGGTGCCCTGTCCTCTTCCCCACTGAATCCAAGGATATGTTTGCCCAGGGGCTGAGGATTTTGTCCCTGCTGACTGGCTCTGTCTCCTCTCTTCCAGGTGTGTGCGGCTGCTGCGGCGCCCTGCGTCCCCGCTACAAAAGACTCGTCGACAACATCTTCCCTGAGGACCCAGAGGTAAACGAGACACTGTTTCACCTGCTGAAGCTCCAGTGCTTCACTCACCAAAGCTCCCATGCTGAGGTTGCAGGGACACGGTGTGACCTGCCCAGAAACAGCTCCTGGGAGGTGGGCAATGCTTTTTGCCTCCATACCACCATGCCCAGAGGGTTGGATTTTCCTTTAAAACCTGTTTGTGAGCGGAAATACAGAAGCAGCTCCTTCAGCTGCATCAGCCTGGAGGGACAAACTTCCTCTCCCAAAGGTGCCAGACAGATTCGGAGGATGGATGGATGGATGCATGCATGCATGCATGCATGGGAGGATGGGGAGCTGGATCTGAAGGTGTACCCCCTTCTCTTTGCAGGTTAAGGAAAGCATCTTCTAAGAGTGGGGGGTCTCTTGGGGCCTCAGCCAGGCTTTTGAACAAAAAAGCTGCTTATGGTTCCAGGAAGTGGGGAAGCTGGTGCCCTTCTTGCTGCCTCACTGAATTGGAGGTGGGGGATGCTCTGCCAGCTGCTCCTGGAGCATCCCAAATCTGGCCTCTTTGTCTCCTTTTCACAGCTAAGATGTGAAGGCAGTGGAAGAGGGGCTCCCGGCTGGGGGTAGTGGGGCTGGGATCACCCGGGGAGGCGGCGAGCGCCTGTTTTGTCATGGTGCTGGCAGCAAAGCTGAACAAGAAAGGAGGCTGCTGCGGAGCCATGCGGAGAGGAGGAAGCCCTGGAGTTTTCCAGGCTGCGGGGGATTGGGGCTGGCAGCTTGGCACGCTTGTGTTGTTTGGCATCTGTAGCCTGGAGGTGTCAATGTCCCTGTCTGCCCCTGTCCCCCTTGGTGCTGGGGCATTGCTAGGGGTTGGCAAACGGTTCTCGTTGTATTTACAACATGGGATGCTCGATGGAGGCTTCCACAGGAGTCATCTCAGAGAGCCCTCAGCTGAGGGTAAATGCAACCCTCATTTGCCTTCCCTGATGTACAAGGTGTGGGGAAGAGCTGGGACAGGACTGGCGTGCTCCAGACCTCTGGCAAGGTTTGCTACAGAGATACTCCTGATATTTGCTGGGTTTGAGGCTGTGACCCTCTGTGCTGTTCTCTTTCAGGATGGGTTGGTGAAGACCAACATGGAGAAGCTGACATTTTATGCCCTGTCTGCCCCGGAGAAGCTGGATCGCATCGGCGCTTACCTCTCCGAGCGGCTAATCCGAGACGTGAGCCGGCACCGATATGGGTAAGGGCTGGGAGGCTGTTTAAGCCACCCCAGTGATTTGCATAATGATAGACCACTAGATAGTAGAGGGGGCTCAGGCAACGGGTGGGACACGTGGGAAACACAGCTCCTGCATGCTCCAAGGTGTCTTGAAGCTGCAGAGAGACCCGAGCATGTCCTGCCTCTGAAAGTGAGACACGGGAGCATGCAGGGATGTGCAAACTCCTTGCAAAGTTGCAAGGACCCAGGCAAGTTCAGAGCCACTTGGTGTTTCCTTGGGATTGTGCTGTCTGTGTTTGAGGAATTTGCATGTGTATGGTGTTTGTCCCCAGCAGCAGGACTGCCATCATCCCTCTGGGCCATCATCAGGAGCCTGTGGCACCCTCCTGGCCTTTAAAAGCCCATGGTGGCTCTTCCAGAGCCAGATGGAAGCCTGGTTAGGTGTGGGCAAGCAACTGAACAGGGTGGCCCAGGCTGCAGTTTGCTGGGAGTTATTCAGGACCAGGTTGGGTGGGTTGCACCCAATCTCTCTTGAGCTATGGTGACCTGGCAGAAGCGGGAGTGAGGATGAGGGGCAGCATGCTGATGATTTCCAGACAGCTCATGATGGGGATGCACTGGGCTGGATAGGGATTGCTGCGTTTCAGAGGAGGGCAACGAAGCTGGGGAAGGGCCTGGAGAACAAATCCTGTGAGGAGCAGTTGAAGGAGCTGGGACTGTTCAGTGTGAGGAGGAGAAGGCTGAGGGGAGACCTCATCACTCTCTACAGCTCCCTGAAAGGACATTGTAGAGAGGTTGGTGCTGGTCTCTTCTCCCAGGGAATTAGTGACAGAACAAGAGGGAACGGCTTTAAACTGCAACAGGGGAGGTTCAGACTGGACATGAGGAGAAAATGTCTCCCAGCAAGAGTGGTCAGAGAGTGGAATAGGCTGCCCAGGGAGGGGGTGGAGTCCCCATCCCTGGGTGTGTTTAAGGGTCGTTTGGATGAGCTGTTGGGGGATGTGGTGTAGGGGAGAACTTTGTAGAGTTGGACTCGATGATCCCGAGGGTCTTTTCCAACCTGAATGATTCTGTGATTCTGTGATTCTGTTTGCTCTGTCCAACTTACCTGCGTGGTCCTGGCTGGGCTGCATCCCTTCGTCTTCACTCCCCTCATCGTTTCCAGCAAGGCTTTGCTGTGTTTACTGCAAGGAGAGCAGCACCCGCCTGGAAATAGCTGACTGCCCTGATTAGAAACGCTGGGAGAGTGCGGAAGGGCTCCTTCCCTTTCAAATAACTCCTGGATTGATACTTGTTGTCTCCTGAACAAAGCCGCGGCAGACAAACACGGCTCAGCTTCGTGGTGCGAACTTCAGCCTGCCTTTTATCCTGGAGGAAGAGAAGCCAGCAGCCTGCCTAAGAAGTGTTAAAGTTGGAAAACCTTCAAAGCCTCATTCGCATCACCCGTCATCAGGAGTGACAGGACATTCAAAGCTCTGCCTGATGTTCTGCGGTGAAGCGGCTGTTAACAGGCTCTGCTTGCTACGCTGGGAAAAGAAAGGCTTTCAAAGATTTTTGACATCTAATGACAAGTCTTGGCAGCTGGGGGGGGGAATATATTCCTTCCTCCACCGCCTGTGCATACAGGCACGTAATTGGGTTGGAGCACTAGCTAATTTTCAAAGTCTAACTTTGAAATGCCTGAAATGGGTTTGGATCAACCTTGCGTTTGTAGGTCGGCGTTGGCTGGAGTGGAAGGATTTGCCCCGCTGCAGACACGCAGCCGGGCTTTGAAAGAGCAGCTGAGCACGTAGGTACCTGTCTCCTGTGTGTAAGATGAAAGTAGCCTTGATTTCAGGCCTGTTGGGTGTCATCTTTTCGTTACCTTTATTGCTAAAAGGAGAAAGTGCTCTTGTTTGAGTTTGCAACAATGCAACCCATCATCTGTAGGAGGATGGTTGGGGTGGGTTGGAGGTGACAACCTCACATGTGTCCCTTTTCCCTCTTGGTGGCCTGTGTCCAGTTGTCCCCAAAAGAGAAGCCATGCTGTTGCAGTAATATTGGCACAGAATATTGTTTTCAGCTTTTTCCTATGAGAAAGGAGCTTGATGCTTCATGCTGATCGTCAGTTGTGTCTTCATACCTTTTTTTTTTTTTCCCCTCTGGGCCAGTTTTAACCCAGTTTGACAGATGGGTAGGAGCCTCACAGATCAGGAATAGTTGGCTGCTTATTTTCACAGTACCTGAAGAGCTGTAATGGTGTCTGAAGGACAGGCTGCAGTGTGAGCTCAACTATGTCACAGGACACCAGAGAATCTACTCAAGGCTAGAGCCATATTTCAACAGTTCTGAGGCCTCAGGAGAAGGGATCAATCTTTCTGTGTTTTACTGGCTGGAAACTGGAAGTCCAGGGTTAATCAAACACCTTCTTTTCCCTGAGAGAGGGCAGTTGCCTCCCAAGCTGCCCTTTAATGTGCAGGCAGGGCTGGTGCAAGTAGACGGGCAGCTCCTGCCCGCCTTGCTGCCAGTGGGCTCGGTGCTTTCAGGTTTCCCTCTTGCAGCACAAGCTGGTGGTTGCTGCATGCCACCCAAGCTGCAAATCTAGTTGTGCAAGGAGCGGGCTCGAAAAATGGAGGCTAAAGGAGGAATTGTTCTCAATATCAAGAGGTCTGGGCTTGCTGCTTCCTTCTTTTGGCTGTGACAGGAGATCTGGGCACGATGTGAGCTGCTCTGGTACAAAGATTCACAGCTGTGTGGAGAGCAGGAGTCAAAGGGAGGTGGGAAGGGGCTGTAAAGTTTTTTTTACTCCCAGTGTCCTGGTCCCAGGTCCATGTCCACTGTTTGGGTACCTCAGACATCCTGCAAGAAGAGCTGGAGCTGTGAGACTCGCTGCAATCACCATTTGGGTTTTTTCTGTTTTGGGCAACTCCAGATGGAATAACTATCTGCTCAGAGCAGTCAGAGGCTGGGGTTTGCTTCTCCACTGGGCTTTATGCGTGCCCTGAGCGACCAGCAAGTGGAAGTCAGTGTGGTCATTGCACAAGCCCCCATCCAGGGGCTTTGGCCACCATGTTGGTCATGAACCAGCTGCCGAAAGCGCTGCAGGACCAGCCTGTGAACAGGCTTCGCCAGAGCTGCTCAGGGAATCGGGTCCAATTTGTCTTGGAAAAGCGAAGCAACACCTGACAAATTCTTTACCTGCAGCTGAAGGAGCTGGCCACCTCTAACGGGCACCCAATCGAGATTTATCGCTGGGCACAAGGTTTTCCAGCTTCCTCTCGGCAGCAGGAGCATTGCAGGGCTGGTTTAATAAGTAGCCTGTGGAAGATGTGCTGTGGCAGCTTGCAGCGAAGCCAGAGGGTGGTCTGTGGTTGAGCTCAGCTTGGGCAGGAGGGATGCTGAAGGGATGGGATGTGCTCAGGGAGGTCCCCTGCATGGCTCAGGGACCCATCATGGGTGCAGCCCCCCTTGAATCAGGTTCTGGGCTTCCCCTGTCCCTGTTCAGCATGCAGAGCCGAGACTGAGTGACTGAGCCCTGTCCCTGCAGAGACAGGGAACAAAGTAATCCTGGTGTGGGTGATGCCGCATCCTGGTCTGCACTGCTGGAGGAAACCCTGCTCACCCCGGGAGTTTTTGGGGTGATGTGAATATGCTTTGCAGGGTTGCTTTAGTGTTTATTTAAGCCCAGCTTTTCTGGAGCACATCAGTCTAATTCTGCATTCTCCTCCTGTCCCTCCTCTCTGGCCAGGACCAGCTGGGTCTGCAAGAACAGTTGCCTGTGATGCTGAGCCCACCCTGTACAAAGCCCAGTGATCCCTCACGTGATTTTTGGGCTGCCCAGGGCAGGGGGGGAGTCCCCATCCCTGGAGGGGTTGAAGAGTCGGGTTGACCCAGCGCTGAGGGATCTGGTGGAGTTGGGAACGGTCAGGATGAGGTTCATGGTTGCACTGGAGGATCTTCATGGTCTTTTCCAACCAAGATGATTCTGGGATTCTGTGATATAAAGACCAGTTCAGGGCAAGAGAAGCCCACAAGCAGTGTGGGGGGAAGATGCACAGTGTTGCTGGCAACCTTGGTCCTAGGGCAGCTGGGTCTTTGCTAAGAGGAGAGGTGCTGGGAGCAGCAAACACCATCTTTAAAATATCCCAAGGGTATTTTGGGTGTAAAATTTTTCTCCTTGCCATGGCAGGAGGTTGGGGTTTTGCTGGTGGGCACCCAGGTGGTTTGGGAGAGAGGAGGAGGAGGGTTGGCTGCAGGCCTGTGCTGCTGTCAGGGAGTGACCCTGGCCTCTGCCCACTCCCAGGTATGTGTGTATTGCCATGGAGGCCCTGGACCAGCTCCTCATGGCCTGCCACTGCCAGAGCATCAACCTCTTCGTGGAGAGCTTCCTGAAGATGGTGGCGAAGCTGTTGGAGTCCGAGAAGCCCAACCTGCAGATCCTGGGGACCAACTCGGTGAGTAGGGGTGCAGCGGGAGGTGGCAGCACCCTGTTGACCTTGTCCTCTGCTTTCCACCTTGCCTGTCACCCCTGTGTCTCTGCACAGTGCCAGGGCAGCAAACCTTGTTGGGAAAGGGTGGGGAGCGGCTGCAGGGGAGGATTTATGGTGTCCCCTCTCATGTCCTGCCACGTGTGAGGTTTCCACGACTCTGACAACCAGCTGAAAGGAGGGTGCAGAGAGGTGGGGATGAGTCTCTTGAACCACGGAACAAGCGATAGGACAAGAGGGAATGGCCTCAAGCTGCGCCAGGGCAGGGTCAGACTGGCTCTTAGGAAGTATTTCTTTGCAGAAGGGGTTGTTGGGTGTTGGAATGGGCTGCCCAGGGCAGGGGGGGAGTCCCCATCCCTGGAGGGGTTGAAGAGTCGGGTTGACCCAGCGCTGAGGGATCTGGTGGAGTTGGGAACAGGCAGGGTGAGGTTCATGGTTGGACTGGAGGAGCTTCAAGGGCTTTTCCAACCAAGATGATGCTGGGATTCTGTGACTGTGCTGTCCGTGCACCATCCCTGCTGTTTGCTGTCTGTGACCAGTCGCTGGTTTCTGATCTCTGCTGCCGTGCCTTCCCTCTCTTGAATTCAGCTTTTCCTAAACGAGCCTGAGGACGCGGGGCCTGTCAGCAGTTTTGGACAATAGACCAACGTAGGAGGTGATCCCCATGGATTTTGGGAGCTATTTGTGCTCAGAAAAGGGCTGACTTAAACAGAGCTGCTGCTTGCAATAAATGGCTTAGCTGGACTGGGGATGTGTCGGTCACAGACATAAAGTGAGGGGAAAGGAGAAGCATGGATGAACAGAGGTGACGTCCTCCCAGCATCCAAACTGCTGATCCTGGCTGGCAGCCAGCAGCCACTTGTGCCTGGGCTTTCCGCTGGTTTTTACTGGGAACACTGGGTGTACCTCACACCCAGGCTTGGCGAGGGCTCCGCCAGTGCCTGGTAGCTTGGCTTGGACAAGCAGCATCTCTCCTTGCTGTTTTTTAAGATGGGGGTTTAGAGGGAGCTGATCATCCTGTGGGCAGGAGGATGGGCTGGGTAGATGCTTTCTCAAGCGCCTGGGAAACACAGAGCCAGCTCAGCCCTGAGCTTAAATTCTTTACCGCGTGTGATGGGGAGAGGGATGGTATTAATGTTTCTGCTGATGCCCCCTGGACAGGGTAGTGCTGCGTCTCGTGATGCTTCTCTCCTCCACGGCCCCAGACGCGGGGTTGTAAATGCCTCTGCTGAGGTGTGGGCAGGAGCAGAGACCTTCCACACCCGGTTCTCCCTCGCAGCTAATTGTGCCCAGGTGAAAACGATGTGAGCCTCCCCATCACATGTTAATCCACAGCCCTTGGAGAAGTGGGAGGATTGATCCCTCGGTTGAAACCCACTGCTGACAACAGCTTACCGTGGCGTTTCGGTGCAGGGACGCCGCCCTAAGCCCCGGGGATGCTGCAGGGGCTGCCTGTGAAAGCCCCTTGCTCTGCGAGCGGGGTCTCTGCACCCACATCCCTCTGCCCAAGGGTGGCCCAAGCTCCATGGGAGACCGGAGAGGTGCCACTTGCTATCCAAACCTCTTGAGATGTGCCGGAGCTGCCTGGATCCATCCCAATGGCAAGCAGCTGGGTCTCTTGTGAAGAAAGCATGTTGTGTTGCGGTGCAGCCCTGCCTGCAAGCACACCCGATATCCCCTTGCCCACCCCTTGAGCTGTTCGGGAAAGGCAGGGGTTGTTCCATGGTCTGGAGGAACCTGGGGTGGAGAGAGGGTTTAAAGCTCAGCTCAGCCAGCCTCTCCCTATCCGTGGCCACTCCATCTCGGGGCCTGAGCGGAGCCCTGAATCAGGGGGGCCACTGGCACGTGGCGTGGAGCTGCGCCTCAAGGGCAGCTGCCAGCGTGGAAACGGGGAGGGAACAGCCCTCGCTTGCAGGGGCTCCCGATGCCACAGCAGAGGCTTCGGCGAACTGGCCCCACCACAGACATCCTCGAGTGGGAGGCATCGAGTCAAAGCAAACAGAGCTCTGCCTCATGTTCCCTGCCCCGGCGGAGCAAACCTCCCGTGTTCAGGCAGCCATGGAGACAGTGGAATAGGCTGCCCAGGGAGGGGGTGGAGTCCCCATCCCTGGGTGTGTTTAAGGGCCGTTTGGATGAGCTGTTGGGGGATGTGGTGTAGGGGAGAACTTTGTAGAGTCGGGCTGAGGGTTGGACTCGATGATCCCAAGGGGCTTTTCCAACCTGAATGATTCTGTGATTTGGAGAGGAGAGATGGTCCTGGACCATGGATAGATGTTTCCTTAGCGCTGCTGCGCTGTTGTCAGGAATGAGGAGCGGGTGTTCTAATGAGGTGTCCAGCTCAGGAATGATGGTTTAGCGATGCTGCTTTTTTTTTTTTTTTTATTCCTTCTCAAGCGTGGCAGCATTCAGAGGGCAAATAGCACAGAAAACTCGTAGGCTTCTATAGAAAAGTGAGTAATGATAATGAGACGCTTCTTCCTATATCTGCTAATGAGGAATGTGCCTCAGGCTCGTGCTTAATTAGAGGGTGCTGTCTCAAGCAATCTTCACAATAACGGAGCTGATGGCAAAGGCGGGAGGAGGTTGTTTATAGAAACCTGCTCCAAGTGAGTCATTCTCCGCGGCGTGAAATCTCGCCTGAGACACGTCTCCCTCCTCGCGCAGAGAGCCAAGGTGTCGCGCTTCGGAGGGGCTGATCCCGAGGGCCGCAGCGCTGGAGGCGGCAGCAAAAATCCAGCGTCCTGTGATCGCTATAACCCCATCCTATAATCCCTGGGGTAAACATATGGAGCTGCAGCTCAAATCCACTTTGGTTTCTCATCCTTGTTAGGAGGCTGCTGGGCAACCTCCCCACTTTGGGTAGGAACCATCTGATTTCCAGCTCGATGTCATTCCCATTTTATTTTTCTTCGAACCAACATTGATCTTTCATTTAAACAGCTCTTCCCCCGCCTTAATGTTCCTCTTCTGATGTATTTATGTCTGATGTATTTATAGGTGGCAGTGTTATCCCTTCCCAGCCGTTGTTTATCTTCTCCAAGGCAGCCACGCTCCTCGCATTTCCCCTGCGCTTGCTCTGGGCTCATCCCAGCCGTGTTTCAGTTGGAGCTTGTTGTCTTCACGTATGGGAACCCCAAGCTGCGTAGCCCCGCACCCCTTCAAACCACAGCAGAAAGAGTGTTTCATTTCAGTGTTTTAAACTGTTTTCTCAGTGGAAATATGGCATGAAGCTGCAGAGCAGCGTTTCAGCTGAGATGGGGTGCCCGTTAGTGAAAATAAGTCGCTTTCCCTGAAGAATTGATGCCTCCTTTCCTGCTGGTCCAGCTCTCGCTGGGTCATTTCCATGTGTCCTGGTGCTGCTTTTTGCCGTTGGGCACAGGTTGGCAGTGGGACCGTGGTGGGCATCTCCCATAACTGCTGCATTCTTGTAGGGGCAGCCAAGTCCTGGAAAAATGCAATAGTCTGTGAGCAAGTTGCATAGTCCTAAAAATGTCCCATAGATGGAGGAGGGAGAGGCTTTGAGGCTGATTTTTTTTCTGTTCTTGTCTGCTTTTTTACAAGTTTTGGCCCTGATGGAGGCTGCAGGCTAAAAATGGATGCAGAGAGGGCATCTGCCTCCAGTTGTTGGCAGATGTGAATGCTGTGCCACATCCAGTGTCACCGGGCATGGTGGCAGCACCCAGGGGTGCCTGTCCCTCCTGAGGACAGAGGTGGGCAGGGCTTGCTGTGCCTGGCAGCCGGCTGGGAGGCTGCCCTCGGGACAGGGAGCTGAACCACGGGTGCTGCTGGTGTGGATGGGTGGGCTGGCAATCCCTGGGGCCTTGATGGCTTCAGAATACTGAATGAGGTGGAGAATACTGAATGAGGTGGTCCTGTTTGGTTGCCTGATGACACAGAATGAGCTGCCATCCTCCACGTGGCTGTGGGATTGATACCTGCAGGTACTGGCTGCAGAGAAGCTGTTTCCTTCTTTTATTTCACGAGGCTTCCTGGCCCCGGTCGCTTGGGATGGCTCTCCGGGAGCTGCCGCGGGGAGCCCCGTTACTGCTCCTCACTCTGCATCCTGCCCTCGCCTCCGGCGGCACGTGGAGTTGCCATGAGCTTAAAAAACCCACTTTGTGTGCTGCCTGGTACAGAGGTTTCTTACATAACAGCCCTGCATTTTTCTGGTGAGTAAGAGGAGTTTATCAGTTGGAGCCAGTCCCTGCACTCTGGGAACAGTTCCTGATGGGGCTGAGCCGTCTCCTTTGCTTGCGCAGAGCCAGCCTTTGCAGCTGACGTTATTAATAGCCCGGCGCAGCGGGTGCATGCTAATCAGTGCCTGTGTGATGCGCTGGGACGGGCGGGCTGGCTTTGCCAGCTGTGGAAGGGCACCGGTGTGCTGCTTTCCTTGCAGGGCTGGATGCCAGGAAATGCAGAAAGCAAGAAATAAGAAAAGCCGGCGGATAGGATTGGGGTAAAGCAGGAGCTCCCGTGCAGCATGGCATCTTCAGAGGGTGCTGAGCACCCTAAGAAATGTTGGGTGGACAAGGAACCCCTTGGAGAGGTAGGTTAGGTCCTCCCAGCTGGAAGAGGAACCCAGCAGTCTTGATGCCTTGGCCCAGGATGGTTTGCCCGAATGATGTGGGGTCGCTCGGTGCGACCGCAGAGCTTTGTGTCACTCAGCAAGGGGCTGCGCCGCCGTTGACACTGCATCGTGGCTCTCCCAGTTCTCCTGGGTAGCAGTTAACAGTGGGGGGTGGTTTGGGGGATCGCTTGAACAGGGAACATCCTCTCCCTTCACCGCATGCCCGTGCAAACGGCCTCAGCTTTCCCAGCGTGCCGAAGCGAGTGCAGCGCAGGAGCACAAAAGCAGCCAGCAGATTTCTCTGTCTAAAATCTTGGCAAGCAGCTGCTTATGCCCTTGCTCTGAGTGGGAGGATAAAGCACAGGGACTTGGTAGTATGATGCTTGTCCCAGGCCGAGCATAAACCTTGTCCGTTCGCAGCACCAGGAGCAGTTGGGTGGATACAGGCTGAATGCTCTGTGTGTTCCAGCCAGGAGCTGATGCCTTGGATTTTGTGGCAGCTCTTGTGCTATTGAGGTTTTATTTAATTTATTTTTTCCTCTTTTAAAGCTACCCCTCTCAGAATGACTGGAAGAGTTGAGGTTCCCCTTTCCTGCCTGACATTTGTTCACATTTTTTCATGAATAAGTGTTGGAATTCATGAGGAAAGCTTGAAAACACGTTTATCCTTTCTTCCTCCTTAATTGTCCCGTCCTCCTTAATTCTCTCCCTGAAAGCTTAAAAACCAGATCTGCTGGTCAGCTGGCATTCCTGGCAAGCTCCGTGCCTGTTGGGGTGGCCACGCTGGAAGGGAGCGATGGGACCTCGTGCTGCTGGGTGCTGCGGGCAAGATCTGGGATGTGGTTAAAAACCCACTTGCAGTTGGTTTCTCCACTGGCATTTCCAAGGCTGTTTTCAACCCTACAGCAGCATTTGGGAAATGTTGGCCAGGTTTTGCGCCGTCTGGGAGGATGGAAAAAAGCTGGGAGAAAATTTAGCTCCTGTTACTAGTGTGTGCTGCATGTGAGGGATCCCTAACTCAGAGCTGCACCCCTAAATGCCCTTTACAGGGACCACTGGGGCTTGTGGTGGGGTTTGCAGCATCCACAACCGGGCCTGGGTGCTGCTGGAGCTCGGTGGGGCTGTGCAGTGGCACGTTCCTGCGTGGGGACCCCGTGTCCTGGGTGCAGCTGGGCAGCCTGACTTGTCATCCCGAGCACACACCGAGCTGCTGTAGTGAAGAGCCCTGTGTTACACTGCTGAAGCCCACAGATGTTTTGCTGGTTTGGAGAGGAATTTTGAGAATATTTTCTGTTGTCATGCCCATTTTCTTCTCTCCCAGTTCGTCAAGTTTGCCAACATCGAAGAGGACACCCCGTCTTATCACCGCAGCTACGACTTCTTTGTCTCCCGCTTCAGTGAGATGTGCCACTCCAGCCACGATGACCTCGACATCCGGACGAAGTGAGTGCCATGAACGCGTGGGGGGCTCCCCTGTGCCCCCAGGCTCTGCTTTTCCTGGAGAAGCGCTGGCTTTTGGGGCCAGGTTGGATGCAGGCTGTACAGATCGACTGCTTTGTGCTGTGATGGAGGTGCACGGTGATTCCTCAGAGCTGGAGGCACTCGGGCTGCTCTTCTCTACCCTCTCTTATTTTTTCAAGCATTAAAACCTGCTGACTGTAAGGGAGGAGGAAACAGGAGCCTAGAAAACACAGCGCAGCCCACGTCCAACCTCTGTTGCTGCGGGGGATGTTGTGTGCAGTATTACACATGTGAGAGAGAAGTTGATTTGCATTTGCTGGCCTGAGAGCAGGGCAGCATGACCATGACAGTGGCCGATGACAGGACAAGGGACAAACCTGCCGTCAGGCTTTCAGCATCTTTTCTTTGGCCAAAATGTCAGCAGGTAACACCTGCAGTCCCAGGGCTGCCTCTGGCATCTTTAAGCATTTCTCACCTTTGCTCCAGGGCCACAGCCTGCAGACAGCTGGAGCTCAGAGCAGGAGGTAAGGAAGTTATCCTGGCCCCTAAAGAAAGGAGGATGATGATGGGAAGAGGGCCCCCCCACTCTTAGCAGAAAAAATATTCGCTCCAAAACTGCCTCCTGCAGCCATGCAGTCTGTTATTTTCCACATTTAAAGGGGGTTACATCTCTCTAGACAGCGTTGAGGACTGACTTGCTTTGTTGTGATGGGAAATGTACCCCGGGGGGATTAATTACGGCTAAAGCAGACAGATTAATGTTGCTTACTGCTGCCAAGGCCAGGCCTGGCGGTAGTGTATTTAAAAAGACCTGGCACTTGAAATGTCCCCGCGAGGCACCTGTGGCTCTCGCTGAGAAGCTCTGGGCAGGAGGCCACTGCTGCCAGAGACAAGTTTTAAGTAGAGCCCTGATGTCAGGCAGCATTTGAGCACATCGTGTTGATGCCGTTCCCAGAGCTGCTGTACCAGGGACCGGCTGCCCTGCGGAGGGGTTAACCCCTGAGTTTTGCTGCTCCTCATGGAGGCTTGTTTCCAAGGGCCAGGCTTGCCTCCTTTTAACACTGCAGACTCACAGGTTGGTTTTTTTTCTTAATAAGGAAACAATGTGGAAGACTCATTATTTTCACTTAACCTTCAGGCCACCAGTGACACTGGCTAAATTGCATCGGAGACTGGGAGAGAGAAATTCTGCAGCTTCTGTAATTAAAAAGGAGTGCACTGCTTTCCTGGGCCCTTGGTCTGGGTCAAAGCTCCTTCTTCCTCAAGAATTGTGTCTCGGTCAGATTATTGCCTTGATTAGATCTGCTGAATGTGTGAGAGAGACCTCAGAGCAGGTTATTTAATGCATTGATTTCTGCAGATAAGCACCTGCTATCTTTCTCGGGCATTAGCAGTGGGTGTTGAGGGTCTGGTTTCAGACCTGTGAATCTTGCTGTGTAGTGAAATTTTTATTGATGACTTTATTGACTAGAGCAGAGGCAGGATCTTTGGGCTCAGAAGGGACGTAGGTGACAAAAAGCACCCAGGTTTCCCTAGCATCGAGCATCCCCGTGGGTGCAGCTCGGCTCTGTCGCTGCTGGGAATGGGGGAAATGGGAAAACCCTCCATGCATGCCCCAGCCGAAGAAAGGAGACTTCCCAGGGCCAAAACCAGTCCTTCAGAGAGGTCAGAATCACCGGTGCCACCTCTCCGTCTTGGAAAGTACATGCTGTGGAGATGTGTGGCTGCTGCTGGCCCTGGGGCCTCCTGGATGGGAGCCAGCTGCTGCTGCCAGGATGATTTTCAAAGCCTTCCCTGGCCATATCGCTCAGGGATGTGAGGCAGGAGGATTGCCCTGGAGTATACCAGGCCTGGGGCTGGGATTGAGAGCAGCCCTGAGGAGAAGAACTTGGGGGTCTTGGTTGATGAGAAGCTCAATGTGACCCAGCCAGAAAGCCACCCGTGTGCTGGGCTGCACCCAGAGCAGTGTGGGCAGCAGGGCGAGGGGCGGGGGCGGGGATTCTCCCCCTCTGCTCCGCTCTTGGGAGACCCCCCTGCAGTGCTGGGTCCAGCTCTGGGGGCACCAACAGCAGAAGGACACTGACCTGCTCGAGTGGGGCCAGAGGAGGCCACGAAGATGCTCGGGGGGCTGGAGCACCCCCCTGTGAGGACAGGCTGAGAGAGTTGGGGGGGTTCAGCTGGGGAGACCTTAGAGCAGCCTCCCAGAACTGAAAGGGGCTACAGGAAAGGGAGGAGGGACTCTTGATCAGGGGGGAGGGATAGGACAAGGGGGAAAGGTTTTAAACTGACGGAAGGGAGATTTAGATGAGATCTAAGGCAGAAATTCTTCCCTGTGAGGGGGGTGAGGCCCTGGCACAGGTTGCCCAGAGAAGCTGTGGCTGCCCCCTCCCTGGAAGGGTTCAAGGCCAGGTTGGACGGGGTTTTGGGCAACCTGGGCTAGTGGAAGGTGTCCCTGCCTGGGGCAGGGGGCTGGAACTGGATGATCTTGAAAGTCCCTTCCCCCCCAAACTGCTCTGTGATTCTGTAACTGGGACATTGCCTGCATGACCCCCTCCAGCCGCACAGAAATCAGTGTCTTCTCTCCAACTTCTTGCAGTTTCACTCGTGTATATATGTGTATATAAATGTAAAATCACATATGCTATATAGATATGTACCGTTTTGGTGTCAATTTGTTCCCCAGGATCCGGATGTCCGGCATCAAAGGCCTGCAAGGAGTAGTGAGGAAGACGGTGAATGACGAACTCCAAGCCAACATCTGGGACCCACAGCACATGGACAAAATCGTGCCCTCGCTGCTCTTCAACTTACAGCATGTGGAGGAGGCTGAAAGGTGAGTGCTTGCTGCTGCCACCACTCACCTTCTCCACCAGTGGCTTTGGGGCCCCGGGGCTGCTTTAAATGCCAAGGTTTTGCAGGGCAGAGGTGTGTTGCAGGCTGATTTGTGCCTGCAGCTCATGGAAAATGGACAGAGTGGGCAGAGAGGAAACAGAATCACAGAATCATTCAGGTTGGAAAAGCCCCTCAGGATCATCGAGTCCAACCCTCAGCCTGACTCTACAAAGTTCTCCCCTACCCCACATCCCCCCACAGCTCATCCAAACGGCCCTTAAACACACCCAGGGATGGGGACTCCACCCCCTCCCTGGGCAGCCTATTCCACTCTCTGACCACTCTTGCTGGGAAACATTTTCTCCTCATGCCCAGTCTGAACCTCCCCTGTTGCAGTTTAAAGCCGTTCCCTCTTGTTCTGTCACTAATTCCCTGGGAGAAGAGACCAGCACCAACCTCTCTACAATGTCCTTTCAGGGAGCTGTAGAGAGTGATGAGGTCTCCCCTCAGCCTTCTCCTCCTCACACTGAACAGTCCCAGCTCCTTCCATCGCTCCTCACAGGATTTATTCTCCAGGCCCTTCCCAGGCTCGTTGCCCTCCTCTGCCCTCGCTCCAGCCCCTCGAGATCTCTCTCGGATTGAGGTGCCCAAAACTGGACACAACACTCCAGGTGCGGCCTCACCAGTGCAGAGCACAGGGGGACTATCACCTCCCTGCTTCTGCTGGCCACACTATTTCTAACACAAGCCAGGATGCCGTTGGCTTTCTTGGCCACCTGGGCACACTACGAGTCCCTCACTGGGGATGTAGCAGGTGGCAGGAGCTCTGCGTGTCACCTGCGCTGTGAAGGTTATCGCTATCCCGACTGCTGCTGCGTACCGTGGCTCCTGTGGAGCAGAGAGCTCTCTGCAAAGGCTCTGAGCTGCCTTTTCAGCAAGGGATTCCTGCTTAAATGCTACCGAAGGAGATATTTTAAAGCTAGGCACAGGGAATCTTAGGAACTAAAATGTGGCTTTGCTTGCTGACCCTCCATTCTTGTGGCATCAACCCCCCACCGTCTGCGTTCTCACCACCAGCTGGGTGTTTGAAGGGGATTTGCTTAGCTGAGAAGCGGGAGCAGAGAAGCAGGCATGAATTCCTCCTGGGATTTTCCTTTTGAAGGTTAAGTGAGATGTATCAGCCTTGAGAATTTGGCTTCTGGCCAGATGCCTTTTTCTCTTTTCCTTGTAAACTGAAGCATCGAGGTGATAAAAGCACTCATGGTGTTTGTGTGATGCCAGACGAGCCCAAGTGTGGAATAAGGGGATGATCTTTGGGGTGTGCATGTTCAGAGTGACTTGTGCCAGGCTGTGACCGCTTTGCTCTTCCTCCCCTGAGAGGCTGTGTCCACCCTGGGAGGATGTTATCCTCCGATAAGATCCTTCCCCCTCCAGCACTGAGAACCAGGATCATCCTCCCCGTCCCAGGGACATGGGGGCTGTCCCTGCTGCCTGGCACAGCCTGGCGCTGCAAGCAGGGCCAGCCTGGCACATCCCCCTTCTCCGCAAGCCATGCACCCGTGCTGCTCTCTGATCTGGCTCAAATCCAGCAGCGCTTGATCGCTGGGCTCTGCTGGGATGGAGTTACCCCGTCTGCCTGGTGGGGTGACATTTGGCTGCTGCAGGGTGGCTGCGGGCCGTGTGAATGGTAGCTCACGGACCTGTGCCGCACGGGATGCAGGCAGATGCTGCGACTGTTTTGCTCCAACCCTCCCTGGCCAGGTTCTGTGCCTCTTCTCCCCCACTGCTGCCGCACACTCAGCGCCTCTCTCATCACCCTCCTCTGCTTTCACAGCCGCTCCCCCTCCCCGCTGCAAGCCACCGAGAAGGAGAAGGAGAGTCCTACGGAGCTGGCGGAAAGGTGTCTGCGGGAGCTGCTGGGCCGAGCGGCGTACGGCAACATCAAGAACGCCATCAAACCTGTCCTCATGTAAGTCGTGCATCCCTCACCTTTGGCACAAGGGAAACTGAGGCACGGGGAAATGGCCGATGCGGGCCAGAGCTGGGGTGAAGGCGTGGGCTCCTCTCGTCACGGTACTGGAGATGGGGACTGGCTTTCAGGCTGAGCTCTCATTTTTGGATACAATGAGGAAGATGGAGTGGGATAGATACCTGGCGTGGAGAAAAGTCACCCTGGAGAGGAGTTTGTGTCCCTGCCCTCCCCTGCAGCGTTTGCTCCCTGCTGCTTCAGGCCATCCCAGGTGCTTGGTGCTGCTCTGCACCCCTGTAGGGTTTGGGGGGACCGACATTTACTTTCTCCTCCGCTTCCATCTCTTCCCCAGCCACCTGGATAACCACTCTCTCTGGGAGCCGAAGATCTTTGCAACTTGCTGCTTCAGGATCATCATGTACTCGATCCAGGTGAGGAGCTGGGGAGACTCTGGCCCATGACACCATTTGGGGACACACATGTGTGCTGGGGAGTGCCTGTGTCTGCCTCCATGCCTGGGCTGAGTCAGAGCCGCCGCCGCCGCATTGCTGCATCCCGGCAGCGCCGAGTCGGAGCGTTCGCCAGGAGCTTGGCCACCGAGCGTGCCCCAAAATGGGCCGGAGACAGGGCACGATCCGGGTGTGGGCTGGTGGCCCCGCAGGTATGAGGGGAAATATCTGCTCGGGGTTAGCTGGCTGCATGCCAGCCGTGTGTGTTTTACAATGCTGCTCATGGAGCTTGTACCTCCGTCCCGGGAGCGATTTCCCTCCCTCTCAGCAGAAAGCAAAACCCTGCTGAATCAGTCGGGCTAGCGACCTGCTGTGAAACGCTCCACAGGAAGCAGTTGGGCTCCGATGGAAAGCTGCCTCTTTCCAGATCGCTGCAATGTGAATCAGCCCAAGCTCCTCGTCCCTGTAGAAAAGGAGAGGGGCTGTCTGGGGTGAAACATGCCCCTGGGCAAACCAGGCATTTCAATACAACATCCCCCTCCTTAGATGTGGGGCTGCTCAGAGACAGACCCTGCCAGGCCCTTCCCTTCCGACTGGGGGGGCCATGGAAATGCAGTTTAGGTAACCCCCAAAGTGATAGAAAAAAGTCCATCCTTTCTTTTTCCATGTGGAACTCGCTGAAACTCTGTTCACCTGGGTGTCTGCATGCTCTTGGGCATGGTGCTGCCTTCCCCACCCTGCTCCCACTCTGCTGGGGCTGACCAGACCTGCTGCCCCACTTCACCCCTTTGGGAGTTTGCTTCACTTTAGGACTCAGCCAAACCGTGGCTCTGCTTGGAGAACTCTTACAGGGAAAAGCAGATCACTGCCCCTTGCTCTCATTTCTTGTTTTTAATCCTGTAAACTGCCTAAAACCATTCTACTAGATTTTATAAAATCCTGTTAATGCACATTGGAAGTGTAAGGTCACGATAAGTCAGCAGGACCCTTTTGAAGTATAGATGTGTTTGGGAAACCCTGGAAAAAATCAAATCCTTTCTCCCTGAAATCCCCAGGATTAATTGTCACAATTTCCTTAGATCTGTACAGCTCTTTAGATTGTTTTTCCTGTGCAAATTGCTCCAAGCTCTTGCTCAGTCATGTAAAACAGGCTTCCCCCAGGTGCCTCCTCTCATTTTGCATCTGGAGCTGTCTTGGAAAGAGCCTGCCAGGAATCGGTGCAGCTGGGCACATGTGCAGGATTCGTCCCCGGTAGCTGGGTGAGTTACAGAAACAGGCTGTCACCTCGTGCTGACATTCCTGCTCCCTTTCCAGCCGCAGCACTCCCATCTCGTGATCCAGCAGCTCCTGGGGCACCTGGATGCCAACAGCAAGAGCGCGGCCACCGTGCGTGCGGGCATCGTGGAGGTCCTCTCGGAGGCAGCGGTGATCGCAGCCTCTGGATCTGTTGGTAAGCAGATAAATTTCTCCTCTCCATCCATCTCATCACCCTTTTATTGCCGTGGGAATGGGGAAGAGGTGCTGGAGGTTTGGGTCGGGCTCTGGCATGTACCCAAGCGTGAGCCTGGTGATGGGGGATCCAGCCCGGAGCATGTTGGGGTGCTGGGGGTCTGTTCTGTGCCATTTCAGCGCTCCCAAGCGCAACCCCCATGCCCACGTGCAGCGACCTAAACCTAGAGGGCTGAATGCAATGCCTGCCTTTGCCTTCGTGGCAGGGGGCAGAGGGATTTTTCAGGCACTTGCTGTGAATATGCCGAGACAATGGTGCTCCTGGAAGGACATTTCAGGGTTAAAAGTCACTGTGTGTCGGGCCAAACCGGCTTACAGGGTTGGTGGGAGGTACAAACCACATTGTGCTGGGGGAAACTACAGCCTCCATCTCCACGGGGAAAACTCCTGCGATGTTCCACCATCTCTTCCCTCTCACCACCGCAGGCCCCACGGTGCTGGAGGTGTTTAACACACTGCTGAGGCAGCTGCGGCTCAGCATCGACTACGCGCTGACGGGGAGCTACGACTGCGCCGTCGGCGTCAGCACCAAGATCATCAAGGAGCACGAGGAGAGGATGTTCCAGGAGGCCGTCATTAAAACCATAGGTGGGGTGTTCCGTGCTGCCCTGCGCGCTGGGTTTCTGCCTTGTGTATCTACAGGATTATTCAGGGTGAAACAAAGTCACCCTCGTCCTAAATGAGTGATGGGAAATGAGATTTATCTGTTGCAGTGCACTGTAAGCGTGGCGGTGGGTTATTGGCAGGTGGCATTGCAACCCCAGCTGTCCCCGACAGAGCTGCTGCGTGCAGGAAAAATCATGTTTCCCCAAGGAAGGGAAGGAGAGGAGAAATATCAGCAATAGCGTGGCCAGCAGGGACAGGGAAGGGATCTTATTCCTGTGCTCGGCACTGGTGAGGCCACCCCTCGATGAGTGGGTTCAGTTTTGGGCCCCTCACTCCAAAAAGGCCATTGAATGACTCGAGCGTGTCCAGAGAAGGGCAACGGAGCTGGTGCAGGGTCTGGAGCACAGGTGTGATGGGGAGCGGCTGAGGGAACTGGGGGGGTTTAGTCTGGAGAAGAGGAGGCTGAGGGGAGACCTCATGGCCCTCTCCAACTCCCTGAAAGGAGGATGCAGAGAGGGGGGATGAGTCTCTTGAGCCAAGGAACCAGCGCCAGGACAAGAGGGAATGGCCTCAAGCTGCGCCAGGGCAGGGTCAGACTGGCTCTTAGGAAGTATTTCTTTGCAGAAGGGGTTGTTGGGCGTTGGAATGGGCTGCCCAGGGCAGGGGGGGAGTCCCCATCCCTGGAGGGGTTGAAGGTTGAGCCAGCGCTGAGGGATCTGGTGGAGTTGGGAACGGTCAGTGTGAGGTTCATGGTTGGACTGGAGGAGCTTCAAGGGCTTTCCCAACAGAGATGATCCTGTGATTCTGTGAAAGAGGGCAGGAGTCACCCTGCTGCAGCCACTGAGGGTGGGAATGCCCCAGCCCCAAAAAAGGAAGTGGTTAGAGGCAGGATTTTCCATCTCTCAGCCTCTGGGCCTGGGGCTGCCCCACCTGAGAGGTTTTTTGATGGGTCTTGAATGTGTGGGTCTGAAGATAAAGCTGTCCGGGGGCTTGGAGCAGGACAGGCGGGCCAACCCCATGGCACTGGGCGCTTCTGCGAGCGGTGGGCTGCGCTTCACACGCTACCCGCTCGCTTCTGTCCCCACAGGGTCCTTCGCCAGCACGCTGCCCACCTACCAGCAGTCTGAGGTGATGGTCTTCATCATGAACAAGGTGCCTCTACCCTCCTCGCAGCAGTCCATTGAGGCTGGCAAAGCTGGGTGAGAATGGATGCCTTCCTCCCTCCCTCCTCATTCTCCCTCCTGCCCTGCTCTCCCTGCCCCTGTCCCCTGTGTGTGGCTGTAAAGCTTTGAACATGGAGCTGAAAGTGCTGGGATCACCTTGAGGTGGTCTTTGGGGACAGAGTGGGATGTTATCGGAAAGGTTGAGCATCGAGCGCTTCCACTGAGGAGCAAGTGAAGCCGAGCAACGTGTGATCCTTGTTTAAAATGCTTTGCTGCCTGCAAATGTGATGACAAGGACCCCTTGGAACACCGGAGCATCAAGGGGGAAAGGTGTTTACAGGCAGTGGTGCTGCAGTTGAACTCTGCATTTCTTCAGGTACCTACTGAGAGATTCAGCTGTCAGGAGCTCGGTCTGGGGGTGTCATCTGTAACTAGCCAGGAACTAAAAATAATATTCAGGGGAGTGACTTCAAGATGTCTTGGGGCAGTGAGGTGGCCGCTGGTGAGCGAGGGCTGCCCGTGGCTTTTGAAAAGCTCGTGTGTGGCTCCGTGGGACTGGCTGTTCATCGCTGCCTTCCCCCGCTGGCGCGTGGCCCCTCTGAGCTGCCTCCGAGCTTTTATTAACACTGAGCGGGAGGAGGTATTTATACCCGGCGGTGGAGGAAGAGAAGGAAGGGAAAACACCCAAACAACATAATTGCTTAAGAAGTGTGGGAACAGACCATGAGAGCTATTTGGAGCGAGGGTATCAGTGCTGAAACATGTAGGTAAGGAGCAAACAGATTTTCATGCTATATTTATCTTCAAAGTACGGTCAGGCTCTTCCCACTTGTCTCTGATGGGAGAGAGACTTTGCTGGCTGATAGGAGACACGCTCTGCTCCTCGCTTGCACAGGGGTAACTCCTGATGCCTGCGTTCGGTGCCGGTTCAGGCGGTGGGAGACACGCTGGGTGCTGGGTGCTGTTTGGCCAGGGCAGTTTTCCCGGCTGTGGGAGCAGAATCGGGCTCATAGCCCCAGGATGGCAGTCGCTTCTCAGCTGGTCGTGCCAGGCTGTTTGTCACTGCTCCTTTCTCAGCTCTCCAGCTTCCTCCCAGGAGAGTTTTTAAATCTCATCTGACGCTGTGTGAAGGATGGCACTCGCTCTCCCTGTGTAGGTGAACTAGGAGTTCGCAGAGGAGCGGTTCAGCTTATGGGGATGCTGCCGCTTGGGGTGTAGCTCAGTCCCTGGGCAGAGGTAGGCAGCGTGTCATGGGACAGCCTGGAAATCCCTTAGGAGCTCCCTGTGTCCCCTCAGGGCTAGTAAAGGCTGAGTTCAGACACTAGAGAATTCAAGATTTCCTATTTTTCCCAAGAAGTGGAAGTGTGCTTCATGGTGGCTTTGCAAGAAGCGAGACGGGAGTGAGGAGCGGGGGTACCTCCGTGAACAGGAGGGTTTGGGCTTTGTCTTGCTGATCTGCAGCTGCTTAAAAGTGAGGAGCCTGTTCTGAGCCAGTCCCTTGGGAGTCACTGTGGGATTAGGATGTCCAGACGTTGGTTCATTGTCCTGAGCTCAGCTTGCTCCTGGCCAGAGATGCAAGTGCTGCCTTGTTTCTGAATCCTATGGCAAGGTGTATGCTTTGATATTCATCATCCCTTTGGCAGCTTTTTTGCTGGCTATTAAATCTGGAGCTCATTCGCTGAAGACCACGGCTGTTTGTGGTGGTGACTCTCAGGAAACTGGTGCAGCCCTTTCTGAGGCTTTTCCATCCTTTGGGTATAGAAGGAGTTTTCACTTGGATTTTACCATTTGTTTCCTCTCTCTGTGGCAGGGAGAACCGGAATCGGCTGACACAGATAATGCTCCTGAAGTCCCTTCTCCAGGTATGAACATGTCACCATCCCTGTAGGAACATCTGACCCCTACGAGACCTGTGGGATCCCAGCTACTGGCATGTCAAAGCTGATCTTGGGGACCTTCTCCCCTGGGATGCTTTAGGAAGAGCTCAAGCTGTACTTAGTCTTCTCTGCTTGCATCCTCTCTTTCTTGGTGTGTTTTAACACCCCCCCAAGTGCCACTGTCACTTTGCCTCCCTTTTTCTTTGATGCTTGCAGGTCTCTGTGGGCTTCCAGTGCAGTAACATGCTCACAGCACTTCCCAGCGCCTTCCTGGACAGGCTGCTCTCTGCAGCCCTCATGGAGGATGCCGAGATCCGCCTCTTTGTCCTCGAGATCCTCATCAGCTTCATCGATCGCCACGGGAACCGACAGAAATTCTCCACCATCAGGTATGTCCCAGGGCTGGGACCTGTAGACCCTGCAGAGCGGGCTTGGGAGGGAGATCTGCTGGGCTGGGAGTGCTGGCAGGATTATTAATAAATCTGGTACAAATTCTGGGGTGGTTTAATGTTGCAGATCAGCGGTCTGCTAGGAGCTGGATGGGTGGGGGGGTCTCTCTGAGAGGCTGTGCCCAGAGACACGTGGGACCACGCTGCTGAAAGCACCCATGGTTAGACAGTGGTGCCAGGAGGATGTGCAGGAGCAATAACCTCCTCAAGTGGGTTCATCAACTGCGATGCATCCCCATGGATAGTCCTGCTGGGCACTCGTGTTGTCCGTGCTGCGTTACCCTGGATGAAGGTGACTGTAATCTCAGGTGGAAACATCTCCCTGGGGTTTGCTGTGCTCCTGCTAATCCATTTTACTTGCACCCTTCTTTGTCAACTTGCCTTCGCTCTCCTGAGCACCACTGCCTTGAAATCCCGTAGTGATTTGCCTCAGGATTCTTGAATATCTGAACTGCTCAGATGGGTGTTAAAAACCTCCTTTAGCTTCCCTTGTTGGTTCCTCCCAGACGGCTCGTTCCTGGCCAGCAGCTCTGCAGGCATGTGGGAATTGTGCCTCCTCCCTCCCGTGTCTGAGTTTTCCCTTCCCCTTGGCCTTTCCTTGCAGCACCATCAGCGACATCTCGGTCCTGAAGCTGAAAGTGGACAAATGC
The DNA here is from genome assembly GCF_031877795.1 of Strix aluco. Taxonomy (NCBI): domain Eukaryota; kingdom Metazoa; phylum Chordata; class Aves; order Strigiformes; family Strigidae; genus Strix; species Strix aluco. Next base: position 131,459,060 of record NC_133933.1, read on the forward strand.
TCGCGCCAAGATACTGTCTTCATGAAGAAGGTAGTGTCAGAGTCTGGGTCAAGCTGTCCTTGTGCGGACCAGTATGAGCACTGGGCCTCTGTTTCCCCAAGTCACACTGAGTCTCGGAGTACCGTGATGCCTCTAGACCTGGGAATGTCCCTGTGAAAAGCCAGCAGGATTCAATCTCCATCAGCGCTTTGTGCATGAGCCTTTCTAGACTCCTAAATCTTCTATTTGCCCCAAGGAACGAGTACCCCAGGATGTGCTGGTATCCCAAAAGCTATTTATCAAGTGGCTTTCAAAGTTGCCCGATTTTATTTATTTTTATTTCCCCCCACTGCCTCCTTAGAACACTTCCAGAGTGGTGCGGACCCCTCTGGACCTAACTTGAGGCCAAGATGGGATCAGTTTATTACCTTGCGCACACCAGCGAGCAGCAATGCAGCCCCTAAACTAAAAACCATCCCAGAGCTGAGTTTCCCTTGCGCCAGCGTGTGCCCTGCTCTGTCCCATGATGGCCTTGCTGTCCTGCAGTGTGTCTCAGGGCTTTAATGCTCTGCTGTGGTCTGAGCCATAATTTCCATAATGCTTCTGCAACAGAGACATCCTTTGGGCTCAGTGCTGCCAGTGCTGTTTGCCTGCTCTGGGCTCTCTTTTTGGATGAGCCAGGGCTTCTTCCCCATCATGGTCCAGCATTGAATGGTGAAACACCACCTGATAGCCACAGCTTTCTCTCCCTGGGGCTTTCTTCCTTTGCTCAGTGAACGGAGGAGCTCTGCTCCTTCCTGCATGGATGAAGGCTCCTTTGCTGGGCCCTGCTGCTTTTCTTTCTCTGCGTTGATGGCAGTGTTGCTCGCAGGGGGATGCTCAGGAGGTGACCACATCCTTCCGTGTCCCCACAGCATGGCCAGCAGCTCTACCGACACATCTACCTGATATGCAAGGAGGAGAGCAACGTGCAGGCTCACTACGAGGCTCTCTACAGCATGCTGATGCTCATTAGCATCGAGCTGGCTAATGAGGAGGTCGTGGTGGACCTCATCCGCCTGGTGCTGGCCGTGCAGGTAGGCAGGGGGGAGCTGGGTGCGCTGCTGGTGCTCAGTGCTGTGGGGCGGGCTGGGATGTGATGGGAAGGGGAGTTGGGGTGTCTGAGGAAGCGGGGTGCAAGTGCCTCGCCATCTCTCAGCTTCTCCCACCATAGTGGGACCAGACCAATGCGCTGGGGAAAGACCTTAATCGCTTTGCCAGCGTCTGAAATGCTGCAAACCCAAGCTCTGAAAGCCGGGATGTTTGGAGGGCAGGTGATGCTGTGGGGTGCATGGGGACCACCCCGGGGCCTTGTCCCTCCTCGCCTCATGGAGCTGTGTCTCTGCTGCAGGAGATAGCCCAGATCAACGAGGACAACTTGACAGCCTACAACCGCTGCGCACTCTTCGCCCTCGGTGCAGCTTACCTGAACCTCATCAGCCAGCTCACCACCGTGCCCACCTTCTGCCAGCACATCCACGAGGTGCGAGGGAGGGCCTGGGGCAGCGCTGGAACCTTGGCCACAGCAGCTCTGGCATCAGCTCTGGCCACCCATGGGGGTTGACTTGGCTCTTGTCTTCTGCAGGTCATCCAGATGCGACAGAAGGAAGCTCCCTATCTGCTCCCTGAAGATGTGTTTGTGGAGAGACCCAGGTAAGAGCCTGGAAAACTCCGACTTCCCCACAACCTGCTCCTGAGGAACTGGCATCTGCAAGATCGTGGGTGACAGTGGGTTTATCAGCTCTTCACTTGTGTCCTTTCCCATCTGGGGGTGGCACAGTGGGAAGGACATCAAGTGGTTTCCAGCCTTTTCAGAATCTGAGGAGGATCCCCTGCAGCCGGGAAAGAGGGGTGACCGCCTTGGCTTGTGGTCACAGCCAGCCCAATGCTGGGATCAGCTCTGCAGGCTGAGCCCTCCCTCTCTCTGGCAGCAGGATGGATGTAGATCTGGGGTGTCATCCCGCTGCTCTGCTGTGCCACGGGCTCACGGCTGTGTGCGGGTCATACCTAGGCCACAGAATCACAGAATCATCTTAGTTAGAAAAGACCTTGAAGATCCTCCAATCCAACCATGAACCTCGCACTGACCGTTCCCAACTCCACCAGATCCCTCAGCACTGGATCAACCCGACTCTTCAACCCCTCCAGGGATGGGGACTCCCCCCCTGCCCTGGGCAGCCCATTCCAACGCCCAACAACCCCTTCTGCAAAGAAATCCTTCCTAAGAGCCAGTCTGACCCTGCCCTGGCGCAGCTTGAGGCCATTCCCTCTTGTCCTGGCACTTGTTCCTTGGTTCAAGAGACTCATCCCCCCCTCTCTGCACCCTCCTTTCAGGGAGTTGTAGAGGGCTGGCTGGGCTGCCCCAGTCCTGCTGGCACATTTGGCATGGCTCACATTTGGTTCTGAGGTCCAGTACGGAGACTCTGCCCCCATCAGACCTTCCCTAGGTCAGGGTGGTCCTTCCTGAGCACATCTGTATCCGTTGTGGTGGGTTCAGAGCCTTTCTGTGCTGGTGTGTGCAGAAATAGCGGCTGTGCTGGAGCTAAGAAAAGTCATGAGAGCTCTCTGTTTCTGACCCAACGGGATGGGAAGCCCTGCTGGCACGGTTCCCCTGGCAGGAGAGATGCTGTGCCATCTCCGTTGGTTTTTCTCTGTCTCCATAGGTTGAGTAAGAGCCTTGACCGCCTGGGCCCCGAGGTTTTCTTCTGGCAGAGCAAAATCAGCGAGGTGCTGGGCGGCAGCGGCTACAACTCAGACCGGCTCAGCACACCCTACATCCCCCAGCTGACGGGTATGCAGCACCCTGGGCCATCCCAGAGAACTGGGGGGGAAGGAAGGAAACCGGTCCCTTGCTCTGTACAGTTACAGGGATGTGAAGTTCTTGGCCTACATGTGGACCACGTGGATGGTGGATTTTGGGATGGCGGGAAGGTGGATGGCGGGATGGCGGATGGTTGGAAGGAGGGTGGTGGATGGTGGATTGTTCTTCTGCCCTCCTTTGGAGGTGTAGCCTTGGGGAAACTGAGGCATAAAGCGGTTAATCAGGAATTTCCTGGGCTGGCTGGACAGAAGGAGCCATGAAATCTCCTGGGCTTGGCTCAGTCCTCAGTTCTGCAGGTTTGGATGAATTTGGGTGAATGGCTTAGAAGGACTGCTAGCTCCCCTGGGGCTGGGACGCCAGGCTGTGCTCCCCGGGGGCTGCCTGTGCTCACCCTGCTACCCCTGAGGTGGCTGCAATTGGCTCTTCTGCCCTTTCTCTTCCTCCCCAGACGAAGATCGCTTGTCCAAGAGGAAGAGCATTGGCGAGACCATTTCCCTGCAGGTCGAGGTGGAGTCGAGGAACAGTCCTGAGAGAGAGCAGGTACCGTGTTACGCAGAGACTGCCTCATCCCTTCAGCACCGTGTGCTTGTAGCAGCCTGACAGTGTGCAGTTACGCCCTCTCTAATTCTTCGTTTGGCTGCACATGTAATTGCTCTGAGTATAACTCAGCCCCAGTGTGTCCGGGAGTGAGCGGAGTCAGAAAGACCCCAATTCCCCCTGATGCTCCTCTCCCAGCCTGCAAGGGGAGTGTGCTGGGTTAACCCTGGCTGGACACCCAGTGCCCCCCAAAACTGCTTTGTCACTCCCCTCAGCTGGACAGGGGAGAGAAAATATAACAAAAGGCTCGTGGGTGGAGATAAGACCAGGAAGATCACTCACCAGTTACTGTCATGGGCAAAACAGACTCAACTTGTGGAAATTAATTTAATTTATTGCCAATCAAATCAGAGCAGGGTAATAAGAAATAAAAAATAAATCTTAAAACGTCTTCGCCCCACCCCTCCCTTCCTCCCCAGCTCAGCTTCACTCCCCATTTCTCTCCCTCCTCCCCGCCAGCGGCGCAGGGGGACAGGGAATGGGGGTTGTGGTCAGTTCATCACCCCTTGTCTCTGCTGCTCCTTCCTCCTCAGGGGGAGGACTCCTCACACTCCTCCCCTGCTCCAGCGTGGGCTCCCCACGGGGTCACAGCCTCCTTGGGGCGTCCCCCTGCTCCGGCGTGGGGTCCCCCATGGGCTGCGGGTGGAGATCTGTGAGGTCCCCGTGGACCTCACAGCCTGCCTCACCGTGGTCTTCATCACGGGCCGCAGGGGAATCTCTGTTCCGGCACTGGAGCACCTCCTCCCCCTCCTTCCCCACTGACCTTGGTGGCTGCACAGTTGTTTCTCTCACATATTCTCACTCCTTTCTCTGGTTGCTGTTGCATAGCAGGTTTTTTTTCCCCTTCTTAAATATGTTATCCCAGAGGCGTTACCACTGTTGCTGATGGGCTCGGCCTTGGCCAGCAGCTGTGTCAGACATGGGGGGGGAAACTTGTAGCAGCTTTTCACAGAAGCCACCCCTGTAGTCCCCCGCTACCAAAACCTTGCCACTCAAACCCCATATAGGGAGCCACACAGCAGAAAGGGTCTCCCACTGCTGTTTGGGTGGCAAATCTTTATTTTTGGGGAGGTGTAAGGTCTGGCTAGTCCAGCCTGAAAAAACATTTTAAAAGTGCTCTTTGCCAGGAAAGATCTCCCTGGCCAGCAGGGACAGGGAAGGGATCTTACCCCTGGGCTCGGCACTGGTGAGGCCGCACCTCGATGAGTGGGTTCAGTTTTGGGCCCCTCACTCCAAAAAGGCCATTGAATGGCTCGAGCGTGTCCCGAGAAGGGCAACGGAGCTGGTGCAGGGTCTGGAGCACAGGTCTGATGGGGAGCGGCTGAGGGAACTGGGGGGTTTAGTGTGGAGAAGAGGAGGCTGAGGGGAGACCTCATGGCCCTCTCCAACTCCCTGAAAGGAGGGTGCAGAGAGGGGGGATGAGTCTCTCGAGCCAAGGAACCAGCGCCAGGCCAAGAGGGAATGGCCTCAAGCTGCGCCAGGGCAGGGTCAGACTGGCTCTTAGGAAGGATTTCTTTGCAGAAGGGGTTGTTGGGCGTTGGAATGGGCTGCCCAGGGCAGGGGGGGAGTCCCCATCCCTGGAGGGGTTGAAGAGTCGGGTTGACCCAGCGCTGAGGGATCTGGTGGAGTTGGGAACAGGCAGGGTGAGGTTCATGGTTGGACTGGAGGAGCTTCAAGGGCTTTTCCAACCAAGATGATTCTGGGATTCTGTGATCTTTAAGGACAGGCTGTGTTTTGGTGCAAGAGTACAGCCCGGGACGCTGGTTCTGGGTTGTTGTGACTCCAGAACAGTGTCCTGTGCTGTGTGTTGAGCCTCATCTGCTTTTCCCTTTCTTTTAGCGAGCACCAGCGGAAGAAATCACGTACGAGACGCTGAAGAAGGCGATAGGTAAGTGAGGGAGCCGTCCGTGGCAGGGAAAGGGGGAGGCTGGTGTGGTGTGTGCATATGGGTGCTGTCACCCCTGTGTCTGCGTGTGTTCATAGCTCTGCCTGGCCCTGGGGGTGTCCCTGGGGGGGCTGGTCCCAAAGCCAGATGCTGGAGACCTTCTAGCGATGCCCAAATCCGCACTGTCTGCTGGGGAGGAGGGGATGTGGTTGTCCGTGCGGGTGGGGAGCAGCTGAGAGCCATCTCCCCTCTGCTTCAGTAGACAGCGTCGCCGTGGAGGAGCAGGAGCGGGAACGGAGGCGGCAAGTGGTGGAGAAATTTCAGAAAGCCCCGTTTGAGGAGATCGCCGCCCACTGCGGTGCCCGGGTGAGTCGGGGCTGCAGCACCCTCAGTACCCACAACTGCCCTGCTCCGGTGCCTGGGGAAAGGTGTTTGTCCCCATTTGTACCCCCGTGATCCCCAGGGTGCAGCTGCACTCATACAGCCGCTGTGTCTGTGTTACAGGCGACGCTGCTGCAGAGCAAACTCAACCAGATCTTCGAGATCACCATACGGTGAGTCAGGGCGACAGCCAAGCTGTGCCAAGCGTGGGGTGCCTGGCGGTGGGAGCCACGTGTCCCCCATCAAGGAGGGGTGGCTGCCAGCCTGGGGTTGGGCTCTTTGCGGTGGCAAGAGGGGACATGAGCCAGCAGTGTGCCCAGGTGGCCAAGAAAGCCAACGGCATCCTGGCTTGTGTTAGAAATAGTGTGACCAGCAGAAGTAGGGAGGTGATAGTCCCCCTGTGCTCTGCACTGGTGAGGCCACACCTGGAGTGTTGTGTCCAGTTTTGGGCACCTCAATATGAGAGAGATATCGAGGGGCTGGAGCGAGTGCAGAGGAGGGCAACGAAGCTGGGGAAGGGCCTGGAGAATAAATCCTGTGAGGAGCGATGGAAGGAGCTGGGACTGTTCAGTGTGAGGAGGAGAAGGCTGAGGGGAGACCTCATCACTCTCTACAGCTCCCTGAAAGGACGTTGTAGAGAGGTTGGTGCTGGTCTCTTCTCCCAGGGAATTAGTGACAGAACAAGAGGGAACGGCTTTAAACTGCAACAGGGGAGGTTCAGACTGGACATGAGGAGAAAATGTTTCCCAGCAAGAGTGGTCGGAGAGTGGAATAGGCTGCCCAGGGAGGGGGTGGAGTCCCCATCCCTGGATGTGTTTAAGGGTCGTTTGGATGAGCTGTTGGGGGATGTGGTGTAGGGGAGAACTTTGTAGAGTCGGTCTGAGGGTTGGACTCGATGATCCCGAGGGGCTTTTCCAACCTGAATGATTCTGTGATTCTGTGACAAGTGTTGCTGGGAGCAGCCTCTGATTTGTTTGCCCCAGTTCCCCTCTGCTGTGGTGGCCCCGAGGAGACCTGCAATGATGCAGAAATGCACGTTTTCTGCACCAGGCTTCACTTCCTCACCAAACCTCTCTGTAAACCACCTCCTTCTTCCATCTCCTGTGTTTCAGGCCACCGCCAAGCCCCTCCGGCACCATCACAGCTGCCTATGGCCAGCCCCAAAACCACTCCATCCCGGTTTACGAGATGAAGTTCCCAGACCTGTGCGTGTACTGAAGGTGGCCGTGCTGGTAGGGCAGAGCCACCACCACACAGCTCGCACCAAAGGACCTCTTGGGGAGAGACTGCCGACCCTGCGGGGAGCGCATCCTCGTGCAGAACGGGTGGGGCATGGACGCCGAGGCCACCCCAAGATTCGTTGGCACCGCAAACCCCTCTCCTGTACTTTTATTTTGTGACCCTCTGCCTCTGCAGCCACGTTGTGCAGTGGTTGGCCGGTGCAGGAGGCTCAGGGCGCAGCGGCGCGGGGAGGTGGGTATTTGCTGTGACCTCCCTCACCGGTTTCGTTTTTCAGGAAGGGGAGATTGGATGCTCCGGCTTCAGGCAGAGCACGTTGGGCACGTACATCTTCCCAACATAAAGCAAACCTGTTCCCCGGGAAATCCCTCCCCTCATCGTCTTTCAGCCACGTCGCGAGCCCCTGCCACGGGGCAGGGCTGAACCTGGAGAATTCAGACTGTCAAAGGCAGGAGCGGGTTTGGGGTGCGGCGGGCTGGAGCCCGGGGCAGCCGCAAAACCAAAACCTGCCCGAGCTGGTGCTTGAGGCAGATACGGTCCCCGCATCCAACTCCTGGCCCGTGAGCCTCCATCGTCCGTAGCCCCCTCGTTGCGTGGCCAGTTCCCCTTCACGACACCCCGATGCCCGGTGCAGCACGCGGGTGGCGATCGTCCCATCCCAGTGTGGGGGCACGCAGCAGCCTGGCTGGTTCCAGGTCACTTGAAAACACGATTTCTTTGGGAAAACCCCCTTTTTTTGGGGAAAACCCACAAGAGCCTTGCCTCTCCCCCGGGTCACCGAGGGGCTGATGGCGACTGAGCCCAGAGGCAGTGTGCCTGCAGAGCGGTGACACGAGGCACGAGCAGCCACCGTGCTGGGGAATATTAACACGTGAACCCACTGTTTTCATATTTTTGGGTTGGGTTGTCACAGTTCTGGGGTTCCTGTCTCAAAGAGAATTATTTTATTAATTTTGTTTTTAGCTTTGACAAAGTCCAATCTTAAATCAGCTGAGCCGTAATCACAAAGAAACCCCCATGCAGCAAGGAAAGAGCTGCCATAAGGTGTTTTAGAGGGTCCACCTTGCAGATCCTGCATCTGGCAGACCACGGATCGCGCCTGTCCTTGTGCAGTAGAGGAAAATTTGGGCTGGGGGAAGATGAGACTGTCCAAGAGTTTTACGTGTGGTGGAAAGTTCTGGGTCCTACCAAACCAAAACTAGCAAGGTGAAGACGGTAGGGATGGGGAGGAAAGGTTGCTTGGGGGTATTGAGTTGTTCACAGGGGGTATTCAGGCGTTCACAGGGGTTATTCAGTCATTTGAGGAGGATATTCCGTTGTTCACAGGGGATATTTAGTTGTTCACAGGGTCTCTCTTGCTCCCAAATGCCTTTCAAGTGTCGGTGCGCTAAGGCGAGCTCAGACGCGCTTCACGGTTGGCCGGGCACTGCCTGCAGCTTCCCCACCCACCATCGCCCTCTGAGCAGCCTGGGGCTCCCTGGGGGTCTCTTCTGCGAGCTCGGGCAGCCCCTTCCCCTCCGGCCAACCATGCTGCTTCTGCCTGAGCTGCCTGAAGAGACACAGAAGGGTCTGAAGCTGGAGATGCGGGAGCTGCTTCTGCCCATTGCAGAGGGGCAGCAGGTGAAGGCTCTGCCTGTGCCCCACTGGCTTCCTTCAGCCACGACCCCTTTCTCTGCCACCTCTTGCTGCAGATCTTCAGACAGTTATTTTAAGCTATAATTACACATCACCACCACCCCCCCTTTTTCTTTTTTCCTCAGTGGCGGATACAGTTCGTGGTTGCCCCGAGGTCACCGCTTGTTTGTGTTGTTGTGCTGTAATCCGGGCTTAGGAAATGATCTAGTTTAAGAGCACAGGAAAAACAAGGGTTTATTTTGGTCCCTGGGCTGGATCACGGCGCTGCCCCGCTCACAGCGTGGCTCTGCCTGTGCCAGCCCTGCCCGGTGCCTGAGGTTCTCCCCTTGCTGCTGCCTCTCCTCAGGGTCCCCCCATGTGTCTCTGTCCCCTGTCCCCAAGCTCTTTTTGCTCCCTGGTCTTGCTGAAATCCGAATTTTGGCTGCGGCAGGTTTTGGGGTCGGCAGTGGGAACACAAAGCAGGCTGCTCGGGGGAAGAAGGGTTTGCTCCCACGGCTGTTCTGATGAAAAGCACTAAAACTTTTAACAAACCGCAGTAGGAAAAGCAATTAACACCCCAATTATGTGTCTACGGGAAAAACACCTCCAAAACTCTTCAAAACCACAAAGAAGGTGCAAAGATGAGTACAAGGTGTGCTCGCACTGAAGGAGGAGAGCTACGGGGCTGCAGGCCCTCCTGTCCCAATGCTTTTCCCTTACTCTGCTCCGTGGGACCCTGCAGCGGGGCTGGGACTGTCACCTCCCACCTGGCTGCATCCCCCAGCATGTCTCACCGCTGCCCCTCCGTATTCTGGGACCCAAACTCCACCTGTAAATGTCCCCCCCGCCCCCAGACACACACACGGTGTAAGTGACCTGTTTGTACATCACGTTTAGTTTAGGTACTTGTGTACGTATAGATGACAGAGTATATTTCTATAAAGTCAGCAGTTTAGGTGCATGTGTGTGTTTCCATCTCTGTATTTCGGAGCAGTGTGGCGTTTCCGTGTGTAGCCGAGGGCAGGGGAGGGGAGTGGGTTGTTAAAAGGGCCAAGAAGCCGTTGATATTTTCAAATGCACCGTCTTAATGCCCTTTTCAAATAAATGTTGATGTTGCCACCATGGGGGCTCTGCTGTCTTGGCCCCATCTCTGCCCTGGGAGAGGAAAAATTCTGGGATGGAGAAGGGACGGCATGGGGTGAGGAGGAGGATGGTTGTGGCTGTGGACAAGCTTCCTTCCCCCAGCAATGTGCCCAGGATCCAACCCCACCCAGGCATCATCTTTATCATCCTTTATAGTTCAGTATTCTCTGTTTTCCCCCCATCACCCAGAAGCTCCCTGCAGTGCACAGGGCCATGGGGAACGGTCCTGGGCTTCTCCTCGCGGTGTGTGTGACACAAACCCACTTGCCAAGGCCAAAATTAGAAATAAACCACCGAGCCCTGTTTTCCTTTAACAATATTTCTACTATTTTATACTAAATAAATGGGGATGCTTTCCCTAGTCCCCAGGCTCTTCAGCATTATAATTTGCTGGGGAATTAATGAGATTACCTGGGAGGTGGATGCTGGGGGAGCCTGGCTGGGTCCCTTTGCTCCCTGGGGCAGCACCCTGAGGATGCTGCATTTCCCCAGCAAACACTGTCAGCCCCTGTCACATCAGCGTGGGGCTCCTCCTTGGGGCCGAAACACTCTGCTGGGGTGTGCAGGAGCTGGTGCCTGCCAAAATGCCACCCCTGGAGCCTGCTCCGGGCTGGCTGCAGTGAGCCCAGCCTTGCTGGAGCCCCACAGCCAGCTCCTGTGAAGCTCCCGAGCCAGGGATGCAAAATTGTTCTTCCTGCCCCCACCCTAAAACATGCTCCCCAGCCATGTCTCTTTACCCCGCAAGATGCAGGATTTTACTTTGCAATTCTGTTTTGCTGCCCCTCCACAAACACCAAGTACCCCGAGAGACATTGCCAACACCTGGTTAGCTTGCAAAAAAATGTATTTATTTTTTTTTTTTATAATTCTTTTAATCTATCATTTACAGTATTTTACAGCTCAGTGAAAATATGAAAATCATCCGGCGTGCTCCAAACTGGGCATCATCCCCGCTCCCTGTGCATGTCCAGTGGGTGCGGCGAAGCAGTTGTTGTCTTTATCCCTAACCTGTTCCCACCCCATGAAACCTGGGAGCAGACCCCTTTGGAGTACTGATTAAGAACGACATAACGAGTGATCTCTAAGTGAAACACATGTCAGCAGGACACTAAAGCTACCGGGGTGGGGTGGGGGGGTGGCGGCGGGGGCGGGACGCCCCGCGGGCTCTCCCCCATCACTGCCCCTTCTTGTAGGCGCTTTTGATGATGGCGTTTTTGAAGAGAGTCACTAGAGGGGTCTGGCTGTGCTCCGAGGTCATGAAGCCCCCGTAGCGCTTGTCCTTCAAGGGCGCGTGCCAGCGGAAATGGCGCATGCGGTAGGAGCCGCCGGCCTTCTTCTCCTCCTGGCCTTCCTCTTCCTCCTCTTCTTCCTCCTCGGGAGGTGCCCCGGTGCTGCCGAGCGCCAGCTCCCGCCTGAACTCCAGCGGGTAGCTCTCGGCTGACTCCTCCTCCACCCCGTTGGGGTAGACCTTGATGGGTCTCCTCTTGCGTCCCACCGGCTTTCCCCAGCGGAAGTGCTCCATGGAGTACGAGCGTTTGCCTTCCTCCCGCTCCAGCCCAGTTCCTTCCTCTTCCTCGTGGCGGGACGGCGGGACGGCGGGCAGCGATGCGGGCGGTGGGTTGCCCCCCGCCGCCTCCTCTCGTTTGTGCCCCCCGCCACCGCCGCTGCTGCTGTTCCTCCGGCCAAACTTGTTCCAGCGAAAGTGGCTCATGACGTACTTGCGGATGCTCTCGGAGAGGGGCTGGAGGTGCCCGTTCCCTGGGTAGACGGGGGCCTCGGCTGACAGATCGGCTCTGCACGCCATGGCACACGCCTGTGCGGGGGGACGAGACGTGCGGGAAGGGTGAGTACCCAGCCGGGCACCCCCGGAGTGGGGGGGTGGGGGGCTGCAGGGGGCTGCTTGCACATAGCGGGATGTTTCACAACATGGTTTCATGCTTGTGTCCCGCTGATGTCCCCATGTGGGTGCCACCCCCTTGGCAGGGAGCTTCGAGGAGCATCATGCCCAGGCACCAAACCAGCTCTGGGTGGCTGGAAATGGTGCCCGGGGTGGTGGGGGCACAGCCCCCACTCTGGGGTCCCTGGAGGAAACTTGGCACTCGCACAAAGTGCATCGTTGCACCGGCCTGTCACCATCACCCTCTGTGAGCGCCCTTGGGCGCAGGGTAAAGCCGATACCCAAACCGCTGGTTCATCCCATGCAGGAGGGATGCTGCGAGCCTAAAAACTTATTTTAACATCAACTCCCAGTGTGAAACCAGCAGGCACCAGCCCACCGAAACCTGCGGGTCACCAAAGCATCCCCCCACATTGACGCGGGTCACCCCATGGCATTGGCATCCCTGTCGCCTCCTCCCCCAGCCCACCGTGACCGTCCCTGGGTTGGGAGGGGGGACAGAAACCAAAGCAACTGGAGGGCAGCCCCCATCCCCTGGCTTACCAAAATGCCAGCCTCACTGCTGAGATCCTGGCATTTGCTGCTCTCCCAGCACGGGCCGCTGGCGCCAGCGAGGTGCCAGAGCAGCAGCCCCAGCACCACGGGCAGGCTGCTCCACAGCGGCATCTTGGTAGGGGCACGAGGCCGGGCTCACACGAGGGATGCGAGGGGCCCAGAAACCGTGCAGGAACTATGGGGAGAAAAAGAATTTAAAAAAAAAAAAACCCAAACCCTCTTATTTTACTTCAGGAGATTCTGCAATCCTTTCTTCGATGTGCCCGCCTTACCCTTTCCATTTTCTAAGTTGCCTCTGTTGGAGTTGCAGGAGTGGGGTCCCCTCCTGCCTCCTCCAGGCCTGACCCTTCCCCCAGGAGATGTGTTAGTGCTGCAAACCCTCCCCCTTCTGCAAAGCTCCAAGCTCCTTGCAAAGACACGCTCCTCCCTACGCCCCAAGAGCAGGGGGGATTGATTTTGCCGAAGGAGAAACTGAGGCACAAAAAAGGGAAGGCAACACCCAAAGCTGCCTCCCTGCCTGTCCCCGCATCCCTCTGCTCCTGCTCAGCCACTCCAAAAAAATGCACAATGTTCCCCCCCCCCCGGCCTCTTCCTTTTGCCTTCTGAACTGAAAAGCGTCTCTCTGGAACCCAGATCCTTTGTCACTGCTACCGCAGGTGACAACTGCTGCAGGAGGGGATTGCTGCTGCCTCCTAAGAACCCCATAAAGATGAGTGATGCTGCAAGGAGAAAGCATTAGGGAGCTGCCTTCAGGTTTCATTCTTTGCCAACCGCTCGTGGCTTGCAAGCTGAGTCCTCTAAAACAATGTGTGCTCCCTCCTAACCTGTCCTGGGATGCCCCTTGAGCGGCTGCAAAACTCCTGCGTGGTGGGAGACACAACTGTAAATGATATTAAATGAGGCATAGAAGATGAAGGCGTTCATATTTTACATTAAATAATGTTGAAATGGGTTGCTTGGCTTTTGGGAAGTGCTATGGAAAGTGCTGGTGGTGTTTGGGATGCGGCGTGCCCCGGGGGTGGCCAAAATTAATCCAGGGTCTGGCTGAAACCTGGGGGCTGAAGCGGCTGTTGCTGCTGTGCTATCAAGGATGAGTTTGGTGATGGTTCCCAGACACCCCAGGACCTGGCTCTGGGGTCCCCGAGGGTGCCCGGGGTGCTTTCCCTCTGCAAATCTCAACTCTTTCCCAAGCAGCCAAATTTAACTCAGCGTGGACTCACGTGTCTCGCCTTCCCCCATGCTGCGGGAGCTCTATGGAAGGAAAACCCCATCCCACATTGAAAGAAAACAGAAGAAAAATCTAATTTTGGCCCAAAATGTGTGTCTGGAGGGGACAGCTGATCCCTCCTGGTGCAAGAGTCACAAGGTCGAGCCTGGATGGAGGGGGACTTTTTTTGGCAGAGGAAAAAAAGCCTCTGATGGTTATGACAGCAAATAGCAGTTCGAAAAGGGGGGATAAAACAGTGACACAGCCCAAATTTAAACATAAAGGTTGTCTTTCTGTCTTCTGCCTGAATTTGCGGGTGTTGCCACCTGGGATCCCCCAGCACAGCAGCACCAAGGGTCTGAGGCAGCAGCAGGCAGCACCTCTGTAATATATTAACACCCAATAATGAAAATAAACCCGACAATAAGCCAGAGCAGGGAGGGGAGGGTGTGTTTTATTGCCCATCCCTTGCTGGGAAACCCCTGTCCGCTGGCCATCCATCACAGCGTGTCACCCCCCCGCAGCGACCGGTCCCCATCACCTATCAAGCCCATATTTTTGCAAAGCTTCTTTCCCCCCACACACCCCAAAACACATCGAGGAGACCCACAGGGCTGGGATGCTGGTTTTTGGGGCTTACCTGGGGCCGGGGTGGGAGCCCGACCGCTGCCACCACACGCCCTCCGTCCCCCTCTCTCGCGCGCTCCCGGAGAGCGTCTGCCACTCGGCCACTGGTCCCGGTGGCTTTTTATATCCCCCCACGACAATCGCATCTGCCAGAGGGAAAGGGGGGGCGAGAGGGGGGGCGAGAGGGACCGTTCCAGGTACCGAACAAAAGATGAGCAGGCGACGGGCGTCAGCCGGATCCGGCCCCGCGGTGGATGGAGGGATTAGCATCTCTTCGTGAACCGTAGCCGGCAAAGTTTTCCGGGCGATGCTGTTAATTGCGTTTGCAGCTTTGGAGCTGGGGCGGGGAGGGGGGGGTTTGGATGGAAAGTCCTTCACCAGGTATCAGCCGGCACCGACAGTGGTGGATTTGGCACGGGTTGTTTATTACCAGCGTGCCGGGCAGGAGCATCCGTCACTCCTCGGGCTCGGGCGTGGGAGGGCTCTGTGCTCCGATGGGTCCTGTGGATTTGGGGTTGTCTTTCCGTGGGGTAAAAGAGGATTTGGTTAAAAACAAACCTCTGGGGAGAGCAGCAGCAGCTCCTCAGTCCGGGCAGGGTGGGTGCAGGCAGTGGGTATCCCTGCCTGATGTGCCAGGGAGTCCTGTGGCTGCTGGCTTTGGGTGCAAAAGCAACAGAAAAGCGTTTTTCAGCCTGGGGGTGGCTTCTTCAGAGAACAGACAGCTTTACGTGGCTTGGCCAGGCTCACTGCTCCCTTTCTGCGCCCATCAAACCCCAGCCTCTCCACTCCACTCAAGCTTTGGGCTGCGGACACTTTCCCTATTGCACAACGGCCCAAAGCCCAACAGAGCTCCTGTTTTCCATAGGGTTGGCCTTGGCTACTCTATATGTAAGAGCAGTGATGGCTTCCAGGAGGGTCCTTCATGCACCTTGGCCAAGCCTTGCACGGGTGAGCAAGAGGGATGCTCCATCCTTTACATGTTCAGTGCAGGACAGCACCTTGGGGCAAGCCTAGAAGGGGGCTGGGGGCAATGGGGGATCTGAGGGGATTGGAGCAATGGGGAATCTCATCTGGTGTCAAATTTCCAGCCCCTCCAGACAGCTGGCTCATGCTTGGAGGGCTCAACTCTATTTTTCCACCCAAAAGAGGGTGACAACGTGCAAACTGCCCCTCCAGATGGCTCTGGCTTTGCTCCTGACTCTACCCTGGGGTGGTTTGGGTAAAACCAAGTCCCAGAACCCCACCAGGCCCCGTGCCGGAGGTTTAAGAGCAGCAAGACAGTGTTCAGAGCTGGTTTACCAGGATTTGCAGGGCCTTTTACACCCCATGTCTCATGTGCTTGAGGCAGATTTGCCTCTGACCTCGCTCATCGCCTCCGCTGGCTGCTCTCCACAAGCATCCCAGGGTGATGGCACTGGTCCTCAGCTGTGCGTCGCGATGAGGGGATGATTTTAAGATTTTTAAGATCTTTTTTTTTCCAGCTCTGAGCTTACCCAGGTGGAGAAACACATCTGCATCGGGATTTTCTGTCCCCAGGATGTAATGCCAAGGTGGTCCTTGAAGGCTGGACCATCCTCCCAGAACATCTAACTGATTTTTGTTGGGTCTGGGCTCAGGCAAGAGCTAGCATGGGCTGTGAGCATCCCTCCCACCAGCCTGTATGAAGCACAGTTGTTGATTTTCATGCTTATGAGAAGACAAATTGCAGGGCATGGCGAAGCCACACATGGAGGTTTGCCCATGACCCTACAAGCAGGGAGCAGACATGGTTTCACCTCGGGTGGGCAAAGGATTTGCTCTTATTTTACTTGACTTGGTCTTCTGTAGGGAAAGAAGCCATCCCAAAGGCAACTTCCCAGGGGGAGCAGCCCATAAGCAGGACACTGGGGCTGAAGGGACCTGGAGTGTTTTTGAGTCACTTCATCCAAACTTCTGCCTCAGGGTAGAGATGCTCCATCCTGGAGAGATCTCCTCTGGAGATCCTCCCCTCTTTCCAACAGCCAGAGAGGAGGCTGACAACAAACAAAAAGGAGGTAGGTTGTTCTTCAGCGGGCTGCAGATACCTGCACCTCCTTGCCAAAGGATATTGGGGTGCAGTGGATTCACCCGAGTACCCTGGGACTGGATGAAACCCTCCATAGCAGGTGACCAAAGAAGCAAAGCACCAGAGGTTCAAGGAGTAACCTCTGTAGCATTTCAGTTTGGTTCACACCTTCTCCAGACCCCTGTCCTCCCCAGATCCATCTCCAAACCATCCACATCTTGCCGCAGTGCCCAGAACCGCGTCAGCTGCCTCCGTCCTCCCTGACAGATCCCCCAATCTGCAATATTTTTCCATGACGGAAAGCTATTCTGAGATACTTTATGGCCCAAACCGGAGCTATGATGCCCACTTTAAAGGCTCTTTCATCTTCATTAGGCCTATCTGAGCAGTTTATGTTTATAAGGAAGATGCAAAATCTATTTAGGAAACCTCATTGAGTTGAGCGGCTGCAGGTGAGGGGCTGAGATGAAGCATTCTCTGCCACGGCTTCGGCAGCCTGTGCCGGATGCCTCCGCTCTTGCCGGCCTTGCAGCCGGAGCTTTCAGACCTTCCTCCTGGAGAAAACCACAGCTGGAGCTCAACCTCCCCGCTCCCAGTGCCGGGGAGCACAGCATCTCCCAGGGATGTTGGTGCCCCAGCATCTCTGGAGGAGGCAGGAGTGTCACCTCCATTATTGGGGTGCTGGAGTGACCGGCTTCCCCTCCCAGCACAGGACTGTTCCTGGTGTAACAGCAGGATATTCATTATATTTTATTTCAGAGCTTATTTATCTTTTTTTCCAAAGAAAGTCCAGTGTATAAATGATTAGTGGATGCAGCTGGCTCCCAGGCAGATGGACAAGAGTAGTGGGAAGCCAAGATGGCAAGAAAAGGATCCTCCAACGGGGAGAAAACCCCATTAGGAGAAACCTCTTCTTTCTTCTCCCCAAACAAGGGTAGAACTGAAGACCATCCAGGACCATATAATTACACTGCAAGACCAGCATCCTCCAGCCCCTGCTCTGAGCATGGCTGGCAGCAAGACAAGTCCCCAGGGCTCTGCTCCAACAAACTGCCCAGCTCTGGGGACTTCATTTTAGGAATGTCTTGAACGAGATCTGGTGGCTTCACCATCACCTTGTCCCCATAAGAGCCACAGGGTCAGGACGTGCAGCCCTTTCCCAGCAGGGCTGGGTGCTGGGGTGAGGTGTCCATGGGTGAACAGGCTCGTCAGCCACGTGATTTCTGGCCTTTCCACTTTAATTTGATGAACAGGTCACACCTGGGTGTGAATGAGCTCTGGGGCTGGGTGCGAATGTCGCGGCTGTGCTCAAATCCCATGGGACGTGGGGCAGCCGCCCCGCCAGGCTGTAAACACCAGCGTCACGGGGACGAGAGGTGCTCTGGGGCTTGCAAAAACCTTGTGATGGCCACGTAGGTCTGTCCTAGGACCCACACGTCCCTCTGCGTGTCATTGAGTGCCGAGACAGTCCCCTTCCCTGTTATGTCAGGACAGATTTCCTGCGGTGCTTTGCAGACAGGTGACCTGTCTTCTGTTCAAGCAAGTCTGATGGACTCAGCACCCACTTCTGCTCCTGCCCGGGTGCAGCTGGTGGGGTGGGGAGTGGTGCTGAGGACCCTGCTTCATCCAGACCATCTTCAGCTCGTGTTTGGTGAAATGGGATGAGGATGGATCCACAGGGCAGCTGCATTAAAGACTTGTGCAGGGTACAATGAGCAGGGACCCAGGAGACATCCAGATGAAGAGATAGTTGGATTACCACCATAAAACTATCAACCTCCATCTCCTGAAGATTTTAAAGCCAGAAAACACTTATTGGTGGTAAATCTGAACCTTGGAGCTAGCGACTGGCAGATTACCCATAGAATTAGGGCTTTTCTGGATGCGTAAATGGAGGTGATCACATCTGTGCACACCCAGAGCTGTGGTTTCCAGCTGGCTTTGATCAAGGGGTCCCTTCAGAACCCCCTTGTGCCTGCCTTGTGCCCACAGCAGGTGGTAAAATATAAGCCATGCACCTTGCTCTTGGAGGAAAATGCTGATGCTTGGTTGTAGCCTCCCTGTAGGAGCAAGAACAGCTCTGGAGTTAGGGACTGGGAATCCCACCACCGATTCCTTGGCCCAGCAGGCACCTGGTACCAGCTTTAAGTTCAAGTGAAGGTGCTGAGCTCCACAGCAAGAGCAGCCCAGGGCAGCCTCCATTAGAAAAAAAAAAAGCCTTTTTTGGCTGGCATGTGGCACATATAAGTTTTATTGCAGAAAGGGGAGTCTTTTTCCTTTCTCCTGGAGTCAACTGGTTTTCCTGCTGACTTTAATAAAGTCAAGATCAGACCTAAAATGAAGAAGGAAATGTCTGTGTGGCATGTGAACTGGTGGAACTCATTGCTGTCTTGCCTAAGCTTACTGATGACAGTGCCTTTTCGTCAGCACTATTTATATGCTAAAATCTATAATTGTGGCTGATTCTCTCCAATTCGAACCAAAATTGGGCACTTCTCTAGGAACAGACAACTAAAGGCATTTGAGGATCTGAACGATGTCACTCTGTTATTTTTGCTTGTAGGTGTTTTCTGGCATTCTCTTTTCTTCTTGATATTTGCAGCAAGCTTGAGTCATGTCACCTCACTGGATAGATCATGCACTGACTGTAATTGCAGGATCCGTTCAAGACTGCAGCAAACCCTTTACTGGAGCAAAACCCTGCAGGAACAAGAGCCTTTTCAGCTTGAACAGGTTTGGTTTTGCTGCTCTTCTGAGTTCATGGCGAGGGACGCATCTTCACTGCAGCAACTTGTGCTTGTTAGGAGAGGCTGGTAAGCAGCGAATGCTCAGAGCAATCTGTGGGTCGCCGTGTTTAAAAGCCCTTCATGGATTTCTTTCTCACAAGCTTTTCCAGTGTTCCTTTCAAGCTAATCATCTTTCAGCACCTACAGCATCCCTTGGCTGGGAGCTGCACAGCCCATCTTCCTGCTCCATAAAGAAATGCCTCACTTTTGATTATAGGAGAAACATTTCCAATGGCACAAGTGTCTGAAAGGATTCTTGCCTTGCTTAGCAGCTCCTGATCATCCTTCATGAGCCTCATCTCCCTTAGAAATGATGCTCTGGTGGGTACCAGCTGCACATCTTACACCAGGACAGGGGTTGTGGAACCAGTTTTGCACCAAGCAGAGCGTGATGGGGACCTGGAGCCTCGGGGAGCTTGGCTGGAGTGAAAGGGCTTTGCGTGGCCATGGTGCAGTGCCTGGGGGTGCTCCCAGGCAGCATCTGGTCTTGGTGCAGATGTAGCTGGTGAGCAGAGCCAAAGACAAGGGAGAAAGGCTGTCTGCACCTGGGTGCATGACCCCAAAAGACATTGCAGCAAGGCAACCTGCAAAAGCAGGTGAGGGAAAAGAGCATGTGCTCTCTCAAAGTCTCCTTTGAAAACCAGCAATTTGCAGTTGGGGCCTCAAACTTTTCTCTCTAGGGAAGGTGTTGGCTTGCACACCAGTCTTTGAGCACCTCTTGTCACATCTATCTCTGATTGTGGCTGAATTTCCCCAAATATTGATAGGCTGGAAAATGTCAACATGTCTGGCACCTCCAGAATTCCCTCATCTTTGTCAGGTTGATTTTTCCAGTCAGAAAATTCATCCCAACTGGCCCAATCCTTTCAGGGAAGCCCTGTCCTGCAGCTCTGTCTTGATCCCTTTAGAAATTATGACAGTGGTTTGCAGCTGGATCTTCCATTGCTTTGGGAAGTTGGAGTCAGGCTTCTCTTGGCCATCACAACCGAGCTGACCTGAGTTGTCTGAAGGAGGAAGGAGAACAGGAGTCTCAGGGGAGACCTCATTGCTCTCTACAACTCCTTGAAAGGAGGTTGGAGCAAGGTGGGGGTCAGTCTCTTCTCCCAAGTAACAAGTGACAGGACAAAAGGGGATGGCCTCGAATTGCACCAGGGGAGATTTGGAGTGGATATTAGGAAAAAAATCATTCACTGAAAGGGCTGTCCAGTGTTGGAACAGGCTGCCCAGGGCAGTGGTGGAGTCCCCATCCCTGGAAGTATTTAAAAGACGTGCAGACATGGCACTTAGGGACATGGTTTAGTGGTGGACTTGGCAGTGCGAGGTTAATGATTGAACTCGATGATCTTAAAGGTCTTTTCCAACCTAAACGATTCTGTGAGTCTACAATTCTATAAGGGCTGAGGCTTTATCCCTGTTACACCAGTCTTTCCTCCTGGAGCCCTCCAAGGGATCAAGGTGATGGCATTCTCTAGCAAGGACCAACCTGGCTCAGAGGAGTCTCTTGGCCACAGAAATAATTGCTGCTCTTCTGGCAGATGAGCCCAGCACATTACAGTTTGAGTTTGTCCAGTTTTGCCTCCTAACACCAAACTCCTTGGACAGCAGTGAATGAACAAATACCACCATGACTTTTCTCCGGTGCATCTGGTTTTCTCATGTGTGCCAGATCAAACATCACCAGGGCTTCACCAGGTATCACCAGGGCATTACCAGGTATCACCAGGGCATCACCAGGGTATAACCAGGCATCATCAGGCTTCACCAGATATCACCAGGGCATCACCAGGTATCACCAGGGCATTACCAGGTATCACCAGGGCATCACCAGGTATCACCAGGGCATAACCAGGCATCATCAGGCACCACCAGGCATCACCAGGCATAACCAGGGATCACCAGGCATCACCGGGGATCACCAGGTATCACCAGGGCATCACCAGGGCTCACAACTCTGTCCATGCCCCCATTCAGCATTCCTGCAAGCACAGAGCTGCAAAGCAGAAACTAATGGTCCTATCCCCCTCATTAAGAGTTTTTGAGGGAAATACAGTTGAATTTTTTTCTTGTAAATGCAGGGGATCAAAAATACCCCTGGGCATGCCCAGTACAGAAAAGACATGTATGTCCTGGTGCAGTGAGATGGTCACAGGGCTTTGGGTCTGTAACCCCCAGCCAGGAGTTACGGCTTGGGTAGGAGCAAGTCCATTTTCTCTGCAAAGGCTCAGCTCTCTTGGTTGTGGACTCTTTTGAAAGTGCTCAGAGCAGCCGAGGAGGGCAGGGAAAGGGCAGCTGCCCCTCTGGCTGGGACTGCAGGCAGCTCTCGGGGGTGAGACAGTGTGTTGCATGGGAAACCTTCCCTGAAGTGCACGTCTCACTCAATTCCAGCTGCTGATAATAAAACAAGCCCCAGTAAGTAAATACTGCGCCTTGCTTTTAGAGTGAATTAATCTCATTTCAACTCCCGGGTTTGGAAATTGTCCTGTTTTCTGGGCTGGAAGGACAGGGTCAACAAATGTCTGGTAATCAGGGTAAGGGCACAACCGTGACCCATTTGAGGGGGTGTCCTGCCCCCACAGAGGAACACCCCTGCACCCTGGAGCAGCTCCTTGAGTCCCTGTCACCCATCCGAGGACACGGAGGTCCCCCTGGGATGTGGCTCCTTCTCTGGTGACAGCAGAGCCAGCCCAGACGGTGGGCTGGGAGAAGCTGCCTGACTTTCAGCTGGCTACAAGTGCCAGGGATAAATCCTGCCCTCCCTCCAGGACTGCGACTGGCTCATCCCCTCTGCCCGGCACGGGTGCAGCCCAGCTCTTGGGGAACCCCAAATTGTCCAGTTCAGCATTTTCTTTCCTCATTCACGCTGCCTTTCTTTTCTTTTTGAGCCGGTTATAGACACACAGACGCACTCACATGCTGTACACACACACACACACACACACACATGTTTGCACACCCAAAGCCAAATCCCCGATTATTGCCCGTGCCCCTAAGAGGGATTACGGCTTCTTAGGCGAGGAGCCAGCTTTCTGCAGGGTTTAAGAGCCCAGCAAGGACTTCATTCCTGCAAGTCAGAGCTCACGGTGCATTTTGGGAAGAGGACTGCTCCTTCTGCAGCCCCAGTCACACTCAGTCGTGCTCTGTTTTCCTTCTTTCTGCAACTTCAACTCTCTTTAAATCACACATTAGAATTGCAGGAGGGAGGAGAGGTTGGGAAGGGGATTTGGGAGGCTGCAGGGAGCCAACAGAAGAGCAGCCCTGAGGGGTGAAACAGCCTCTATTGCCCCTTTGAGATGTTGCCTCTGCCCAGGGCTGGTGCTCTTAGCAAAGTCTCCAGGCAGAGCTGGATCCTTGCAGGATCCCAAAGCGGCCCCAAAACCTGCAGTGTCTTCCAGGCACAAGCAGCTCCCCAGCTCCAGCTGGACCTTAAATCTCCACCTGATGCACCCAGCCCCGCCTTACCCTTCCAAGGTAGGGGTTACCCTGGGCAGGACATCCTGGGGCAGTTTTGCATCCAGGGCTTGGTGCTGGCGGAGAGAGTGAGCCCTGGAATCCCATGGTCCCTACCTTGGGGTACAGCTTTTGCTGATATTTGTGGAGTGTGACCACAGGCGGTGAAGCAGCACTAAAGCTTACTCTGATTTTGGGTATCCTTGGTCTTCAGGAGCCTCTGAACTGCCTTTTACTGCGGATTATTTTATAGCAAATCACTGATTATTGCTGTTAGTGGTGGGAGGTCCTTGCAGTCCTGGGAAGCTGGGGTAGGTAGAGTTGGATTAGCTTGTCTTCTCCTCTAGGAGACCAAGGCAGGGTCAGGGATGGTGAGTTATCACCCAGAGGTCTCTTCATTCCATTGGGCAGCAACAAGAAATGCAGAAGTATTGTGGGTTTTGACATTTCTCCCTCAAAGAGAGACCACGTGAGAGCTGGCAGGTTGTTTGCACACCAAGGGCGTGTGAGATGTTGAAGGCTGGCCACGGGCTCATCGAGCAGAGGAGAGGCTGCAGCACCTGGGCGATGGTGGTGGGGACCTCATCTCCCCCAGAAACTACTGTGGGGAGCAGATGGAGCGGGATTTGGGATGGAGTGGGACGAGCAGGAGTTGCATTCCCGCTGAAACGTTGTGCCTTCCTGCATTTGGGAGGAAGCAGAAAAAGACATTCTTGTGGCAGGGGAGGATGGTGGTGGCACAGGCTTCATGGTGCTGCTCTTCATGGCATGTTGGGGAGATGGATGTTCAACAACAGCTACTCCCCAGCAGAGTGGTGTAATCTGCGTCCATGACTTCGAAAAGAGTTGGCCAAGGGGTACCTGGGGCTCTTGGTGTTGGCTTCAATTAATCCCAGACCGCTGGAGGCGTTGTAAGCTGATGTCCCCTGCAAAGAGCAGGGAAGGATGGTGACTACGGGAAGACCAAGCTCTGAGCACTCAAGCTTGAGCCTTTCAGAGCCTTTATCTCTATTAGCATCACCCAGGCTCTCTCATTGAATTCCCCCTCCCTCCCCTCTCCTCTCCTCGCTAAATGCTCCCCAAACAACTCAGACATCAATCGAAGGCAGAAGAAATGGCCGCGCTTTGTCTCTCTGAAGAGGCAGCTTCGCATCGAGCCCTGTCAGGGCGGCCGGCGGCGAGCCGCCAGCAGGGACCATTTTCACATCTCCCTTTGTGGAGGAGCAGCCTTGAGCGAAATGCCACTCGAGGGGCATTGAACGAAATGTACGTTCACCTCTTCCATGTGGCACTCGGCGCCCGTCTCTGCCTCTGACGCTAATGATCCGGACGAGAGTTGTTGTGGGGTTTTTTTTTCCAAGAATAATGAGGAAAAGAAAATGAAAGGGAAAGGGGCTGGAGGACGGAGGTCACATCCATTTAGGAGCCCAAACATTTATGGGAGAGTGCCTCCTGAGTGGCTGCACAAAGGGCCTGGCTGTACCTGGCTCCATCGCTCCTCCACCTCCTCTCCCCCACCACCTCTGGCCATGAAAAGGGGGAACCAGAAATGTAGGGCCTCTGTGAAAGACAAGGATAATGGATTTCATTATAGACAAGCATGTTAAATGTCTATCCACTTGTGTGCAATAAAAGAAAGCTGGTCTTTAGCTAATCACGCTGGAGGAGCTCTTGGCTGGGAGTCGAGAGCGAGATGTTCCCTTTGGTCCCCTGCCCCAGTACCCCCCTGTACCACCCCATAAAATGTTGTCTGTGGGGTGAAATTCATCTTATCATCATTTTGGTGTCTACCATTGCATCCTTTTTCTCTTTGCTGGCTGTGGGGTGGCTCAGGACAAGCCTGGAGGGTAAATGGCTACCTCTGGCCAGAGGAACAACTCCTGTGGTAGTGGAGTGGGGTTTGCTGGTGCAGCAGTGGGATCCAGCCCAAAGAGAAGTGTCAGCGCTGAAAGGTCTTCACATCCACCATGTCCAGATGGACCACCACTCCTCCCTTCCCTGCAATGACCTTCTTCTGGCTCCCCACTGACCCCAGCCCCATTTTCCAATCCTCTGCCCATGGCATCCCTTCAGACAGCACTTCTCTTGATGTCCCTCATGGCAGAGCTTTGTGGAGTTCCTCTCCCCACTGTTTTACCCAGCACTACTGTCCAGGCTGGCTGGCTGCTGTGCTGGCACATCTCCTGCCATCTCCAGAGAGGATGCTTCAGCCTTATTTTGATCTCCCACAAGTGGTTGTTGAAGCCAAGTGTGGTCACGCTTGAAAAAAAGCAGAGGGCGGCTTGGCTAGAGGCAGCATGTGTGAAGAGGTGTGATTTTTGGAGCAATCCAGGTCCCTGCCTCAACAAGATGAGGTGTCCTCAGGAGGCCTTCCTGGCTGGGGGGAGCTGGGGTGATCTGCTCCCTGCCTGGGCTGGTGGTTCTCCATTCATTAGTGTGGGTGAGCTTAGGGCAGGCTCTGCTTGCTGCTGGGGTCCCTCCTTCTCCAGGCCACCCTGGGTGGTGGATACAGACACAGAGATGGCTGCTGTGCTCTGGTGTCATGCAAGATGTGTCCTCCCCTTATCACACAGACCCACAGCCTCCT
Organism: Strix aluco; assembly: GCF_031877795.1. Taxonomy (NCBI): domain Eukaryota; kingdom Metazoa; phylum Chordata; class Aves; order Strigiformes; family Strigidae; genus Strix; species Strix aluco. Next base: position 131,483,908 of record NC_133933.1, read on the forward strand.
TCCAGCATTGCTGGGGACCACTGGTGGTACAGAAGGGTCCTGTCTATGGAGGTGACAGGTCCTCCAAAGGACACTCATATGGCCATCTGGGATAGCTGCTGGAGGACTAGTGAGGTTCAGCTCCTCTCCAAACCACCTGAACAGATGTTTGCTAATGAAGCTCCCCTTCTCTAGGCAGTTCCTCTGTTTTTGGAGGCCATCTGAGCTCATTCAAGTATCTCCTTTGTAGGAATCAGTCTGGGAACATCATCTGGAAACTCGTTACATAAAGGAAAGAAAACCCAACAGCCAATGGTTTTGTCTGATATGGAAATTTCTGGTTTCAGCTCACATTCCTATGGCTGAATGATTAGCATATGTAATTAAGCAGGCCTGTTGACATTACTCCCTTGCAAAAGCAAAGAGGAAGCCCTGGGCTAGTCAATAAAATAAACGATGACTGTTCCCTGCCCCAGGGCCCCCTTCATGGCCAGGTTGGGAAGCTTTCCCCCCAAAACTGCTGGGATGGGGCAGGGCATCTGCACACCAGATGAACCTGCTCTCTCCCCAAAACACATCCCCGGGGTGGGACAGGGGGTTTCTAGGCCAGAGGGAGCTGTGCCCTCCTGCCAAGGCACTGGCTTAATCCCCAGTACACTGATAAGGTCACACCAGGACCCGTGCTCCTCCCTCCATGCGTCCTCTGAGACTGGCGGCTCTATTGGCCATATTTATAGTGCGGTGATAGGATCAGGGGGAATAAGCATTTAGTGTCCCCTAAATCACACCCTGCTCCCCATGGCTGGTCGGTGCTCACTGATCTCTGCTCTCACTGCCAGAGAGCCTGGCCAGGACTTTTGAAGGTACGTCAGGAGCTGGGGTGCTGCTTGCTGGGAGTTGGGGTGCTGCTGGGGAGCTGTGGCATCCCTCCCAGTTCTCCATCCTCACCAGAGTGGGACAGGGATGGCTTTTGGTTGGGAGAAACATTAGGAGCAGACGCAGAACGTGATGCCATGGCTGGGAACCCCGGTGTCGGGCAGGGATCAGAGAGCAGCTCTGGCTGCAAGGGAAACCTGATTTCTCCAAATAAAGGGACAAAGTCACGTATTTGTCTCACCTGGATGGTGGCCAGGCCATCATCCCTCCATCCCTCCTTGGACCAGCCTACAACCAGGGTCCATCCAGACTGCCCCAGGGATAGGTTGGTGGTCTAACCCTGCCCAAGGCTGGGTTGGTGGTCTGGGATTCCCATGTAGATGGTCACCATTCCCTAAACAAATCCATTTATAGTTACATCTGCCAAGAAAAAGTCCTACACAGGGACAGAGAGAGAGCCCCAAATCCATGCCCAGTGTCCCTGGGCCATGGGGATGGCTGGAGGGGGCCAGGGAAGGTGGGGGACAGTTTGCTGTTTGGAGGCAACATGGTGGGGAGGGTTGATTGCTCATCCTTCCTCTAGATCACCTTCCTCCTTGCTCTGGTTCCCATTTCAGGGAGCAACGGTGTAGCGGAATGCCTCATCTTGAGGAGCAATCTCCTCACGCATAGTTCTGAGTGGGCAGAAAGCCCTGCCTGAGGGGCTGACCACCCCTGGTCAGACCTCGACACCCTCCAAGCCAACCAGCAACTCTTCAGGAGGGGAAACGCAGCCCACGAAGCCAGTGGAGCCTGGCCAAGAGAGCGGAGGAGCTCCTGCTGGAGCTGATCCCAGCTTGGTGGCCACCGGGTGACATCAGGGAGGATTCTCTATGGGGACAGGCCGAAGTGACCCCCTTGGCGAGAGCTCCAGGATCCCTACTCATGCTCATATAGTTTCAACCTCACCCGCTAGCTCTCAGGAGACCTGGTGTTATGCCCTGGGGACTGCCACCTTTCTCCCCAACTGTATTTGATGATGAGACACTTGGAGTCATCCCCGGGGACCCTCCTCACCTGCCTGATGGAGGTCTACCCCAGCACTGGCTCTGCCAGGGCAGGTTTGTTATCTCTCCTCCTCGTGACTGCCCTGAGCAGCCCCTCGCTGCAGAAATCCCTGCCTGCGGCGTACAGAGACCATGGGGGTCCCCAGGGGCGCACGGGCCTGATCCAGTGCGGGGAATACAGCAACCAGGTGCTGCCCAACGGCCTCTGTAAGATCGTGGCCATGCTGCCGCAGGGGGATGAGCAGCGGTGCCCGGACATGTTTCGTTGCACCGATGAAGTGTCTTACTGGCTCCATGAGAATGAGGAACGAAAGCGGCAGGTCTTGGAGCTGCGGGAGCTGGTTTCAGAGCTACAGGAGGAGCTGAGGAACCACCGACACCACATCAAAATCCTCAAACTCCAGGTAAAGGGTTGCCCTTCGTGGACCCCACTCCAAGTGGGTGCCTGTGGTCCCTCCCCATGGTCCCTTCCAGCTCCCAGCAGTTTGTAGGGGGAGGACACCCAGTGAAGAATATGGTGGTGTTCTGACCACGGGCTGGGACAGTCATTAAACCCCAGCTGCTCCTGCTGTGATAGCTCAGGAGCCTTCCCGGCCTATCTTTCTTAACATTAGCCACCAACCCTTCATCTGTGCTAGCTCCTTCACCTTCGAGCCTGCCTCGGAGGGGTTGCTGATCCATCCCATTGCCCAGGGCGGGATCCCAGACTAGATCTGGAGTTTTGGGTGGCTGGTGAAGGACCACACCTCAGATGGCCACAGGTGACCAGGTGAAACCCTGGCTTCCAGCCCACGGCACTCACCCTGCAGTCTCCTTTCTGTTGCTCATCCCAGCCCAGCTCCATTCACCAACCCCGCATCCTGAAGCTTCACACTAATACATTTTTTCCAACCTTCTTTGGCACCTCTGAAGCTCTCAGATGTTGGCACTGCCACAAACACTTGGCTTGGCCCTCAGCAGCGGCAAGCAGCAGCTTGCACAGGGTTGTAGCCAGGAACAGGGAGGGAGCAGGGTGTGATTTTGCTGGCTGTAGGAGTCATTTCCCAGCTCAGATGTCTCACTGGGCTGTGGATGAGATGTGCAGAAGAACCAGCAGCTTGCACCCATGTCAGCAGGAACAGCCCCAAGACCGCTGGGTGAACAGCACCCTTGTCTTTGCTCTTGGAGGAGATGAGAACTGATATGGTTGGGCTCTGGGGATGATTTATTCTTGACTTGGCTTCCTTTCATCCTCACCCTTGGGATCCTTGTTTGGAAAGCCTCCTTTGGGCAGCTCCGTGGGGAGAGCGAGGCCATGCTGGAGGCTGCAGAGCTGGGTGGGTGTCTGTGCCTTGGGTGTCTCCGTGGGAGTGAGATGTTCCTGGTAAAACAGAGGAAAGGAGGGAGGCACGTGAGTCAGGACGGGTGCTCGTGCTCACGCAGACCCACCCAGTGCCCCCCACCGAGGGTCCCTCCTCTCATGTTGGCCTCTGTCCCCCATCCTGCCTTCTCACCCACCTTCTACTGCTCCTCTCCCATTTTCTCTTTGCAATTGCACTGGGACACACTGGTGTAATAGACCAGACCTTCAGTCTCTCAACTTTCCACATTCATGCCCTGGTGACATTTTGTCCCTTAGGACTGTTTAATGTGTCCTTCCCCAATCCCAGCTCCTTGTGCTGGCCCCAAAACACGCTTCAGTGCTACCTGGCACTGCAGCTCTTTCACTGACCTCTCCAGCTCAGAGTCAAAGGTGGAGATGGATGGTAATGCCTTAAATATTTTCCCTGCAGTGTTCATTCTTCATTTCCAGGCTCTGAAGTGACCCATCTAAAGGCAAAGTGTCTGGTCCATGGCAGGGTCTCTTCAGGGTCAGAGGGAAGAGGGAGCAGAACCAGTCTCCCTCCGGAGATGCTGGTTGCCTGGCTGTAGCTGTAGAGGGAGTGGAGCTGATGGCCTCAAGCAGGACACTTGGTGTTCAGGAAGGGGAATTGGATGTGGAGCACAGGCTCTCAGTCCTTCTAACGTCCATGCCCAGGTCCTGCACGTCCCTACCCTACATACTGGTCTCTTCCTGCTCACCAGCTAGTCCAGCTGGAAGTTTGCTAGCGAGTTATACACACAATTAAATTCACTGGAGAAACGCAAATACTTCCAGGTCTTTCCAGCTGCTAGTGTTTAGACCCCTCATACATGCACAGGCACATACACATATACATGCACACACATGTGCACATACACATATACATGCCTGTGTACATGCATGTACACCCTGACCCAGACCTGTGAGCCCTGGGGCCCACGGCCCTCCAGTTGCAGGCACTTAGATCCTGCAGCACTCACATATAGGAGAGAGTGAGATCACGCTGAAAAAAATCAGTGAAGGGAAGGACTGCATAAGAAAAGAAGAAAGATCAGGCTCAGCTGGACAAGGGCACTGACTGGAGGCTGATTTAAGCATGTCCAGCCTTTTTTAACTCCCTCATCTCTCAATTTTCCTACACTCATTCCCCAGCCCATCCACCCTCCTTTCCCCACTTTTAGCCTTTCCCTTCTACATCCCAGAACTAGTTTTGCACAGTCCCACAAACCCATAATACTCCTTGCAATCATGTTTTCCCCTTCTTCAGGGTTCAGGTGGACCCTCTTCAAGGCCACATCCCAGCAGGTCCCTTCCTGGCCCATCAGCGGTAGCTGAAGCCTCTGCTCTTCCTTACTGTCTCCCTTATCACCCACCTGGTAATTTCTGTGTCTTTTTGCTTAGTTTATTATCCCTTGACCTGCTATTTGCTATTTTTTTGTACTGAATAGTTCTTAGACAGATAGTGGGTGCTCTCACATCATACCGTGGTGCTCTAGCCAGTGTCTGCCAGCTGGGAGGAAGCTGGTGGACAGGGATGTTTCTGGAGCAGCAGCAAAGTTTGGGATTCCACCTACCCGACCCCAGTGTCTACCATGGAAGGGTTTCTATGGGATCCAGCAGATCTTGTAGAAATATGAGCAGTGGATGCAGACATAGATGCTGCTAGGACCTCTTGGATGTCTCCTGGAGGATGGGATGAGTTGGGAGAGCGTGTTTCTCCTCCATGGGAGCCCAGGTGAACAGCTCTGAAGGAGATGTGTCTGCTGTGGGGTGCTGCTGGGCTTCTCACCCTACAAGAAGAGCAAAGGGACATAGGGTGCACCCAAGTGTCCTGGAGCAGCCAGGTTCTGGGTCCTACCTGGATGTCTCCAAGTGGTTCATACCTGGGGGACAGTGCCAGCAACATCTGTGCCACCAAAATACTGCTGTGCTCAGAAAGGGGACATCCTCTGAGATCTTTTGAGGTCATTTGTAGAGAGTTTCAGACCTCGACTGGAAAAGGCCCTGAGCAACTGAATCCAGCTTAGAAATTGGCCCTGCTTTCTGCAGGGGGTGTGGGCTGGAGACCTCCAGCCATTTCTTTCAACCTCAGGTTTTTAACATGAGCCTAAAAAACCAAAAGGATGGAAGACCCAGAAGAAGAAGGAAGAAAACAAAATCTGGAGAGTTTTGCTGATGGCAACGTGTGTGTTCTGTCACCCTCCAAGCACCAGAGCAGGGGAAAAACAAGGAGCAAAGCTGCATGTTGTGCGGGGAGTTATAGCTGAACAGAGGAAACCAGAGGCAGCAACGTCTGCTGAGCTGCTCGCCCCAGCTCCCCACTGGCTTCGGGACTCTCCCGTAGGGAGTTTTCCCACTGTGTTGGTCTGGCCACTTCCCAATGCCTGTGCCCAGCCTGGGAAGCTGATTTCCTCCTTCATCCCCCGGCGTCATCCAGCCTGGGTAGATCTCCTCCACCTCCGTTCCTTCCACCGAGGAGCTGTTGCTCCCTTAATCCGTCTTCATAAATCAGCTGCTGCTGGTTGGGCTCCCTGGGGTTTGCCATCAGTATTTCTCCAGGAGCTCAGCGTGGGCTTGTCTGTCCAAGCAGAGACATCTCTCTGAGCTCAGCATCCCTTTCTGAGCTGAATCAGAGCAACAGGCTCTTCCAGGTCACAGCTCCTCTTGGGCTAACGGGGACACCCAAATTAGGTCAGATGGGTTGACCCCATCTTTATCATGCTTCCAGTGCAGTTTAGGGAGCAAAAGGAACCCCCTCTCCCAACCTTCCCTGTGCATTTCCAGTCCTATTGCATTTGCACAGCTGAGGCATGTACAGAGCAGGACCCCACAGTGCAAAAATACAGCCCCGGTGCCACCAGTGCAGTGGGATGCAGGGACGGGAGCAGCATCAGGGCACCGTGGCAGTGGGCTGGTTGTGCTGTTTTTAATCAGCAGCAGGAAAAAAAAAAAAAAAAAAGGTATCAACTCTGGAGGAGGGGACTGTCTGGGAGAAAGCATCATGAGGTTTACTCGGAGAGCTGATGCGTGGGTGAAGGGAGCTGGAAGAAGCCTGTATCCGTCACAGCTCACAGAGCAGGTGGGGGGACGACTGATTTATGGTAGAGCCAGAGACATTGCAGTCCTGAGAAGGAAAGCACTGTGTTGTTGCACACCATAATTCCCACTTTGCTGCCCCTGCCTACCTAGCTGCTCTGGATTTGGGGATACAGTCAGGCTTGATGGGTTTTTAGCAGGCTCAGGTGGCACTGGGAAGGATATTATAGAGCTGCCATTAGTTATTGGTACAATAACCCAGCAGTGGTGATGCCATCTCCTGGGAACAGCAAGCTGAGACCTGTCCTGGTGGGAATGAAAGGACATTGTAGAGAGGTTGGTGCTGGTCTCTTCTCCCAGGGAATTAGTGACAGAACAAGAGGGAACGGCTTTAAACTGCAACAGGGGAGGTTCAGACTGGACATGAGGAGAAAATGTTTCCCAGCAAGAGTGGTCAGAGAGTGGAATAGGCTGCCCAGGGAGGGGATGGAGTCCCCATCCCTGGGTGTGTTTAAGGGCCGTTTGGATGAGCTGTTGGGGGATGTGGGGTAGGGGAGAACTTTGTAGAGTCGGGCTGAGGGTTGGACTTGATGATCCCGAGGGTCTTTTCCAACCTGAATGATTCTGGGATTCTGTGAATGGGGACCGAGGTGTGAGATGGGTCCTGGGAGCACCTGGAAGGGAAGAAAACATACCCTGGGCATGCAGACCCCTTCCAGCTGAAGGAAATCCCTGACCCCCAACAGCACCACTGCAGTTTTGCAGGTAGTGATGAGTCCAGTGTCAGATCTGTGTCCCCAGGGATATTTAATAAGTCACACACTTGCATGAACACTTAAAAATCCAGATTTGCCCCTGATGCTGGGGACAAGGAGGTGAGAAAATAAACTAATTTATTTTCAGGGTCTTGGGGTGACTTGTGAGCCTGAAGCAATGATGTGGAGTGGGTGATGGAGGAAGAGATGGACAGGGAAGGGCAGTGCTGGTGGAGAACCAACATCCCGCCACCGCAGATGGGGCTCTGGGATTGCCAGACCCTCGAGAGGGGCTGGGGAGCACCACGCATAGTTGTTGCATTGCCTAGGGGATGGAGGGGGGGTTCCCAGGCTGCTGTGGGATTATGGAGGTGCTGTTCATGGCCTGCTCTGCCATCTAATGGACAGGGAACTCTGAACAAGAGAGGTGAGGGTGTCTGCAGCGACTGCGTCGGGGGCATGTTTGGTGCGTGCTGGTGGAGCTCAGGGTGCTCATCTCCTACTACAAGCTGTGGGCACCTCCAGCCAGCTTGCACATATATTTTATGTAGGATCAGAAACTGGTTGTCCTAAAAACAAACAGCAAAAGGGTTGTGAAAGGAGTTGGGGTCCTGTATCACACCCGCTCCTTGCGCAGCATGAATGTGGTCATTGCTGTTTACAGGACACCAGCCATTGCCCAGAGAGCAGGAGGTGGCCCATCATGCAACGTACTGATAAGCTGTTGATATTATAAAATACCACAATTCAAGGGGAGATTGGACAACTTTTTGGAAGGAAAACCCAGATGTGGTGGCATTGTTAAATATGTAGAGGCCACATCCCTTTTGCAAGAGGTTGCTCACTGAAGGGTGCTTGGAGAGGAATCCTATCTGCTTGCCCTGCCTGCCTGTGCATGTCCTGCCTGCACCAGATCCTGGGAATATCCAGCTACTGGTGGCTCCTGTGGTGGGCTGGGGGCTGGTGTGGGGCTGCAGGGGGAGGGGAAGGGTGCAGGCACCGTCCTTGGGGTCCTTGGTCTCTGCTGGTGCACACAGCAAGTGCTCCTCTGCCCTCATGCTTCTGCCTGCCCATCCCTTGGGGGTCCTGGGGCCATGCCCCCAGCTCCATACCAGTCCTCAGGCATCGCCCCCCACCCCACCTTTCTCCTTGCCCATAGCATGAGGAGGCGACCAGCCAGAACCACAGCTTGGCTCAACGGGTGCAGGACCTGGAGCATCGATACAGTGAGGCCAGCACGCTGCAGCACATCCAGGCCATGCTGCTCTACGACATGCAGGCACAGATAAACAACATTTCTGTCCTGACCGACTGGGCCTGGCACAATCCCGCCTGCCTCAGACCTGCCGAGATGAGGCTGCAGGAGGAGATGCACCATCCAGGTGATGGGGAGTTGCTGGGGTCGGCTGGGAGGGGATGCTTCACCCTTTTACAGAATCATAAAATTCCTTGGGTTGGGTGGGACCTTAAACATCATCTAGTCCAACCCCCTTCCACGTGCAGGGACACCTTCCACTAGCCCAGGTTGCCTAAAGCCCCGTCCAACCTGGCCTTGAACCCTTCTGGGGAGGGGGCAGCCGCAGCTTCTCTGGGCAATGTCTCTCAAGCGGGGCTGAAGGAAAAGGCTGTGGGAAAAGGGCTTTGAATCCCCCCTGCATTGGCTGGGAGTCTGATCTCATCCAACCTGTCTTCCCAAGGCAGCCAGGAGGGCTCCTCAGAGCAGGACACCTCTAGGGATGTCTCCATGCTGTCTAGAAGAGAGGTCCTGTCCCCCAGTGCCTCCTTTTTCTCTCCATGGATGATGTGAGATGCTCACAGGGACCAGCCCAGGTTCTGACAACCAGGCTGGCATTGCTCCTACCATCACCCCACATGCAGTCAGCTGCGTGAGCCTTCCTCCCAGATCCAGGGACTGTTTTTCCATCCAAAAAAACCACAAAACAACCAAGATTTTTTTTTTTCTTCAAAAATTCACAGCATGAAATTAGGGTTTTGGTGAAACTCTTCACCTTTGAAAAACAACCGTTTTGTTATTCCTCACACACTCTTTTTTTAATGAATGCATTTAGATCATTGCCAGGTTTTTGGTTGTTTTCCTTGTTAGTCCCTGGAATGTTTTCTTTGTTTTTTAACAAACATGGGAACTTTCAATTAAAGAATTGAAGCTTCAGTTTGACTAAAACCCCATTTTCTGCTAAAGAACCCACTGCCATGAAAACATTTTGACCAGGGCCTACCATAGCCAGGATCTGCAAAGATCAACTTTGAGGTGCTGGAAGAGAAACTGAGTTGCTTTTGCAAACTGTCTGAGTCTCTGGGTCTGTGGCAAGGGGGTGGTGGTCTCCAAGAAGACAAGACTAGATGTGCCAATCTGGTCCCTATGCCCCACATCCTGTCTCCTGCAGCAGGTGACCAGGAGGAGGATTGGAGAAGGACGAAGTGCTATTTCTCCTGAATAACCTTCCAGCCTTTGGTGAACTCAGGTTGAGGGACTTGTAGAGACAGCATCTATCTTCTCCATTGAGAAGTGAGCTGGATGGGATGACTCAGGTGACACGCAGAGCATTGCTAATGGCTTTCACCTACCAACCTTGACTTGATTTGAGCTGGTGACATCTGGGGTGGGAAAGTCATGTTATTTCTCCCCTGAGTCATCTAGTCTAAGTTGTCCATTGTGCTCATTTAAAGCTCTTTTGGCCATCCATGTTGTGGTGGAGGTAGCATGAACAGCTCTTCTGGTACCTGCTTCCAGGTGCCTCTGAGACCCGAGCAAGAAATGCTCTGTGCAAAACCAGGACATCGGAGTTGATCTCTACACCCGTGACCACCACCTGCAAGCCAGAGCTGGGATTCATCTTGTGACCAGGATGGTGACTTCTCTGGTCCAGAGATGGTGACTTCTCTGGTCCAGGGAATGCCAGTCCAAGTGCAGCTGATTGATGCTGCACTTTTAGCTGACTAACTTTGAGTGGGATCAGGCTCTACTTGCCGTCCCAGATGCTCCCTAGAATGCCTCTCCTTGACCTCTGCTTTCTGCACACAACTGGTTTCTCCCACACACTCTCCTGCAGCAGCAGTGCCAGTTGGTTCCAACCTCAAAGGATGTCCCCAATCTGTCACCAGACTGCATGGGGACCTCCCAATCACCATGCTCTCCAGTTATTGGGCTGGGATGTTGTAGCTCTTCATCCATCATTCCCCCTCGGACTCACTTTCCCATTCACAAGGATCTTTTGTCATCTGCAAGTCCTGTGGTCTCATCCTTTCTGAGTGCTTTGTGGAAGGGTGATCTCCCACGTATGCTTTCTGCCCTCCTTCAGGCTCCTAGTTCTCCCGGTGATCCCAGTCTGGCATTCAGGCCGGGCTGTGCTGCCCAGTTTCAGGCTGGGCTAGCCATGTGAGTAAAATGAAGGGGAGCTGCCTGTGTGAGCTGCCTTTGTGCCTTTCTTTCTAAAGATGGGATTCACCCCATCAGGGAGGCTCAGCTTACAGACAACAATGCTTCATGTTGGGTGTCTACATACGTGTGTCCCCACGTGAGCTGGATATTGAAGATAACAAGGCAAACAGTGCGTGGACCAAGAGCATTTCAGCATGCTCTTTCCACTGCTATGACTAGAGTCTCAGTCCAGCTGACACCTAGTGCCACCTGAAATACTCTGGAGCATCCGAGACACCCACATAAGTCTGGCAGATACAAGACAGGGCCTACATGAGACAGCTGAAAGCCAGCCCCAGGGCATCTCAGATGTCAACATGCACCTCTGTGCAGGCAATTCAGCTGAGCTCCTTTGGTAGGTGATGGAGGGAGACAGGGAGAGCAGCTCTTTTCTCCTCTCCCACGTAAAACCAGGATGAACTCCCCTCTGCAGAAGCCTGTCTCTAAGGACTAGCTGAGACCGCCTGCCTGATGGCAGCTGCCAGGCGAAATAAATCCCACCTGACATATCCCAGTTAAAAACGTCTTTGGGTTCTCCAGCATTATTTTGATTCCCTTTCCTTGTAAGACAAAACCCACAGCAGCAGTTTGGGAGACAAAAAAACCTTCTGCTATTATCTACACCAACCATTGCTGGCGAACCAGCCAATTCTTTATCCATGTATAGACATTTTAGTGTGAGATATAATCTGAGCCTGATAAAACGCATATGGTTTCTGTGTTGCCATTACAAAACCAGTTGAACTGAAGACCGCTCCTCAGCCACAGCATCCTTAAGTACAGATCTGTGCTAACAAACCTTGTTACTAATAAGCCACCGCACTCAGGTTTGAAGCCTGTGTGCTGCAGAGGTTTTCAGCTTCAGAAGAAGCTCTGAATCCAGGATTATTTGCCCGGTTCTGTGTTACAATTGTGTGAAAATGACGCTGGCTGTGGCTGTGTGCCCCTTTCCCCATGCTGTGCACTAAACGCCGTGTTGCTCTGCTTTCTCACTCAGAGGTGAAGCACGCCAGGAACTGCCCCATTGACTGTGCTTCCATTTACTACAATGGGGTCCGGCAGTCTGGGGTCTACAGCATCATGCCCTCGCTCGGAGGGATGCCTGTTGAAGTGCTGTGTGACATGGACACTGAAGGTACTGCAGGAAGCACCTACAACATCTTCCAGCAGAGCTTTGGGTGGGATTTGACTAACATGAGAGTTATATCTTATATCTGAGCTATTTCGAAGCTCCTTTACAGTCAGTGAGAGTAACATCTCCAGAAGGGCTCTTCCCCAGGGACAGAGGACTCGTCCTCTCTGCTGACTGAAGGAGGGGTTTGGATAAATACTTCAAACCTGACATTATGGCTGGGATTCAGTTGCCTAAATACAGGCATTCAGTGCTCTTTGAGATGTCCTCATACATCCAAGATATTTGCAACACACTAGTGGATATGACACAGGGTTTGGGGAAAGAGAAATCCTTCTGGAGTAGCAGCTCATCACTGGGGGGTATCTGGAGCATCTCTGGCTAGTTGAGGCCTATGTGTGACAACCAGTAATTGTAGCTGTGCTGAAGTGACAGGGTATAGGAATCTCCCTCACAGGTATTTTGGAGTGTAAATGAATGAGCAGGTGACCTCCCATACCATATGGTTATTATTACATACAGAGCACATTACTGTCATCCCAAGGGACAAACTTACTAACGAAATTAGCTGGCAACACTTGAATTTTGGAAGAATAATGAAGGTTGTCAGGGAAATGGGGCGGTGGGTTGTCAGTCCCTTGCCCCATGGACCTACTCCAGCCCGGATGGATGTGTCACATCAATATGTCCCATGCTGGAGGAAGGGGTTCAGCTCCCCACTCATAGGCATCTCGCCTGTTGGAGGTTCTACAGGTGATTGCAGCTTGGGGATGCACGTGCTCATTAAGAAACAGGCTGTTCAGACAATGTGGTCTCTGTTATGTCATTACTATTATTTGCATGACCATCAACACAATCTTGGACACTGTAGAGTGACAGGCTGTACAAACAGCAAATAAAAAGATGGCCCCAGTCCCGTCCATCCCCACCCCCCTGCCCCAAGCTTACAATATTGGAATAAAATGAAAGAGGAGAGAGGGATTTGGACAGATGGGAGAGCAGATGGAGACAGTGAGACAATGCTGGGAGAGCTCATGTGCCTCTGTGGTGCTGCAGGAACAGTACATAACAATCTCCAAACTCCAGGATCTCCAGTTTGTTCCAGTTCCAAAACATTTGCCTTCCAAAAGCTACCAGCTCCCTCTCATTTAAAACCACCTTAAAATCTGGGACGGTCAACAGGGGAACATCATCATGAACCAACACAATAGAGGTGGGAGCCCTTCTCTGTGAGCTATGATGGGCATCACATTTTATCCCCGTGCAGCAACCAAGGCTGTATTTTGTCACTTGGTGGGAGGAGGCATGACAAGGAGACACCTTGCTGAGCTGCAGATGCATCCTCAGAGGTAACACCAGTAAGGAGTCTGTCTGGGACCCTTGGATGCTCCCTTGAGACTCCCATTTTATGTTATCTCTCTCCTGGCAGGTGGGGGCTGGACGGTCATCCAGAGGCGTCAGGATGGCTCAGTTGACTTCAACCGAACCTGGAATGAGTACAAGGAGGGTTTTGGGGACCTCAGTGGCGAGTTCTGGCTGGGCAATGAGAACATCCACAAGATGACGACCCAAGGGGACTATTCTCTGCGCATCGACCTGGAGGACTGGAACAACAAGCACAAACATGCCTTCTACCAGGTCTTCAGGTAGAAAGTGGGATGGCCTTCCCTGGTTCTCACAGACACAACTGGTTCAATGTCGGGAGACCTTCTGAGATGGGAACCCCATTGTGGTCAGAATGACTCTGTCTAGAGAGCTTTTCAGACTGGGCCTAGGTTGCCTATCCTTTCTTCCTCACCTGGATTTTACCACCAAATTTCACTCCAGGTTGAAGCCTGGGTGTGAACTAGTAAATGTGCAGTGTTGTTTGGCCATGGCCAACATCCACAGCCCCAGGGGAAGGGAGCTGTAGGACCCAATGGGCAGTCCCCAGCTGCTCAGGGGTATTTTTACTGCCAAAACTGTTGAGCTCTACATCAAAAACAGGGTTTTGAATCCCGTGGTCTTGCTGGGCAGGTCCTCCAGCATCTGTCTGGTTTAGAATCGTGTTTTGATTTTTACCCTCTCTCCTCATGGCTTTTTGCTTGCTGGACCTCATGTAACATCCTTCGGTGTCTATTGTTCTTCCCCTTCTCCAGTGTTTTATTTATCCATACTACATCAGCCTCATCTTTTCTTAATCAGGGGTGACCAGGTCTGTCTAGACTGTCCCATATGAACCCCTTCCCTGTCTGCACTGGAAATGCTTATGGGTGACTCTGCAGAAATCCACCATGGGAAGATGTCCAAGGGAGCACTGCACCTTATGCACACTTGAAGCTTGAGGGCTACGGGTAGACCCCAAAATTGTTGAAACTGCTGGAAAAAAAACTCCCATTGCTTGAATGTGCCGTGAAGTATCATCCACCAGCAAATGTGTGCTCTGAATGGTCACCCCAACATTTGTTTTGTTTGATCAGATGTCACATGCAACGGCAGTGACCTTCAGCCTTTGCTAGCCCAAGGGGAAATTACTAATTCGCTCAGTCTGGGTGAAGAGTGAGATGCTTGTTACATGGAGAGGAGGCAGTGCTGTGTAATTAGAGGAACTGTCTTGCCAAAGCTGCCTCAGCCCTTTATTGTGGTTTTAGAGTCACGGTCTGCCCAGTTCAGACCTATAACAAGTGCCCTGAGTCATGACAAAGTCATGCACATCCCACAGAAGGGAAAAATACAACATCTTTGGCTTCTAGAGGTGATGAATCACAGCAGGGAGGCTGGCCAGAGCAGCTCGATGATTGCTAGGTGATCACACCAGGAATGCAGTATCCGGGCTGGAAAGGAGACTCGAACACTCCCCATTAAATAGTCCCACCTTTGTTGTTCGCAGCATTGAGGATGAGGAAAACTATTACCGCCTGCACGTGGACGGGTTCAGTGGGACGGTGGAGGATTCCTTTGCCTGGTACCACAACAAGAGGAGCTTCAGCACACCCGACTCGGGGAACATCTGCGCTGAGATTTGCCACGGAGGCTGGTGGTACCACCAGTGCTTTTACTCCAACCTCAACGGGGTGTACTACAAGGTAAGGTGGAGGCATGAGGACACAAGATGCTTTTTCTCCAACCTCAACGGGGTGTACTACAAGGAAAGGTGGAAGGATGAGGATGCAGATGTTAACACACAAGGTCCAGGGCTGGGAGGAGGCTGTTGGTTCTCACATCATAGCAATCCTTCCTGGCTTGACCAGCCACTGCACTTCAGGGAGGGAACAAAATGAGCGCTGGGCACCAAGACAGTCCAACCTTTTCAGTGCCATGCGCCAGGCACAAGTGTTGAGCCACCTCTGCACGCTGGGTTTTGGGACCACATGGTGGAAACTTGTGGTACGGGTGACTCACACAGAGATGGATGGATGCCAGCTCCATTGGGACCATCTGAGAAATGTTACATGTTCTTTTCACCACATCGTCATTAAGCTCTTTGCTCCAGTGTTTCAGAGCAATCAGTTTTCCAATGCTCCCGTCCGGATGATGCTTCCATGTGTTTCCTGTGTCTGACCATCCCTTTCTGTGCATCCCAGGGCGGCCGATACTCCATTAAAAACCGCAAGAAACTGGGACCAGATGGTGTCGTTTGGTACTCGTGGAAGGACACAGACTACTACTCCCTGAGGAAGGTGGTCATGATGATTCGACCACGCACTTTCCGGCCCCACATCTCCCCATGAAGGAGCCTGGGACATTTTTCATTTCACCTCACATTGAATGTTGGGCTGGAAATAGCTTGCTGTGAGCAAAAACTGATGCTGGAGATCCCCGAGGGCACCGAGCATGATGCCTGTTGCTGCTTGTTTGCTTTCAAGACAGTTGAACCAACAGCCGACGTGTCAAGACCTTTAAGAAGTGTTTGGGTGGTGAAGCTTTCCTAAAAACGTGGAGGTGATTGCTGAGAAGGGCTTTGCAAGGACAAGCACGTGGCTTGCTGGTTCACTAGGTAGCAGCAGAACTTGGCAGGCTTGGGCATCCCCAAGGCTTGAGACTAAATCCATTTGACTGGGTGATGGGAATCAGCCACACACTGAGGCTGGACGGGAGATGTTGAGTGCTCTGGCTACCAACCCAACAGTGTTTTAGAGAGAAGAACCAGCAATCCTGTACGAGTTTTCCGTATGGGATGGGAGGGACCAATTCTTGTGCAGTAAGATGATTATCTCTCCAGTCTCGGCAGAGTTTCTCTGTTCACATCACTGTGTCTGTACGTCCACCACGCCAGGGCTGGGCTAGGGTGGCTCCGAGGTGCTGAGATGGCCCTGAGGAAAGCCAGGAAAGCCAGCATGCAATGCTCAGAGATGACGTCAGG